>NC_052537.1:12462909-12784801 GCF_016699485.2 Gallus gallus
ACATTCCTGGGGTTGCATTGAGAATGACGTAAAATGAAGGGCTTGGTGCCAGGGTGAATTCCTCTATTGAGTCTGAAAGGCTCACATTGCCACCAATGCTGGCAAGGGTTTCTGTTTTCCTATGCTATTCTTATGCTATGCTCCTGCCCAGCAGAGCTGTGCAAGCACCTTCTGGTTTTCACCTTTAGGAAGGAAAAAGGAAATCTTGGGCCGAATTCTTGGCAGAGCATCCTTCTCTCTCTCTACCTCACTCCCTTCTTTATGTTACAACAGCAGCAGAGATTTGCCTGGAAAAATCAAAGAAGTAGCCAAGAAGAATAAACACAACTGCCCGTCAGAGAGAATCAGTTGTTAAAACACTCCTACTGCTCTAATTAGAAAGGAAATGAAATTGGGTTTAAACCAGAAATAACCAGAGACCCCCTCCTCCCCCCTCCCTTTCCCCTTATCCTGTTCATCTACCAATCACTCCCAGCCCTTCTGGACAAATGTGATGGGAGAAAAAAACCAAACCCTGAAGCCCCCTGAGTCCCCAGCCTTGCATCCCTCCCAGGCATTACCAGGCTGGGAGCCTGGTTTTTCAGAATGATGCAATGGGTTGTCCTTCACCAGTGTGTTGGAAGATTCTGTGGCGGTCTTGCCCCTCCTGATCCATCCTTGAAACAGTTATCCCTCTCTGCATGGCTGGGGAGCAGTTCTGGGTATCCATGGCCAGAGATTGCCAGGACACTAACAGCACTTAAAAGCAGGTGAAATGAGACACTGACAGTGTTTTTATTACAGATATTACCATGAGTGGTGGTGACGGGGACTGCAGGAGCAGTGAGATTTCCAGAAGCACGGGTTCACGTATGGGGAATGTGAGCCCCAGCTCCCAGCAGGAAGACCCTATCCAAATAGTGGCTTGCACTGATGGTTTTTATTCCTGCTGACTATTCTGGGTACATGTACTGAAGTCAATACTTGCAGATACTTGCCCATTTCAGTGCTTCTGGTGAGTTTCATTGCAGCCACTTCATGCCATTGCCCCCAGGCCTGAACACCGAGGACAGAACCCTTCCACCCAAATTTTCCAAATGGCTCCATCCCTGTTCAGGCATGGGGGGATGAGTGTGTTTGAAAATTTGGCTGCCCCTTCCCGTGCTCCATCCTCCCAGAATCTCCTCTCCACTGGCCTTGGCATCTTTGTGTCTTCTCATGCAAAAGAAGTGGCACCCACGTTTCCACAACATAACTGTACGCACCACTGGGCCATGTAGTGAGGGTTGACACCTCTCTGGCTTTGCCTTGGGATCGCATTCCTGTGGATGCCAGCCCTCTGCCCAGCTGCTGTGACACGTTCTGCTCAGACCGCTGCCGATAAATGGGCAAATTGCCGGATGGCTGGAAACGGCGCGCACCGCGTCCCCTGCAATTTGTACTGCCACACAGCTGTTTGTGGAAGTGAAATACAATCAATGGATCAGACCAGAAGGCTCCAATTTAATCTCTGCAAACACTGAAGAGTCAGGATTTTCTCTTGTTGTTTTTTTTTTTTCAATGCCACCAAAGCCCAAGCCCATCATGCTCAGACAAAATCTTTGAGCAATTTCCTACCTTTGCACTTTTTATTTGTTTCCTGCCTTTGGATGGAGCTCTCTCCTCATCCAGAGGGTCAGCAAATGTCTCCTGTTATCTGCCTCCGACGGAAATGCTGTTCTGCTGGTTGATGAGCAGCAGTGACCAAGGGTGGCCCATCCATCACCTCGTTCACCCAGCCATCCTGTGTCCCTTTGCTGATTTCTGCCTTTTCTTCCTCTCATAACTGTGTTATGGCTCTGCTCCCCTTAATTCAAGACCAAGAAACCTCCGCTTGTCCCTGTTGCCCTCATCTGCCTGGCTGGGGGATGGACTGGGACTGTGGTCATTGCTCTGAGCACTTCTGAATCTATCTGGTTCAGCCTGAGCCCAAGGCAACCTGCAGCCAACATTGTGCATCCCAAGGAAGCCCCACTCACCTGCAGGCTGCACTCTCCAGCATGTGCAGATGCAGAAAAATCTACCACGGAACAGCTGTGAGATGTCCAGTCTTCATAATTCTGTGTTCTTCTTGTTTCTGTTTCATCTGCCACAATGAGTTGGCAGTCCTTTTGTTTTCTGTATGACCACCAGAGAGATCATGTTGATCTCTCACCATATGTCTTTGGGCCTGAACTTGGTACCCAAAACTGGTCACTGCACTGGCTTCTTTTATGGTGATTTATACTGATTCAGAGTCCCAGAGAGGCAAAAGTTTGCTTTACAGCTGTCTGGATCTTTGCCTTCCGCCATCACTCCTGGGAACTTGGGGTGCCCACATGGGCACCAGGAACACTTGGCTTTGCTGCTGTGTGAGGCACAGCACAAGGTCAGCCTGGCATTGCAGATGCTGCTAGGTCACAGAGATAATAATTCATGTCTCTACCAACAGGTCACATATGAAATTAATGAATGGCTTCTAAAAATTGTGCAGGTTTCCTTTTATTAATATATTTGGGACTTCTCCTTTGCCCAGCGGGTGTCTGGGCACAATTAGGTCATTCTTATCCAACCTAGAAAACACAAAACTTTCCCCATCCCATCACCCCACAGCCATGGCATTATGCTTTTATAGAGGGTGTGGGCATCATTCTGGGGGGTCTGGGGAGGTTTTGGATGCTGCCAGGCTCGGCTGGCTGAAAAGAGAAAAAGCAGCCTGTTCTCTTCTAACGCAAAAGCCCTCCTCTCCTCGAAAGAAATAAAAGCCAGAGTGAAATGAAGGTAAATGCCAGAGGTTTAAGTACCACGCTACTGAGTGTGCTTTAAAGGTTACCTTTCAGGGGGTTGAGGAGAGAGTGAGCGACAGAGAGGGAAGGAGCCAGAGCACTTCCCATTGCGAGGGCCACTCCAGTGCTTAATGGATTTTATACCCCTGTCTGCTTCCTCTGACATTATTAAAACTGTTTATTCTTAATTCTCCCCCTCCCCTTCATCTGGGATGGGGGACAAACTGTCACCATGGCAATACCCAATGTGAATGTGCATCGCCGACTGGAAGCAAGGAGGGAGATTTGGGGTAGTTTAAAGCGGAAGGGAAGGAGCTGCAGCTGAAGGCACAGGTGTGTGTGCCAGGGGCACAAACTCCTCCAGAGCAGGGCTGGGAACTTCCCCTCTGGGCACCACAGCCAGGTGTCAGATGGCCAGAAAGGATAGGCTGAACCAAAAGGTATGCACAGTATCAGAAAGAGAAGCCCCACTAGGCAGGCGCAGGGTTCTGTGCCATGTTCCATGTATGCATGTATTTATGTTTGGGGTTAGCTTTTTTTGCCCTCACCAGCGTAGTACCCCAGAGACACGGGGCCGTGCACGATGCCCATAGCAATGGCTTAATGCTGAAGGTGCTTGATTAGGACTCTATTGGGTTGGCTGATAATGCCGCAACAATGGAGGGGACAAAAAGAAAGCGAGATGGAGATGGAGATTTAATTGGATAATTCTCACTGAAGCATCTCTGGTTTAACCAGCCAGAACCCCACCTGCATCTTTCCATTAGTTCGCATGTTAACAAGGTCTGCATCCCACCAGGCGGATGGCAGGGTGTGAGGGGCGATTAAAACTGGCATCACTAACTGCTGTTTAGTGAGCACCTTGAATCTTGGTATGGATGGCTGTAGAGCTATTGAGAACAGCCTTATTTTGCCTTTTGCCCTGCGTTAGACCCACAAGTAACAGCAAGGAGCAGAGTGTTAGGAGCAGAATGGAGCAAATGAGACAACCTAAAACTTCTGGGCTTGTTTACTTTTACCCCACAAATCATCCAAAACAACCTGAATGGATGGATTCCTTTCTCCCAAGGCTGGGCTGAGCATGGACATTGAGCTGAGTGGTAAAGACCTCCAAGAGTCATGGACAAATGCTAAATGTATACATACACACAGTGATATATATGTGTCTCACTAGCAATGTCTGGCATTCTTCCCATCCCAGACAACCTAACCTTCAATTGGTTGAGATCTATCCTGCACTGTGAGCAGTGGCTGGTACAAAAGCAGCTGGGCTGTCCTTGGAAGCACCAAGACATCCCCCAAGAAAGTTTTGCTCCGAGTGCTTTATTTATGTCCAAGGCCCTGTGCTGCTCTCTGGGAGGTTCTCAGAGCCCTGCCCTCTGCTCTGACCCTCTGCAAACATGTCCTGAAAGATGTCACTCTGCAGGGAAGCGGGGCATAAATGTGTCTGTCTGAAAGGCCATGGGATCAGGCTCGGGGAAGCAGACGTCAGGGAGGTGGAAGAAGGTCTCAGGTTCTGCCAGCTCCAGCATCAGTAACGTTCCTAGCAGGAAGCAGAGGCTTAGGGAGGAGCTGAGCTGAGCCCCCCACTGCCACAGAACCCCTAGGTCTGGATGTTTTTCATGTTAGGTGAATCTGAATAAGTGCTGGGAGGAGGGGGCTGCCCTGCCCTGGAGCAGGAGCTGTGGGGTGTTCCTGGGGAAGAGAATGGTGCTGCCCCAGCAGCTCCATGGCTCAGACTGGAAGGGACCTGTAAAATCCCCTGGGTCTCTGAGCCAGACGGAACTTTCAGCCAGATTTCCTAAGGAAACGAAGCCTGTGTGGTCATGCTGTCTGCATGTGAGTGCCTGTCTGGCTGCCAGCACCCATTCCATCATGGCCAAACCTGCGGCCCAATTTTGGGCAGCTTGGAGAGAACTTGAGATCTGGGAGGGAACAGGTCCCACGAGAAGAGGGACCACATCCGCATCCCAGCAGGGGCACAGCATGACACTGGGAGCACACTGGCGTCAGACACCAGAGATTCACCAACACTGCACTGTCTTCACAGGAACCCCATTTCCAAGCATCATCCCCAGCCTGAGGTGACTTTGGCAGCTTGCTGGCTGCAAACTGATGTACCGGGACGCCTGCTGCAAGACCCCAGCCCTCCACCCTGTGCCCTTCCCAGGCCCATCCCCAGGCACTGTTGGCAGGTATACGGCAGGAGGAAGCTCTCTTTCCTTCTGAGCACACCGGAGTCACTCAGCAGAGGATGTTTGCAGCGCTGGGCAGTGACACACATTGTTAGCAAGGCCAGGCTGAATCAAGAAAAACAAGCGGGATGACACTCAGCGATCAGTAATTCCTCCCCCTCGCTCATAACTCTGTCAGCCCCTTCAGCCGGACTGTCAAAATACGTTTGTCACAGAACAATTCCTACTCTATTTTTTTTTTTTCCTCCCCTTTTTCAGACTCTGGCTGAACTCATCCATTTGGAACAAAACCCAATATTCATTTCCTCTCTGGGCAGTTTATTTTATTATTGGCTCACCTGCTCCCGAGCTTGAAAACCTATACGACTAGCTGGGTCTTCAAAATTAAATTCTGTTGGGGTTTTGGTGTTTTTTTTCCTACTCTCACTTATTCCATGGCTGGAGGTTACTGGCAGGGATCTGAAGATGTACTTGGCAAAGGCACTTTCTGTCTGGGATGGGGATGAGCAAAACAGGAAGCCTCTGTGAACCAACACCTTTTGAAGGGCTCAGGCTGTTCCAGAGCAGGACAGATGCCTCATGGCCACCTCCATCCCCATCCTTCCTGCCTCCAGCACCAGTTACACACTCAGGAACTGTCTTTTTTTGGGAATCCTGTTGAGATGTTGCTGTCTGTCACTGCTGCTCGCATCCCTGTGAGTGCTACAAGCGGTGCGGGAGCCAGGAGTTGACCTCATCACTTCTCAGAAGGAAATGGGCTGCCAGCGGCTGGTATTCTCGCTGACCTCATGCTGTGGGACCTGCATCCCATCTCACCTGGAAATGCCAGCTGCAAGACAAAGCTGCATTCAGTGGAAGCGCCATCTGCAGCCTGGATGTGTGCCGCATCGGGGAGCCTGTTCCTTTGGGCTGCGATGCCTTGGTCCTGCAGTGGGACCACGTGGGAGGACCCCGAGCATCCCCAAAGTGATGGATGGATCCAGACCTGCCCAGAAGCCATGTGCTGGAACAAGAAAAGCAATCACAGCTGAAAATGAGAGGAAGGGGAAGTGTGAAGCAAACCTGGTGGGTGCCAGACAGACACCCCCGAAGGTGCCTCCCACCCAGCTCTAGGATGGCAGCAATGGCATGGTGAGAGAAGCCAAGGGCATGGTTTAATTCTTTTAGGGGCAAGAGGAAGCAATTTCCTCACTGAGAGCACGTGGAGGGCGCAGCTGATGGATAGGACTCTTCCACCCGCCACGGGCTGAGCACGGAAAGCTCAGGAGGGATTTTTCCTGGTCTGCTCCATTAACACAAACAGACAGCAATGCTAGCTGCTGACACTGGGGTTAATTAAATCCATCTCTCCATCAATTCTTATTCAACTATTATCGATGGTCATTAGATCAGTGACAAAGTGACAAGCAAACCGTAATAGACTCATCTTAACCCTTGTGGTGCTGGAGGAAGGTAGTAGGACCAGGTACGTGTGTGGGTTGCTCTCAGAGCATCGCAGCTCTACTGGAAGCAGTCCCCTTGCTGCCACAGGCTTCCCATAGCTCATGTGGGCACCCACGCTGGTTCAAAAGATGTCCAGGCACAGTGCCTCCTCAAAGGGCTCATCAGTTTGGGACTTTTAAGCCACCTTCGCCTTCCTATGGATTTATAACTCGACGGGAAACGTGTGCTGACAACTCCTTGAGCCCCCCCACATCCTGAAGGCTCCCTCCATTCCAGGAGACTCCCGGGGAAAGCTGCCTGGCTCATTCTCTTCTCAGTTAACAGCAGAAATGGGAACTGAAGTCTGCCAAGGGGCTGCAACACATTTTCACACCTCCACTGCCACAGCCCTAGAGATGAGGTCCAGCTGCTGCAAGGTCACCCTCAGTCTTCAGGTGGCTTTGCATCTGGCTCAGGAACGATGCTTGTGCCCTTCTGCTCAGTAAAGCACTTTGGGCTGAAATCCCTTCCCTGGTACATGCTGCCGTGGTTCTGCAGGGTTCTGAAATCTTGTGCTCCGCAAATAGATTGGCTTTGCATCAGCTGCTAACACCCTCAGAAGCTGCAAGGTACGTGAGAGCAGGTCTTTGCAAATTAGAGAAACTATTCATTCTGTGGGAAATGGGAATGAGTGAAGCAAAGGGCCAGAAAAACATCAGGCAGGGCAAGGCAAAGTGCAGGCCTGTGTATGACAAAGTGGCCCTGCCACCATGGAAGGACCTGCTGCGTGCTCAGGTCCCGTCCTTGCTCAGCATTGCAAACCATACACGTTCCTCACTTCTTGCAAAATAATTGCCATTTTCATTTGTGGAAGGAAATAATTACTTCATTCATGACATGAAGTCAATTTTTGTCCTGAACCAGAGGGAGCCCTGGGCTGACAAAAGGAATTTCAGAGTGAGTGAAAACAAGACTGGCATTTGTAGACTGCAATTAAAGGCGAAAACGAGCCAGCGCTGGGGGGTTTCTCCCCTTTCTGTTATTGCACATCGAGTCAGATAGCACGTAAAATGGGCTGGCTGCTCTGCTCAGAGCCAGCAAGAGGAAAGGTCTGCCTTAACTTCGTTAGCTCTACTAATAGCTGACACTCTGCTGTCCAAAGGTGTGCGAAGGGAGTGGGGTCCCTTGGGATGCTCCACCACAGGCGAGTGCAAAATGCTACTGGGAGTTGGGAGCTCATAATGAGGGCATGAAATCCCAAATGGAATCATAGAGCGGCACCTTCTGTAGGGCTCCTCTTGCCCAGGGCAGCCCCAGCCAAGCAGGGCGCAGTCGGCCCCATGGGGGTACCCCAGAGCAAAGGGGAGGACAGGACCCAGCCAGGCCCATTGATGCTGAATTACACAGAAAAAAGGAAACCAGAGGCGGGGTGCGGGGGGGGGAGTTGTTCTGTAAACATATCTGTTTTTCACCATCCACACCAAAATGATTGAAGCTGGTGTCAAGGGTGATATCCAATAGAAAATTGATGAAACATTGATGCTGGGGGATGAATATTTCAGGAGGAGCTGTATACCTCGTGCTGCACTCTTCTTCAATCTTTAAGCAGCGCTGGATAACCTTGAGAGGGGTGTTCATAAGTTTGTTTGCGACAAGGTGGGGGTTCAAATGCTGTCCCCATGCGCTGCCTATACGAGGTTCCACGTCCCCATTGGCACGGTGTTGTAGGGAAAACCCTCGAGGATGATACCTGCTGAGCCCTCCTGGCTGCAGAAGCAAAGCACAGTCAGGGTGGGACCTGGGGACATGGGGAAGCCAGCAGCACCCATGGAGTGGAGGCATCCCTCCGGCTCTCAGCTATCCAGAGGGGTAACAACAGTGCCGTACCAGAGATAGGAGCTGTCACCGTGTCGTTGCTAGGGGTGAAGCCATTCCAGCAACCAAGCCTGATCTTATCCTGTCGGCTTCAAAGCAAGGATGAGGGGACCTGGATTTGGGTTTTTTCATTGGGATGCATCTAATGCAAGGCATCTGCCCAGCAGCAGCCGTGCATGGGGACCAGTGCTCCTCGGTGACATTTAAAAATGCCTTGGGCTCTCTGCGTTTGCTGCTCGGAAGATTTGCTTGTTTATTTTGGAAATTAGCAGCGCTTGAGGTATTTTATTTTTAATAAAACCTCCGAGGAAAAGTTGTTTTGCTTTTTTTTTCCTGCATGGAAGCAGCAGCGCTGGGAGGACGCGGTTCAGTGGGCTCTGTTTGTTTTATTTCCAGGGTGGGGAGAGAGAGGAAAGCTTTTGTGAGGTGGGAGAGGGTTTTTTTCTGTTTGTTTTGAGGAGCTTTGATTTGCCGTGAACAAACCCACGGCACTGTAGCGGAGGGGAGCGCCCTTCCTGAGCAGGACCCCCTGCCGCCTCCGCTCCTCCTGGAGGACAGGTCCCTCTGTGCTTCCCTTGCCTCCCATACCATCCCACAGCTTTTGGGCGGTTGGTTTTTTTTTTTTTTTTTCTATTTTCCCACCTCCTCCGTGCTGAAAGCTGCAAATCAGGACCCTGGGGCACTCGCGTCGCGCCAAGGAGACTCTTCGCTATCTTTTTTTGAGCTGTATTTTTCCTTTTGCAGTGTTCAAACACCATCTGCTGTTTCGTACGGTGGCACTTTCACGGGAGGGGGGTCAGTTTTAAGTGTAAATTGCTCCTTAAAGAACATATTGACAGTACCGGGGGCTGAAATCCTGCAGAGGATGCGAAGAGGACCACAGCCTCGGTCCACCAAAGCCATCCCCATCCCACAGGTTTTCATTTGTCAGCCTCCCCACAGGAAGAGCATCTCCCCGTTGGCGTCCTGCAGCCCCCCAGCCAGCTACAAGATCTGCAGCAGCACCTCACTCTGCGCTCCATTAAAGGGGCAGCCCCATCCCCAGGATCCTCACCTGGGGCCACCAACCTGCGCTCAGGCCCCCTCTAACATGGAACATCTTCAGCCTTCAGCAAAGTACAAGGAAAGAAAATGATGATGATTTTTTTTGTGTGTTCCTTGGCTTTTCTTTCTATTTTTTTCTTTCCCTTTTTCTATTTTCTCTCCTTTACTTTTTCTTTTTTTTTTTTTCTTGCTGTTCTAGTTTCTCGCTGGCAACAACAGACGTTATGTTTTGACGAGTTAATAAACATCTCCCCCGGGAGCTGGGAGCTCCGGCATGCTCTGCTGCGCTGTGTTTTACCTCTGCCTCGCACACTTTGCAGAGCAGGAGGCATTTTTTTTCCCTGCTTCAAAAACCAGGTGCCTCACATTTCAGCCTCCTCCACTTCTTGCAGGTCTGAACAGCCTCCCAGGAGCTGCTGATGCTCCTGTGTTACCTGCCAGGCTCTGACCTATCGCGAAAGCCCTTTCTGCTGTCCCCACATCCTTTTCCAACCCCAAATTAAACGGTGATGGAGCCCTTGGGACAGACAGACTCAACCCCCACACCTGCTGCTCTCAGGGTGCCCCTCGTGATGCACCGACCCAGAGCTGGCCACTGCCTGTTGGTAAGGATGAAATGACAGCTTGGACATGAAGATGGTGCACGGTCCAGGGAGCCAGGTTGTCGGTTTGAACGTGTAGAACATTATTGCTCGTGAATTATGGATAGTGATTGCACCTTCTGGACAATAAATTATTGAGCTGACATGCTGGATGGAGACCGTGTGGATAGTGAGGATGCTGCCTGCACTGCTCCGGTGCGGGATCTCTGCCCACAGCTGAGGGAGCAGCAGGTCTGAATGTCACCGGGTGCCACCCAGCAGGGCAGGCCCAGCTGATAAGGGAATTTCCCCAGCTGGAAGTGTTTCCAAACCAAGCCATGCCATTGCTCTGTATTGGTGATGGGGCACAATACCTATTTATCTGGGAGGCATGCAGGTTGCACGTGGGTGTCCCTGGCTGGGGATGGCATTGTGGCCAAGTCTGACACATGCCCCAGGTGTAGGTACTCCCTGGGATGATCGCTCCATGGTATTGAAAACCCCATGCTCCTGCAGTTTGCCTAAACACTATCTGGGCCTCATTTAGGCTGGAGGTCTCCATAGCATCCCCTGGCAACGAGCGTCCATAATCAAATCGTGGGTGGCGTGGAAAAAGCACTGCCTTTTGTTTGTCCCTAAATCTGCTGCCCCATAACTAGATTTGGGCACTCCTTGTTCCTGCACTGGGAGAAATGGGGAATTATCACTGCCCCTGCACCTGCTCCACGGCACTGGGCCTCTCCTACCTCACCCCTTCCCTATTTCAGACCTCCCCTGCTGCCCATTTGTCACTGGGGTGGCTTTGGAGGAGGGCGGGCAGGAGGGTGACACCGGGCTGTGACCCCATGGGACCACTGGTGGTGCCCTGCGGATGCCAGGCAGGATTTCCATCCACTGCCATGGAGGCTCTGGAGTCAGGGGAAGGCAATGCATGGTCCCTAATCGAATCACACACCAGCGGCACTCGTAAAGCTCTGCAAAGCAGAAAGGGCTCGGGAGCCACTCAACCACGAATGCCTCCTCCTCCTCCCAGCACCTCCGCTCAGAGCCAGCCTCTGTCTGCATTGCCCACCTGCACACAGGCTTCAGGAGGGGGCTGCAGCCTGCAGCTATTGGGATTGCCTTGGGGGCCGAGAAATCCCCACCACCTCCATTTTTGGCCACCCCAGCCCACCTATGGCCCAATCTGCTGCTGAAATCTGGGTGGATGGCGATGCCCAAGTCTGGATCGCAGCCGAAGGCAGCTTTGTCTCACCAGCTGAGCTCTGGGCCTCTCTGCTTGCTGCCCACCTGGTTTCAACGTTGTTCAATGCTTTAACGCCCCTGTCTTGGCCACACCAAGGCTGGGAGTGCTGGGGCTTGGGCTGACCACAGGCACCGGGTCACTGGGGGAAAAGTAGGGGCGATGGGCAAACACCCAGGAGGAAAAACAGCCCTTTGCCTTAATGATAGTTTGTCATGTCATATTTTGCTACGGTTGCGAAATAGCGGCCGACTAACCATTCATTTGCATTGCTTTAATTCATATTTTGAATACCAGGCAGTGTCTTAAACACCACCAAGTTTAACCCCCACGCTCTCACTGGGTTCTAAAACACACTCCCCACAAAATGCTCGCTCTGCTTCTGAGGGGTCCCTCCACTCAGGAACAGCAATGTCTGATGTTGTGGTGACAGCAGTGGGCACTCCGATCTGTTTCGCTCCTCTTCCAGCACGCTGCCCTTCCCCATACACACAAGCTGAAGGCAGCCGGGCTGATGAGCTGCAGGTGCTGTCCCAGCAGCAGGACTCCCTCTCCATCCCTGCAACCACCACCCTACCCCAGGAACTGAGCAGCTGCCTGCCCTAAAGCCGCCTTTTGGGGTACTCGCACTGTGCCATCCCCAGCACGCTGCGGGGCTCCCCCTGCTGCCAGCACACCCACTCTGCAGACCGGAACGGCGAGCGGGGGGGGGGGTCCAAAAGGGCTGCGAGGAGGCAGTGCGGGGCTGAGGCCGGGCGCAGCTCATCGCACGCTCCGCCCGTGACCACGCCCCGTGTGACAACGCCCCTTCCACGTGGCTCCGCCTCCCTCCCCGCCCCGCCGCCGCGGGCAGCCCGGCAGTGTGGCGAGGCGGGCGGGCAGCAGCGCTCTGCTCCGCTGGGCTCCGCGCTCCGCCATGCCGCCGGCCCGCCGCCTCCTGCTGCCCTTCTTCCTCCTCCTCCTGCTGCCGCTGCATCTTCGCTGGGCGCTGGCCGCCGCAGGTACGGGGCTGAGGGGCTTGGAGGCTGCGGGGAGAAGTTGTTTTTTGGAGGGGGGAGGGACGTCCCTTTGGCTGTGCTGGCAAAAGTTCGCAGCCGTTTGGCTGCGCTCAGCGCCGCGGCTTCGTGGCTGCGGGTTTCGGTTCGTGTTTCCTATGGAGCGCTGTGGGGTGGGGGGCGCCGGACCCCCGTAGCTGCATCCCGAGTAGGGAGCGGGGCGGCTGCCGCGCTCCCACCAGGCGATTCTGTTTTATTCTGCTATGTTATTCCGTCATCTTGTTCCGTTTCATCCTGTTTTTCCCTCGCTATCCACAAAAACCAAACCAGTCCCATCCCTGTCCGTGACACGGCGGGCTGTCGCGTCCCCCCGGGTCGGACGGGCAGTCCTTCAGGCTGGGTTTGATGTTGCTTTCTCTCCAACCCGGCTGTTGGTGGCCGGGGAGCTCAGCGATCTTCTCTTGTTTTTATTATCGTTATATTTTTATTTTTCCTCTCTGGCTTTTCAAAGTTTCCTGCGCACAGCCCAATCTTGTGATTGAGATGCACTTGAAATGCTGCCCTTCCGTCGGCAGTCCCTGCGCAGACAACAAACAGGCGTCGCTCCTGCTGCCCTCTCTCGTTTGCACTCCTCTGATCCAGCTCAGCCTCCACTATATTTATATACATGAATGTGTGCGTGTATATATATATATCTATATATATTTCTATATATACATCCTGCCCTCCCTTCAGCTCACTAACACCTCTGGAGGTTGGTGGCTCCAGAAGGCTGTAGCTGTAGGTATGGTCACAGTCTGGGTTCAACCTTGGGAGGAGAGGGGCTGAGTGTGCCTGTCCCGTGTGCAGGGCTTGGAAGGAAGGAAGGAGGGAAAAACAGGTTGAGCCTGCCCGGGTGAGCTGTCTGGGGGCATGTTGTGGGGATACAAGTGCATCGTAGGGTTTTGGATGGGATGGATGCTGCAGATGGTGATGCTGGGATGGGTGCTGATGGTCCCCTGGGCATAGCTTTTCTGTGCTGGTACCTGGAGAACATACTGGGCGGGGGGAAGGCAGCTGGTGGCGTGTGTATGGTCCCCGCCATCCCTAAGAGCTGAGATTCCTGCATTGGCACAGTGGGCAGGTGTTGGGGGACTGCCTGAGGACCTCTGCTCGGCTCCAGGCCTGGGGTGCAAAGGAGCTCCTGCAGTGTTGTCTCCTTGTCCCTTGGCTTCTCTGTTACGGAGGCTCCTTCCCTTCACCCCATTCCTTTGGATTTGTAGTTTGAGAGCCGAATTCCTGTCCTTGCTCAGTGCCTGCCACCTTTATGGGGACACTCAAATTGCTCATGGGGCCCATTGGATCCCATCGGCCCCGGTCTCTGCTTTGCCTCCTCGTGTTTTGCTGTCATTTGCCTTGTGCAAGGCATCCTGCTTGTGAGCCAGCTGACAGCCCCTGCACCACGGGCGCTGGGCAGTGTGCATCCTGAGGTGTCGTGTGGGGTGCTTCCCCCAAACAAGAGCTTTTACCCATACAGCACCGTGAGAGTTGGGAGCCAGTGGCATCAGGGTGATGCGTCTCCTCACATCCAGCTAGAAAAACTAAGTGTGAGCTGCAGCAGGGATGCATCGGTGCTGGGAAATGCACAGCGTGCAGAGAGAACCCCCCAAAAGTTGCTCCAGTGTCGCACCCACCTCTAAAGGAATGCCCTTGGTGAGAGAAGCTGAAGGCAGCACCCTCCCAAATCCAAATCTCGCCTGAAGGGCGCTTAGCACGGCTCGAACTGGGCTGTTTGGAGCGCGGCTGTGCTGCTGCTGTGCATCGACATCGCACCGCCGAGGTGCTGCCGTGCCGTGCCGTGCCGTGCCGTGCCGGGTGCGAGCGGGCCGAGCCGCGGCTCCGCGCTGTGCCGGGCCCTGACTCACGGCGCAGGAATGCGTCGGGCTGGCGGCCCCGGAGCCGCTCCTCGGCTGCGCTCATCCCAACCCGGAGGCTGAGCTGGGGCCGCGGGGGAGTATGGCCCCCCGGCTGTTGGTTTATGCTTCTTTGGTTTTAAATCTGGGGGTGCCTTTGGGAAGGGCAGCTCCCCGCCTCCCCCTCTTTCTTCAGCCCGAGCTCTTTGGGTGCCGGAAACCCCCTTCCCAGAGAGCAGAGCCCTTCCCCGAGCCCGGAGGTGCGGGATTTGGGGCTGCCTCAAACGCTTCCTTGGGATTTGTGCGGATAAAGGGTTGCTGAGGAGGAGGAGCGCGAGCCTCCGACGGATGGGGCTGGGATAATCCCCCCGGCATTTGGCAAGTGAATGTTTTGAGCCAGTTCGCTTCTGTTGTGCTTTGCCCGTTTTAAGGCAAGACTGTGATGTTATTTATTTAGTTATTTTCCTGCCCTGGAGATGGAGGACAGAGAGTTGAGACACTTATTAAAGAGTAATGTACCCAGTTATGCAAGAAGCAGAAGTGCAGTGAGGTAGTGAAGGGACCCAGAGGCGTTCCCCCATCCTCTGCGTGAAGCAGAGCACTGGGGCAGCAGCTCTGGGAGGTGCTGTGGCTCCTGCTGTGGTGCAAAGAATGGGAACTGCCCCAGTTTTCAGGCTGGGAGGGAGAGGGAAAGGGGCTTGGCTGCCCTCCCGCCTGCAAGCGTCCTCCTAATCCCTACCAAACTCCCCTTCACCTGGACACAAAGTCAACTCCCAGCATCTCCTGTGCTAGCAGGGGTCCCTCTGGTGTGGCTACCCCTCCTCACCCCATTCCCCTTCTTCCCAAGCCCAAAGCCGAGGGATTGTTTCCCCTGGATAAAGCATGGAAAATCCCATTTAGTGACATTGAATGTGTGTTAAACCTGCGTTGGGCTGCCTCTGTGGGGCAGCGACCACCACGAAGGAGAGGCAAGGACCCTGAGGGTTTCCAATGGGCTTTGGGTAGTGACTTTGGCCTTTATGGGGGATGAAGAGACCAAATACACTTGCATTGGGGGTACCCGGGTGGGTGTCCTGGGCTGGGGTGTGCATGCTCCCAGCGGGTGCTGTGGGTGGTGATGAAAGGGCTGCATGGCGTGGGAGCTTTCCTAGGGCAGGAGGTGGGAGCCGGCAGCTCCTCGGGACAGGTTTAAAGAGGGGAAGGGCCACGCCTGGGCTGCATTTGGGTGTTGCGTGGCCTCCAGCAGCGATGCTTTTCCAGGTTCGCTGACGTGAGCATATCCACCCCACAGCCTCTGTCCCATCCGTAACAGCACAGCCCTTCTCCGGGGCCAAGCAGCCCCAGGGTGCCTCCTGCAGCTGTGCTCAATGCTGTTTTCTCCCTTCCCCACGTGTAACCTGGGAGAGAAACGCATTCAAACGTAGTTATGGAGTAGCAATCCCCTATGGAGACCTGCTCCTGGATGCTGCCGCGTTGCTCCTGTGCTGGAGTATTGCTGGGGAACTTTCTCCTTTTTGAGCAAAGCAGGCTGGAAAGCCTTTTGTTTTGCTTCGTGCTTGGAGGATTCCTGAGCACTGAGGGCTGTGCTCAGTGCTGTGATGGCCTCAGGACACAGCACCAGGCTTAGGGTGTCTCAGCTGTGCCCTCCACCCCTCCCTGGGCACTGGGTGGCCGTGTTGCAACCTGCACAGAGTCGCTTCAGAAAACAACTGAGGGCAGCGGTCGCAATGGATGTGTATACAGAGGTGCAGATTTCAGGCCCTAGCATTTATACAACAGCATAAAAAAGCCCTCAGCTGGCTCAGCCCAAAGCTGGAAAAGCGAGCTCCGAAGCTGGAAGCAGGGCTGGGCTGCTTCGCTCTGAGCGGTGACTAACAGGGGTTTTTCAAACAAACGCTGGGATAAACTGGTTATGCAAAGCGGGGGGGAATCGGGCAGGTTCCTCGGAGTCTGCAGCAAAAGCAGCGAGAGCGGGGCGTGCTGGGGCCGGTACTGCCTGCTGGGGAATCCCACGCGTGGCCACACGGATCCGGGGGCCGGTGGTCGGGCTTTGAGAAACGTCAGCGATCCCCTAAAATTGTTGGAATATGTGCTGTTTTTGCAAGCGAGCCACTTGCCCCCAGCACCCACCCTTGGAGCATCCTCTGGGTGATGCCCATGGGACTGACTGCTCTGCTTGTCCCTGCTGGCACAGGGCTTGGGAGCGAGGCGGATTTTTGGGGAAGGGCTCAGGCTGGGGAGAGCCTACAGGGGAGAATGCAAAACATATGTTTCTGCGAGGGTCAAATTGCACGCCTAAAAGCAGCAGGGAACAAAAGGAGTTGGCGTCACACAGCTCAGGTCCTACAGTCCAGTTGGGTGCGAGAAGGCGTGGGGAGGGACCCAGAGAACCCCTGGATGGACTGCTGGGAACTAGCAGTGCTGGAGCTCAGAGGGAGATCCTCGAGCTTGCACTGCTTTCATGGCTCTGCACGTTGCTGGGAGTGGAGGAAGGAAGTTTGAGGGTCCGGCTGCCCCCTCCACATCTCAGTGGGAGTAAAATGGACCACCTCGGCAGCTCCCAACTGAAATCCTATGGAAAAAAATCACCTAAGCTCCCGCTGGGTCTCTGCCTTGCCAAGGGCTGCTTGCTGTGAGAGCTGGGCAGTGGAAGCGCCAATCTTAGCAGGGAAATTGCAACTCCAAATCCTCTGCTTTGCTGGAAATATCAAGGTTTTGACCAAAAGGCTTTAATTTCCATCATGCTTTGCTACCAGAACTCAGCCTCCTCCAACGCCGGCTCTGGGAACTCCCTGAAAGTACCCTTAGGAAGGATCTAAACCGAGGGGGCAAGCAGCGAACCCTTTTGGCTGGGGGGGGCTCTCCCTTTCCGTGCACTGAAGGCACGGAGACAACCCCTGGCGCTCTTCGGAGCTGTGTGCAACCTGTCAGCTTGGGAGCCATCTGCTCAACCCCTGGGGACCACCATGCAGGATGGGATGGCAGCGGGGAGCCGGTGCTCCAACCCCAACAAATGGGCACAGCATCCCCATGTCCCAAGCTCCTATGCCCAAGATAGCAAAAAAACGAACCCCAAGTGTTTGTTTTTCTCTCTGTCTGGGTTGTTTTTGTTGGTTTTTTGTTCTTTGGGGGATGGAGGGGGGGCAGAATTCTTTTTTTAGCCTCATTTCCTCAAGGAATCCAGATTTTTTGGTGTTGTTTGTGTCTGCAGCCCTCCCCCGCTTCAGCTCCCAAGTAGACGTCTCGCAATTAAGTGCTGCCTGATTAGGAAATTAGCACTGAAGTTTTTATCCAGGCGAGCTGGTCGGCCCGTGAAGGGAGAAGGATCTATTAATATCCCACTGAAAAATGAAATATAAACTGGCAGCATCACACTCGCCACCTACACTGGGGACCACAAACAGTGCGTGGGAGTGAGCATTTTGTTCTGGGAATCTATAGGAAAGCAGCTTGCATTCTGCTGCCGTGGGACCACGTGGGGTTGGCTTGTTTATGAATACAGGTGCCGCAATAGCTGTGGCCATTATGCACTGTCATGCGGAGCGGAGAGCTGGTAGGTAGTTTGGGAAAGCTGCGAGCAAGGTGAGGAGCTGAAGGATGGCTCGGGGTCATGGCAGAGGTTGTGCGTTGGCTGGTAGCCTGTAATTATTGCAAAAGGAAATGGTCCTTTGCTAATGAACGCTAAGTGGATCCGCAGCAGTGAGCCTCTGTGTGGCCAAGGAAAAGACGGGAGGAAAGGGAAAGATGAGCTTCCTATCGCGTGTGTGTGGGGTGGGAGATGCTCTGTGGTGAGGCCATACGGTGTGCTGGGGTGGGCTTGCTTAGTGCTAAGGAAAAGTCACAGAACCGTAAGGCTGGAAAAGCCCTCTCAGCTCACCCAGCCCACCCCCGCTGCCCACGTCCCTCAGTGCCACATCTCCACTGCTCTGCAGCACCTCCAGAGATGGAGACTCCCCCACCTCCCTGGACAGCCTGTGCCACTGCATTATTGCTCCTTTGGAGGAGAAATGTGTTCTAATATCCTATCTGAACCTCCTTGTCGCAACACATGGCACCTGGGAACTGCGTGGTCTTGAGGCCGTGGGATGAAGAGCATCCTCTTCCTCTTCTCAGAAGGGTAATCAGAATGAGACCTGGGATTTGGGAAAGCAAAACTTGCATTCCTCCAGCTTATTCTGGAGAAAAAGCATACAGGAAGACGGCATCGCTTCTAGCTCAAAATATATGTATAAATCTATTTTGGGGCTGCTGAGAATGCGGCTTCCCCTCGTGATGCTTCACAGCTGAGATCACTCCTGGCTGCACTGACCCGTGCTGGAGGTTTTGGTCACAGCCCGGTGGTGAGCTCACACTCCTTGTTTGTGCAGGCAGGGAGGGAAAAGCTCAATAATCTGGGATGGAAAAGTTAAACGAAGCGATGGAGAAGTACTGGTGAAGAGAAGACTTTGGTGTTTTGTTTTGGTTTAAGTCTTCACCCAGCGCTGCTGTGCTGTACCCGGTTTGGGCAGGGGCTGCATTTCCACACCCGTAGAATGAGAAACCCAGAGTGTTTCTGACAGAACACCAGTGAAAACTGGGCAGGGTTGTTCTTCTCTTCAGGAGGAGGTATTGGTCCTTGTTTGTGTAGTAACTGAATTCCTCCAGTGCTTATTTTGAAAGAAATGCAGTCATTTGGCAGTGGCGTTTGGGGAGAGGTGTGAGGGGTGGGGATGCAGAGCTTGGAAAGCCAGTTGTCATCTTTGGGGCGCTGGGGTGTCCCCAGACTGGCACTTCTGGAGCAGCCCTTGTCCCAGATGCTAGCACTGGGGTGCAGCCCCTTACGTGGTGGGGGCTTGTGCCATCCATGTGCCCTCACTGGGAGGGAGACGCGCAGGGCACTGAGTGGCTCTGGATGCTGAGCATCCCCAGGAGCATTCTGGTGTTCATTAATCAAAGTGCTTCTGGCTCCCCTTTCAAGCTGTAATAACCAGAGCTGAGAGAGTCAATCCATATCTATTTAAAGCACTTCGATAAATAAAGATACTAAATAAAATCACGGCGGCCCTCTGCTCTCTCCCTGCTCCGCGTTCTTCTGGATGCATCTTTAAGAGCAGGGATGGCCGCGGTCGGTCCCTTTGGTGTGCCCAGCACCAACCTCTGGTGCGGGGTGTCTACCGGGGGACAGCTGGGGTGCGCGGAGCCCCGATGGGGAGGGCACTGCGTAGGAGTGTGGGAGCACCCAGAGGAGGAGCAGGGAGGCGAGGAGCCGGCTCTGCCACCTGCGTGACGCTCGTGGGAGCCGCGGGCTGTTAGCTCTCTCGTTTTCCCTTCCCAAAGACGAGAGCAGAGGAGCGCTGGGGGAAGGATAGAACCCGAAAGCCCCCGGCGGTTTGTTTTGAGGACAGCGTGTTTGCTTTCACAGCGTGCCGGAGGGGATTGCGCTGCTACTGTCAGCAAATAAATAAAATAAGAGCTTTGTTTGAAACGAAGCCCTTTCTTCTGCCGTCTAATTAGGCGAGCTGGTACCTGCAGTGGCACTACCCGGCACCAACCGCACTGTTTGGGGCGTCGACGGCTTCTGAGCTCCGGCAGCCCCTCGCCGTGTGCTTTAAATCCCTCTCTCCTGGCAGTATGCGCAGCCCTCGGGGCTTGGGGGTGGGGATGGGGGGGCGGTGGCGCGGCCCGCTTCGCGTGGATGCGGCTGGGCTTCCCGTGCGGCCGTCCCGTCGGGGCGCGTAGCGCAAAGGGGGGGGGGGGGGGGGGGTCCTTCTTTCCCCTTCCCCCTCTCCCTCCCTCCCGTCCCAGAGCTGTCGCAGGAGCAGCCCCCAACCCGCATTCCTCGAGATAAGGATCCTGTCTGGCGCCGGGGTTTCAAATGCTCTCCTGATTATCAGCAGGCGCCGGGGGAGCCCCGGGCACAGATAAAGAGGGGCGGAAGGGAGAGGAGCTCCTGCAGCCCCGTCCCGCTGCTCCCCTGCCCCACCGCGCCGAGGGAAACCAAGAACGTTGAAAGGGTGTTGGTTTTTCTTCATTCTTCTTTTTTTTTTTTTCTTTCGTTTTTATTATGATTTTCTCCTCCTGACCGGCTTTACCAGAACGTCCAGCTCCGGCAGCTCCAGCCGCAGCTGAAATGAAAGGCAGTGGAGGGGCACGGCCCCCAGCCCCGGGGCTGGGCAGAGTGCACCCGGGGCCCTCGCTCTGCATTCTGCATCCAAATCCTGCGGAAGGCAGGGCCAGAAGGGTCTGAACTCTTCTCTTGGCTGTTGTTCCCCTGCACCACGCCTGTTCATCCCGAAGAAGCACAGAGCATGGGGGTTGCCACCTCTGCTCCATGCAGGGGCATGTGGGACTTCACGAATCTTGGCATTGCTGTGACCCCTTGTGCATTGCACACCTTGACATCGTATGTCCCCTTGTGCGTTGCACACCTTGGTATTGCGTGTGACCCCTTGTGCACTGTGCACTTTGGCATTGCGTGTCCCCTTATGCGTTGCATACTTTGGCATTGCATCTCACCCCTTTCACTGCACATCTTGGCACTGCATGTCTCCCCATGCATTGCATACCAGGGCATTGCATGTCGTCCTGTCCATTGCACCGACTGACGTAGCATGCTCCCCACCAGCCCTCGTACTGCTCATCTTTAGAACTGGGGGGCAGAGGAAGGCACCCTGGTGTGCATGGTGCTGATGGCTGGAATGCTGCTGGAGCCAAGAGGCATCTCCCTGCAGCACTAATGCTCACGCTGAAGCAGCTGCTGGCCTCCTGCTCCCTTGCTAGGGAGCAGGGCTGGGTGAGACCTCACCACTGGGTGCCCTACAGCACATCGGTGTGATTGCTCTCAAGTTTTCTGCATCAATTAGTTGATGCTTTTCCTTGGGGTGAGCGTGAAAAAGAAATGACTGCCACCACGAAAATAAATAAGTAAATAGAGGTGTTTCTTGGTTTTAGAACAGAGAGAGAAAGCGAGGCGGGGGGGGGGAAAGCGGAGGGAACTGAGAGGCAATCGTTTTTTATGGCTTCCTGGAACCACCGGGATGTGGGCAGGACGGCAGCAGGAGCAGATAGTCGGGTGATGGGCTGCCAGCTCCCATCTCGCCCTTTCAGGCCATAAATACAGAGGCACCACTTGGAAGCAGAGAGCTCGTTAAGCTGTCGGCGCTCCCACAGCCGGGTTGTAAACGGGGCTCTGGGCTGGGGCGTGGGCACCGAGCCCTATGGGGCTGTGGGGTCCCATTTGTTGGAGCCCCATTGATACAGAGAGCAGCACGGGCACCATGAGTTTGGTGCACCTCAATGATGGCCTTCATGTTGGCAATCGCCAAAGTGGTTGCAAAGGGAGGGAGGAAAAGTGTGAGGTGCCAAGGCCCCATGGGACCATCCGGCCCTTCCATGGGATTGTGTCTGTGGGTTTTGTCCAGTCCTACCCCAGAGTCCACAGGACCCTCCCCGCTTCCTTTGGAGAGATGATCCCATTGTGCATGGAGGCACGGGCTTGAACCCTTCCTAAGTGTAAGAGCTTTGGTACAATGGAGGTAGGGAAGAAACAGATTGAGTCATTGCATTGTTCTTTGTAATCAGCTTTGCCTTCCATTAACTTCCTCCAACCCACCCCCAAAGCTGCACTGAGGCACTTGCTAAGAGAAGTGGGGAAGCTAGTGCTGGGCTTCAAGATATGGGGCTGCAGCTGGGGAATGAATGGGCTCTTCCCTTTAATTGCCCCTGGGTACCCTGCTGCGAGGCCTGGGTGGAGAGGGATGGGAACAGAGGGTGGTAGGAAACAGAAATAAGAGAATAACTTCAGCTCTGGGTGTTCTGCAGTGCTCTGGGCATCCTGCACCTGGGCATTCTGCAACGCTTGGGGTGCCCTGTAGTGCTCAAAGCTCCACTATGGGGCATCTCACAATACTCAAGGTGTCCTACAGTGCTCAGGGCATCCTGTATTGGGACATCTTGCAATGCTCAGTGTGACCTGCAATACTCAAAGGCCCACAGTGGGGCATCTTGCAACACTCAGGGCATCCTGCAATGCTCAGTGTTCTGCTGTGTTCAGGGCATCCTGCACGGGGGCGTCCTGCACTGCGGCATTGTGCAATGCTTGGGACATCTTGCAGTGCTGTTGCCCCCAGGAGTGTCCTTTTGGGGCAGGGGAGCAGGGCTGGGCACGGTGCTGGCTGGCAGTATGTGTGCAGGTACCACGCTGGAGCTCGGCGTGCGGGGCAGCCAGGCCAGATGTTTCCCAGATGTTATACTCACTTCCTGTCTGGCTCCTCTGCGTTCGGCTTTTTATGTACTTGTTTGTTTTGGACTACAAACAAAATAAAAAGGGTTTTTATAACCCCACTCCCAGGAGGCTGCGAGTTCAGGATGTAATCTGCAGGCTATTCACTATTGTCTGGCCACGTCTCCCTGCCCCCTGCACTGTCCCTGGGCACCCATTGCTTTGTTACGGTGACTTTTTCCCACATGACGTCTTCTCTCAAGGGATGTTTTCCTTCTTGCCCCCCTCTGGTGCTCAGGGTGGGAATATCCCCGGCTGCTTTGGGCTGGAGGCGGGAGGAGGAGGAAGTCTCATGGCTTTTTGGCTCAGTGTCACTGATCTCCATGAGCTGTGCTGCTGCTGAGGACGGGAAACTCGTTGCACCAGTGGTGCCTGTCCCAGTGGCTCTGGAGGGGCAGCACCTGTGCACGTGTGGCTGTTCCTGGTCTCACTTCATTTTTTCTCTCTGCCTCTGTGGGGTGAAGCCCCTTTTCCTCTTTCCCTCTCTTAATTGCCTGTTAAATAATTTAAATATTTAGGACGAAAGGGCTGCAATTACCCATTAATTTGCATTAGTAATTTATATATCAGGCTGGATGGACAAGCTGCCGCCCTAATGGGTCCCCCTGGCCAGCAGGAGCTTTCCTGGAATGGGAGTGATGCTTCCCACCAACTGCCCTGTTTATAGGGCACTCTGAGAGCCCCCCAAGAACCAAACTTCAAAGCCTGGCAGGCAGTAAATGGTATGGGAGGTGCGGAGCTCCTCAGGAGTAATGTGCTTGCTGTTTGTGTGCTGTGCAGCACTTTTTGTGCAATTAGCTGCTGGGGCTGCAGAGCCGGGTGCAATTCCTGTGCTGTAGCACTGGGCAGCACTGCATGGTGCATGGGTGGGGTTAACCAGGCCCAGGTTAGACCCGTGGGGCTTCCTGAGGGTTTCTGAGGCTAAGCCCCTCAGCTGAGGCAGCCTGGGGACGCTGGGTGGCCGGAGCTTATCCCCAAGGCTGCAGTAAAGCTGCTTGGAGTGGGGGGTCGTGGGCATCTCCCTGTGCTTTGCGTCTGCAACGTCCCCCTGCAGTGCATTACAGCAACAGCACCTGCCCTTCATCCCCTCCATCATTCCATCCCTTCCGTCCCAACTCTGGCTCCACGCTCCCAATTAGCACCAAGCAGGGCCATGTGTGAGCACATTGCTGGGATCCCACTGCTGCTGGCACCCCGTGCCCAGTGTGATGATTTATTGGTGCTGACAGCGAGTTGGAGCCAGGTGCCACCAAGGTGCCTGCAGTCACCTGCAGCAGTGCCACACTTAGAGCAATTAGCACAAATCATAGAATCATTAAGGCTGGAAAAGACCACTAAGGTCATCTAGTCCAGCCATCAGCACATCACCACCGTGATGGAAATGCTCCTGCATGGGGACTGAGAGCAGAAAGGGATGAGGTCAGGGGGTACAGTGTTTCAAGTTTGGTTTTCCCCTTTTTTCCATGCACGGAGCATCTCTCTCAGGCCCCTTTGGGGTCACCTCTGTTGGGGGCTGTGGGAGCTGGGAGCAGGTTGGGTCGCAGCAGGGGGCAGGACAAAGGGAGGAAAGGGGAACGCGGCACTGTGGGAACAGGGAGAAGAAAAGGTGGAAGGGCAGTGAGGGCCGGCTTTGTGCGGAAAGCTTCCACAAGTGAGTCAGGGATGAGAAAACAGTCAAAAGGTGGAAATTGGCAGCGGTGAGAAAGGAAGAAAAGAGCTGCGCTGGCTCTGGGTCCCGTGGCTCTGAGCACCCCAGTGGTTTTGTCCCAAATGTCAATAGCTTTTTCCTTGCCAACATCAGGGATTATTTCATTTTTTTTTTCTTCAATCTTTTTCTATCCCTGTCTCTCCCTCCCCCTTTTTCCCTTCTGTTTGTCCCGTATTATCACAGCCAAATGAGAAGGGAGGGAAAGGGCAGAGAAAGAACAGCAGAGCAATATTCCCATCCTCCACTTATGCTTTTCTTGATCATAGCAACAAATCTGAAAGATTAAGGGCAACTTTAAAGACCATTTAATAAAGTGCTCTTCGCCAGCCGCCGCTGCGATGCTGCTCCTCCGGGTGAATTTCTAGTTAATTTGGGGCACTCATCCAGTCTTTTTTTCCCTTTCTTTTTAGCATCAGGTGTTATGTTTTTCCCACCAGCAGCCTGGCATGGAGGGAGCAGCCTTCCAGGATGCTGCTTTGGCTTCCCAAGGCTTTGGGGAGGGCTTGTGCTGGCCCCCCTTCCCATCTCGGTGTCAGGATGCTCCATACCTATGGGATGGATGCTGGTCTTCCCCAGGAGGAACACCCCATCCCAGGTGTTGCCACTGGCATTGGGAAACTGCTCTCCCAAAAAGGAGACCCACATGTGTGTAGTTCCAAGGAGGGATTTGGATAGTGATAGGACAAGGGGGAATGGTTTTAAACTTAGACAGGGGAGGTTTAGGTTAGATATTAGGGGGAAGTTTTTCACACAGAGGGTGGTGACACACTGGAACAGGTTGCCCAAGGAGGCTGTGGATGCCCCATCCCTGGAGGCATTCAAGGCCAGGCTGGATGTGGCTCTGGGCAGCCTGGTCTGGTGGTTGGCGACCCTGCACATAAGCAGGGGGGTTGAAACTAGATGATCATTGTGGTCCTTTTCAACCCAGGCCATTCTATGGTTCTATGATTTCATTCTGTGTTGATTTAGCTCAACTTGAACAACATTTTGATTCTTTTGGGCCAACAGTGGCAGTAAGTCCCTGTTTGCTCCCTGTTTTCTCTCCCCCTCTCTTTTCTTGCAGAAGTTATTGTTCTTTTCCCACCAGGAGCGCAGTGCGTGCCATCCGTGTGAACACCCGGCGCGTTGCTGCATTGTCTGCTGCTGGCGTTCTTCCTTTTAGGAGCCAAAGCAAATAAATGAAGTCCGCGTAATTATTATATCCATTAAAAATAGCGCCGCGGCTCGGTAAACAGAACAAGCGATACAAGGGGAACGCAACAATGGAATTAAAATAGCACAAAGAGTGGTGCCTGGGCCCGTAATGAGAACCAGAGCTAGATGGAATCTTGCGATAGTTTTCAAACATCGCCGCTTCCCTGAAGGAAACACATAAAGCAGCACAAAGGCACCGAGCACAATAGCATAGAACGGGGATTTGCTCCGTAATTCCTCCTCCTGTTCTCCTTTGCTTGGGTAGAGTGGGGCAGAGCGAGGCACGTGGCTGTATGGTGAGAAATGAGCCGGTCTGGGCCGTGGGGGACCTCCTTGGCACGCTCCTCCTGCGATTATCACGATCAGAAAGATAAACAGAAGCGTGGCGGCTCTGTAAATGCTCGAGCTCAGTGTGTTGTGAGCACCGTGGTGCTGCTGCTCCCAGCTCAGGGCTCGGGGCAGCACCTTCGCCATCTGGGTGCCTGCAGACCCTCAGTGGGGGCTGTGGGGTGTGGAGCTTTAGCAGCATGGGATGACGCCCTGCGCCAAAATGTGGCAGAGGGATTTTGCAACAAGAAAGAATGGTTTAGGGTTGGAGAAGTGTGGGTTTTTTTTGCATGCAAAACACCCCGGCTCTTCCGTCCCACCCATTTCTCAGCACAGACTTTGCTTTCTCTGTTTTCCCTTCCCCTCCCAGCCCCTGTGTAATAAAGGTGCATGGTGCGGGCGTCCGTCTGCAAGCTTTTAATTTTGCTGGGAGAGGAATCTGCTTATTTTCTCCAAGGGTGTAATTAGGGCTGGCTGGGAGCACCCCCTCATTACCGTGCGCTCTCTAATTACAACATTTGCCTGCTGTGGGGAGCCGGATGGTCTGGGGAGCTGCCGAAATGTCCCTGCCACCCTGTCCCCTGCCCTGGGGCCGTGGCCACAGTGCAAGAGCTGGGAGCATGGAGGTGGTGGAGTCACCTGGAGGTGTTACTGAGCTGGGGAGATGTGGCACTGGCTCAGTGGGCAGGTGGGATTGGGCCGGATGAGCTGAGAGAGTTTTTCCAACCTTGTGATTCTGTGGTTCTATCCCAATGAGGAAGAAGTTAATGTGCTGCACTGATGAGTTAACGAGCTTGCAGCTTTGCATCAGCAGATTGCAAGCTCAGGAAGGCAGCAGGTCCCTTGTGGGACATGGTGGCAGCTTGCTGTGTCCCCTGGCTCTCTTGCCTGCACTCATGCTGGTTTGCATCAGCCCCGATGGGGATCTGGTGCTCAGCTTGGGCTGGGGCACCTGCAGCCATGGTCCACGTTTTGTTCTTGGGGCATTCTGAGTGATGGAGCAGCTGCTTAAGTGCAGTGGGAGGGTAATGCCTGGGGGCCTCATAATGTTCCTATCAACCGGGCACCTGATTCTCTGGCACTTAATCCCTGTGCCGTGTCCCTGCCTCCTGTGGGCAGCCCAGGGTGATGGGCACCAGGTTTTGCTGCCACTAATGCTCCTGTAATCTCACAAATATTTGCAAGGATAACAGTTGCAGGAGGGAGGATTTTAGCACTGTCCTGCGGAGGTGTGCCTGAGCTGGGCAAGTGCTTTTTGATCTCTTCATACCCTGCGCTGTGCATTTGGGGTAATGGGGAGGGGTCTGATGTGGAGTGCTGCGGTTCACTGAGTGGGATGCTGCTGTTGCCCCGGTCATCGATCTTCTCTCCAGCTGACTGTGCTGGCTGCAAACATCTGCAGGGGACTCCCTGGGGAGCAGATGCTGCGGATAATCCGGCTCAAACCCGTGGGATTAAAACGTGCCATGAGGGGATCGGGGAGAGGAGGTTGGAGAGGAGTTGGTGCCCGTTCTCCTCCTCCCTTTCCATCTCGCTGCTCCTACCACACTTGGCGTCAGGGTTTGGGGCCTTCCCTTTCCTGCTCCAAACCCCCTGGCTCCTCAGTGTGACCAGAGTAGTGCAGGTGCTCAAATCTGCCAGTAGGGACCAGTTTCTGGAATCCCTTCAAGCCAACATCCCTTTGGGAAATACCACATGACTCCCTCATTCTGCTTTCACCCACTAAGACTGGCTCAGCAACAAGTGCCTGCGTCCGCATCCTCAGGTGGGAACCCCTGCAGACGTCTGCCAGAGGGATTGTGATTACAGCCAGTGGAGAGCACTCTAAAATATTTATTAGTTTGTCGCTGCTGGGAGTTTTATGGCTTGTCTGGTTGCAGCGCTGTAAATCCCTGCCATGCGAGCTGCCTCTTTGCAGGTCTTTGGGGCCATTGGAGCATAACTGGTGTGCTGTGTGTGGGAAAAAGCATCAGGACAAGAGGAGAAATCAGCCTCCCTTGTTTGCTCCTGGTGGAAAATGGGGAGTGTCCCCATTATGAGTCTGGCCACAGAGAGCCCACCATCATCAGAGAGCCTTTGGAATGGACTGTGCCAGATGGTGGTGGGGTCCTCATCCCAGAGGGTGTCCAAGCAACGTGTGGACATGGTGCTGAGGGATGTGGTTTGGTGATGGGAGCATCACTGTGGTGGTCTGAGGAGGATGCTCTGTGTGCAACCCCAGCAACCCAGCCTGGCACACGTGCTGCAGGATGGCAGAGAGGTTTCACACCAGCCCTTGAGTTAAGTGTTGTTGGCTGCCTCTCTTGCCAGCTCGATAGATTATCTTCAGCCAGTACCCTTTGCCAGGAAGTTTAGGTTTATGGCATCGGGGTAGTTAAAAAAAAAAATGTGACAACAGCTCAGTGGATGCAAAATGGAGCTTTAAAAAAAAAAAACAACAAAAGAGAGGTGATGTTTGCTGCTCTGGTGCTGTGCACACCTTGCCCTGTGTCCCATGCAAGATGGGGCACTGAGAAAATCACAGCCTATGAACAGACTCGGGGATGAAATGGCCAGAGAGGTGGGGGAGAGCTGGAGAGAGAGGAATTAGCCCAGAGTTTAATTCATTGTTTCCAAAAGAGCAGTTAATGGATTATGACAAATGTCCTACTGCTCTCCCGTAGTGCTGTGTTAAATGGAAATGGAAAGTCAATTTTCCTAAATGGATTTTAAACGACTGACCTCGTGTGTTGGTTGTTGGTTTTTTTTTTCACTCACTGATTTTTGCTTGGGAGGCAGCTTGGCCATCCTGTTTCCTTGGCTCAATGGGTTTTCCTCCTCCTCCCCCTCTCACACCTCACCTGGCTCCCCAGGTCCTCTGCTCCTCCTCCTCTCTGGCGGCGTTACTCTGGACTGGTGTTGGCTGTTGGCAGGTGGCGGTGTGTGGCATTGAGGATCAAAGCCATGGGACACGGACTAGCAATGAGTCTGGGTAGGTGGGAACTGATGGCTGCTCACTGCCATTGCAGGGCTGGAGTACAGTGAGGTGCTGCCCGACTCCTTCCCATCGGCGCCGGCAGAGACGCTGCCCCACTTCTTGCGGGAGCCGCAGGATGCCTACATCGTCAAAAACAAGCCTGTGGAGCTGGTCTGTAGGGCCAACCCTGCCACCCAGATCTACTTCAAGTGCAATGGGGAGTGGGTAAACCAGAACGACCACGTCACCACTGAGAGCCTAGATGAAGTCACAGGTGAGCACATCCTTTGCCCATTCCCTTTATTTTTTCCAAGGATTTCTCCACCACACTTATGTCATACCATAACGGGCCAACATGGAGACCTTCCCAGTCTTTTCTCCTTTCCAGGTTTCTTTCTCCCATTGTGCGTCCATGCTGTGGGTTATTCTCTTCCAACTGGTCTCCTTCTGATTAATTTTGTCATTCTCAGGTGGCTGCAGCCTCCTGAAGCCACTTTGATGTGTTTTTTGCCTCTCACTCCATGCACACCTTTTCTCCCATTCCATACCACAAGTGAAAGAAGAGCTGACCCTCCAAGCTCATTGCCCATGAATGAGATGAACCCCAGCTCATACTTCAGCTGTACCCCATAGAGAAGCAATTTATTGACCCGTTGAGTCTTGGAACAGGTCCTCCAGGCCCCCAGCTACAGGAGGAGCTCTGAGGAGCTGGTCAGCTTCTTGGAGAGGTGGTAAATAGCCAGGCCATGGGATGGAGGGCTCATGTTTGGTGTGGCTGGGTGCTGTCAGTGGGGTCCCATCAACCATGATGGGAGATTGCCCATGGAAAAAAAGTTGGTGGAAAACAAGCCCCCACCAAATTTGCATGCTAGAAAGTGTGGAAGCCCAGCAGCATATTCAGAGATGGGAATAATCCCACAGCTTGCTATTGCACCGTTTGATAAATCCGCGGGGCTTCCTTATCTGAGGCAGTTTATTAACCCCATCCCCTGCAAGATAAAACCAAAGGAGAAGGGTTTCACAAGCTGGCAGCAAATGCAACCACAGGCAGGAGAGGAGGAGGGATCGAAGAGCTTGGAGGGGTTGCTTTTAGTGAAGTGGGGTTGTGAGGCCATTCCAAATAAAGCTGGGTCACGTGCACAATTACCCTTTGGCAGGTTGCAGCATCAGTGCGTTTAATGCTGCTGGAAAGGAAATGCTTTCCTACAAAATGTCGCATCAACACGTAGGCAATCCTCATTGCCACTGGGTATGGTAAAGGCCAGCAGCTTAGTCAGACTCACAGAAGGATTGGATATGTAATGTTTAGATATTTAATGGATAATGAGAACTGGTAGGGTGCGAAGAGAGCTGAGCTCTCCTGTGCGTCCGTGGACAGATCTGAAACAGGGAGGAAAGTAGGAGGTGTTCTAGATGTTTCAGTGAGTCCCTCAACATCTTCCCCATCTTCCCTGGCTGCTCACCATATCTCAGCCAGCTCCATCCCTGGTCACAGAGGCAGATCCCATCCCAGTGTGGGGCTTGCCCTCACTGCATTCAGTTTCATGAGCCTCTCTGTGCTTCCAGTTCTGGCTCGATAAAGCCGTGCTGCACTGCTCCACCTTTGGAAGGATGATCGAAAGCACAAAGGAAGGCTGGTTTATTTAATTAGGAGCAGAGCTACCAGCGGGAATATTGAGCGAGCATGGGCTGGCAGGAGCCTGGGGCTTGCTGCCTTCCCCCCATCCACCCTCCCATCGTGGGGAGGTGCCTCTAAGGGCACTGCAAGCTCCACAGGACCATGAGGATGGTGAGACTGAGGGTGTGAGGGGAAGCTGCTCTAGGGCAAATTGGTGCCCACCAGTGACTGAGGGGCTGTTTATTTATAGTGTCCAACTGGGTAAAGGCAAAGGTGCAGGTGCTGAGGGGAGGAGCATGGATGAGCAAAGCTGGAGAATCCAGCCTTGAGATGGCAGAAGGCTTCTGTGCAGTATGAGCTTGCCCATTTCCTATAGAGAAATTTTTCTGGGGGCTCATTTGCCATTGGCTTTTCTCCATGGTGTAGCTCTGGGCCAGCATGTGAACAGTTTTGGGGAGGAAACCATGCGTGTCCTTCATGCAGACTTCAAAGATTATATTTCTGCTCTTGGTGCAAACCTGGCAATAACTACAGTGTGGAGGTGATGCCGTGCATGTAAAAAACATTCAGGCTTGGGCATATCTGCCTTGGAGCTGGACCCAAAGCGGGTTGTTCTGTCGAAGATCCGCATGTGCAGTGCCTGCTGTTGTTGAGGGATGCTGCTGCAAAGGGCACAGAGGGAGGTGGCCACGATGTAATGGGTGAGCGCTGCCGGGTGTCCACAACTCTCAGGTGCCCTTGGTTAAAAACCTAGAAAAGAGACTTGTAAAGAAAATGAACTTTTAAGGTGACGTGTCTAGCTCTGTAGAGCTCTGACTGCATCGGATCCAAAGCATCTCATGTGGAAGAAAGCAAAAATAGGCCAAGTCGGAGAGGATAATTCAGCCGGATGAATAGGGACCGTCCATAAAAGCAGCCATGTCTTGCTGTGTGTAAGCTGGTTAAATAGGCACTCTGTGGTTCGTAAGCTTATCCTACACTTTTGGAGGGAGAGCGTCTTTGCTCTCAGTGCTTACAGAGGCAGCAGAGCTCCTCACCACATGTCACATCCCACCTGGCTGGGGTTTGCAGACGAGAAGTGAGGTTTCAGAGCGTCCCTTTGGAGGTCAGCTTCTGAGAGCCCTGGTTTTTCAAAAGCACTTGGCCCAAATGCCTTTTGTTGTTCTTTTTTTTCCCTTGCTGGCAAAACAGGCAATATTTCCTTATTCGTCAGCTATGCCACAGGAAGGCAGCAGGGAGACAGTAATTGCTCCTTGCAGTGCTGGAAGCAAGCTCACAGAATTACAGCTGGGGAGCATGCGGCTCTGTGTGGTGGTGAACTCGGGGCCCTTTTATAAATAGCAGCTCTGAGTTTTATCCGGGGACATAGATGTGGTGGGAGAGCAGCAGAGCAGCCAGGAACGGAGAGAAGGTTTGAAAGAAATGGAGTGTGGAGTGTTGTAGTGTGTACTTCTCTTGTCCCATTCCTCTCTCCCATTGGCAATGGCCCCATCACCAGTGGCTGACAAGCATCAAACTCTTGTTGAAACCTCAGCATCCTCAGATGTGGGTTTTCCAGCTCCCTGCAGACCATGTCCTGGCTGTGTGGTGTCACCTGTGTCATCGTCACATCCATTCCGCAGCCTTGGAGGACATTGTGGAAGCCACCACAGATCGTGGGATCCCTACAGCCCCCTCTTCCAGCCCCAAACCCTGCCGCCACCTCCCCTCCTCCTAGCTGATGCCGTCTGTCTGTCCCTTTCAGGGCTGCTGGTGCGGGAGGTTCAGATCGAGGTGTCCCGGCAGCAGGTGGAGGAGCTCTTTGGCTTGGAGGATTACTGGTGCCAGTGCGTGGCCTGGAGCTCTGCGGGCACCACGAAGAGCCGCAGGGCGTACGTCCGCATTGCATGTAAGTGCTCAGTGCATGTGGTGCATCGTTCCCTTTTGAGATCACGGGTGGCTTTTTTAGTTTAAATAAATGCCTCTCCCACCTACTTTTCCTCTTTTTGGCAATATAAGGAGTTTTCCAATGGTACAAACCATTGATTTACAATTTGCAAAGCCCTGGGGTTGCAAACCTTACATCCCGTGTTGCACATTTGGATGGATTAGAGGTGGCCAACACAAGCCTGGCTGCAAGATGCTGCTCTCAGCTCATGGCACAGCTCTGTGTGTGGGCACCGTCCTTACCCGCCATGGCACCAGCTGGGTTAATGGCTCAGCGCCCAGCAGCCTGCTCAGCTCTTCCCAGTGCTTTATTATCCTTAATAACCCGATGGTTAGCACCTTGTGCTTTTTCCTGAATCAGCGGCTCCGCATCCCTGGAGTCCCTGCTGTCATATGTCACTTCTCTAAGCTGCTGTTTGTGGGTGTCAGCCTGATTAAGGATGAGTTAATCAGGCTGTTACCCGGCTGAATTTGCTCTCTTAGCAAATGAGATGGCAAAGCTATAGGAGAATGGCCAGGCTTCCCAACTGGTAAACAGATTTTGCTATTAGAGGGCTAATAATCCCACGTCATCCAAAATGGAGGTGAATCAGCTGCACTGCTGACATCCCCGAAGGATTTAGACTCAGCAAAGAAAATGTTGCCCACTGAAGGGCTGGCTTCCGAGGAAGCCCTTTTGTCCTCAAGAGGGACAAGCTCTCAGCCAGAAGTTTGGTGCTCTTTGCTGAGAAGTGGTCATAGAATCATAGAACTTGGGTTGGGAGGAACCTTAAAGCCCACCCAGCTCCAATCCCTTTGCCGTGGGCTGGATGCCACCCACCAGATCAGGCTGCCCAGGGCCCTGTCCAACCTGGCCTTGAACAATGAAATGAAGCAGACTAGGTAAAGACATCTACTCTCCCATCCCCAGCATCCTGTGCCTGAGATCTCCAGGCTTGGCAGTTTGTGCCATCCTGTAAATCAGCGTCACTCTCTAATACTATCCATGCAGTTCCTGCTAACGAGCTGTTAGGACTTCTTACCCTCCCAGTTTCTCCACACCTGGTTATTTGGATCAAAGCCTGCGTGGCACTGCCCAGCATCCCCATGCTACGTACAGCTGGAAACATGAGTGCCCTTGCAGCGAAGATTGCATCATGGGCCTCATGCACAGCGTGGCCCGTATTTAGGGTGTACTGACATCCCGTGTGGGTAAGGCATGTGTTCCCTGTGCTAGCTTTGCCACGCCATGTGTTCCCTGCAAAGGCACGGAGTGGGCAGCTGCTGAATTTGCAGTGGCCCAGCTTTTGAGAGTTGGGTGCTGGAGCAGAGGGTTGCAGCACCACCTAGTGATCCATGGGTGCTCCTGCTCCTTCTGTGGAGCAGCATCCTGCCATGTCCCCGTAGCCCTGAAATGTGGGAAATCACCGTGGCCCTCCTTCTCCCAGGACACACAGAATCATAGAATCATTAAAGTTGGGAAAGGCCACTAAGACCATCTCATCCAAACATCTGCCCATCGTATTTTGCTCCGCATTACCCTGTGTGTGTGTGCTGAGGTTATGCTCTCCCTCTTCAAGGTTTTATGAGGCACCTGGTTTCTGCAGCACGCCACTAATCGCTGTCTTTCCCCCTCCAGACTTGCGGAAGAACTTTGACCAGGAACCACTGGGCAAGGAAGTACCACTGGAGCAGGAGGTGCTGCTGCAGTGCCGGCCACCTGAGGGGGTGCCACAGGCAGAGGTGAGTGGGTACAAGGCTCCCAGCACCCAGCCAGCCCTCGGACAGCCCTGAAAATGCTATGAGATGGAGTACATCGTGGCAGATGCCCACCAAGCCTTTAGACCCTGGAAGCATTGGTGATGGCCGCAATATCCCAACCTTGGTGATGTTTGTCCTTGCTGGTGCCCACACCCAACAATGGTATCAGCTCACACCCATCCCAAATGGCCTAATTAAGCACAGCCCAGAAACTAATCGGCAGCCCTGCAATTTGGTGCTGCACCCCGCTTTGCCACCCAGGGATGAAGCAACCTGCCTGGGGTCAAGGCAGTGCTGGGGTGTCCAGACCTCTTGCTTGACTCTTGCACCCCACTGGCATGGAGAGATTCCAGCAAGCATTCAGGTGGTTGTATCCTGGCTTAACTTCATGTTCTTTAGAGACCGTCCTGCTTGGGAGCATGTGGAATGGGCTTTTCCACCAAAACTTGTGAAATGTTCTACTTGTCTGAGTTCCCCTTTGGCTTACCCACCATCTTGCCCCACATCCTTACCCCTTCCCACCTTTTCCCTCACCAGGTGGAGTGGCTAAGGAACGAGGATGTCATTGATCCCACCCAGGACACCAACTTCCTCATCACCATTGATCACAACCTCATCATCAAGCAGGCCCGGCTCTTGGACACTGCTAATTACACCTGCATGGCCAAGAACATCGTAGCCAAGCGCCGGAGCACCACAGCTGCTGTCATTGTCTATGGTACTGGTTCTTGCTTTTGGGAAAGGGCCATGTCTGTGAGCAGAGGGGACTGTGGGCACTTCCTGGAGGTGGTAGGAGGGAACTGCACTGGGCATTGCATTTATGTTAGGCAATGGCCACGGCCTGCAGAACTGGCATGTCTACCAGGTCATTAGGAGATGTTATTAGGATGTTCTTAGGTGTAGGTATCTGCGAACATTCCCAGTTGGAGGTGGGACCATCTGAGCCTTCGCTGCCAAAATGGGCTCTTGTTACTGCATTGCTTTGGCGTTGCGCATCACATGTTCCCATGGCTGTCTCTTCCTGCAGTGAATGGTGGCTGGTCCACCTGGTCCGAGTGGTCTCCTTGCAACAACCGCTGTGGCCGGGGCTGGCAGAAGCGCACCCGGACGTGTACCAACCCTGCCCCACTCAATGGCGGCTCCTTCTGCGATGGGCAGCCCTTCCAGAAAGTAACCTGCACCACGCTCTGCCCAGGTAAGGGGGTCACAAACCTGCTGTCCTACCCCAGCTGCATGCTCCAGCCGTGCTCCTCATGGAGATGCCATCAGGGCTGGTGTTCGCATCTCCACGGAGCTCACCTTTAGATGGGTGCTGGCACCTTCCTGCTGTCGGGACTCGTGTCTGCAGCAGCGTGTCTGTGTTTGGTGGCCTGCAGTGGACGGTGCATGGACGGAGTGGAGCAAGTGGTCAGCATGCAGCACCGAGTGCACCCACTGGCGCAGCCGCGAGTGCTCTGCGCCGGCTCCGCGCAACGGCGGCAAGGATTGCAGCGGCGGGCTGCTCGACTCCAAGAACTGCACCGACGGGCTCTGCCTGCACAGTGAGTATGCTGCACTGAAAGAAACGTTGCCTTAGAGCTAGCTGTCAGCTGGTGTTAAGGCTTGGGGGATTTCTGGTGGCTGCCGTGGGATCTAGCTGTCCCACAAGGTGCTAGGTTTGGGGTCTATGCTGAAATAATGCTGGTTGTTGGCAGTGGAGGTGGTCCACTTGGTTTCCTTAGCCCCACTGTGAAAATGTCAGTGCTCAGCAAGAGCTCTGGAGCAGCAGCAGCTAGCATCCAGGTTTATAGGGAAAAAGCAGCACTAGTGATGCGTGTGGCACTGCAAGCAGGCTCACGGAAGGCTAATGCTGCCACCTGCTGCTGTGTGACATCAATTTCCCCCTTCTCAGCCCCGAAAGCCTCCTGCTCCAGCATTAGAGTAGGGGTTTGGGACATGTATCTCAGGACAGTGAAAATTTGGCAGTGGGGATGATGAAGGCATGGTGGTAGCAGAGCCACCTGCGGAGCTCCCCCATATCCCTGCACCCTGCCCGGCTGTGCCTGCCTTTTGTGTCATTCCACCCCCATCATGCCATCTTCACCTTTTGTTTTCTAACTTTGTTTTTCCTAACAGATAAAAGAGTTCTAAGCGAACCCAAAAGCCACCGTAAGTGCTCATTTCATGGCCATTTGATTTCTTTTGCACTGCATCGCTTTGGTTTCACCCGTGGCAGGGCTCTGTGTTGTCTGCTGGGGAAGGACAGGGTGGGAAGTGGGAACAACTAAAACCTGCCTCAAAACTCCTATGTGCATTATATCATGTGCTGTGCTTGAGAAGCTACAACGATGACTTTGCTTTCTTGCTCTGCTCCTATCCCCCTTTTGCTGCTGGCTGCATGCAGTTCTTGGGTAGAGCATGATGCACCTGGTGTCGCTCCACCAAAGATGCTCTAAGCATCATCACCCTAACCAAGGACACCCTTCCTCGAGCTGGGAGCCCCAGAGTTATTTTTTCAATATCAACTCATCCCAAGCCTGACACTGGTGGATGAGGGGTTGAACCTTTCCTTCTGGCCTACAGCTTCCCTGTTCTTCCCTCTCCTTTCTGGGCAGATTTCTTCCTCTGTCCCCCATCCAAGATATACCAAGTATTTAAAGATCAAGAGCCCTGTGGTAGGGTTAGAGGTGGTGAGGATGCTGAGGGCTGTCTGTATGGACGTTACGACACTTGATCTTTCCAGGTGAATGTATTGCTTGGGTATATATATATGATATGCACATAGGTATTGTGTTTGCTCCTCGGGGCTATCTGTTAAGATAGTAGGGTTGATGACTTTGAGCTGAAGCTGAATAAACCTAATGTTCAACCTTGATTTCTCTCCTCCCTCCCAGTGCTGGAGGCCACGGGTGATGTAGCCCTGTATGCCGGTCTGGTGGTGGCCATTTTTGTCTTCATTGTCATCCTCATGGCTGTGGGGGTTGTGGTGTACCGGAGGAGGTGCCGGGACTTTGACACCGACATCACAGATTCATCAGCTGCCCTGACTGGAGGCTTCCACCCCGTCAACTTCAAGACTGCCCGGCACGGTGAGAGATTATATCAGAACATCGTAGAATGGTTTGGGTTGGAAGGGACCTCAAAACCCATCCAGCCCCAACCCCTGCCATGGGGTGGTTGCCCTCCACCAGATCAGGGCCCCATCCATAGCCTTGGGCACCTCCAGGGATGGGGCACCCACTGCTTCTCTGGGCAGCAGCGCCAGCTCCTCTCCATCTTCTGAGTTAAAAAGTTTAATCCCCAAGCTGAAGCCGAGGCTGAATCTGGCTGTAGGTCATAGAAACATGTAAAGAGCAGGGTCCTGGTGAACTTTGAGCCTGGTTTTAGGGGAACTTGCTGTTGTATGAAAGCCAAGGGCTCTGTGTTGGTGCGTGCAGCTGTAGCCCTGCACTGTGCTCATCCACCATGTGCTGGGCGAGGAGGGATTTTCATGAGCATCCCCCGGTTAAGGAGCAGTTTTCCATTCCCATTATTTTTTCCCACAGACAACCCCCAGTTACTGCACCCCTCCATGCAGCCGGACCTGACGGCCAACGCAGGGGTGTACCGGGGCCCCATGTATGCCCTGCAGGACTCCTCTGACAAGATCCCCATGACCAACTCCCCCTTGCTTGACCCACTCCCCAACCTCAAGATCAAGGTCTACAACTCCTCCACCACCTCCTCTTCTCCGGGGCTGCACGATGGGACGGATTTGCTGGGGGGAATTCCCGCTGTCGGCACCTTCCCAGGGGACAGCAGCAGCCAATTTGTGAACATGAGGAACAAAGCCCAGCAGGGCTCCCAGCACCTCCTCAGCCTGCCTCGGGAACATGGCACCAGTGCCAGTGGGACTTTCAGCTACCTGGGGGGAAGGCTAACCATCCCCGGCACCGGTAAGCTCCACGCAGGGGAAAAGTGTGCTTTGGGTGTAAGATAACCAAGGGATTGCTCCCTCGTTTGGGGCCTAACGCTGTGTGTGCTGCACTAGGGGTGAGCCTGCTGGTGCCGCATGGAGCCATCCCGCAGGGAAAGTTCTACGAGATATACCTGGTCATCAACAAGGCAGAGAGCGGCCTGTAAGTCACACTGCCCTCCCTCTGCCCTCCTCACCTGCCGTGTGTCTCCGGGTCCAACCGGTGTCCCCTGTCCCCAGCTTGCCCTCTGAGGGCACTCAGACAGTGCTGAGCCCGGCGGTGACCTGTGGACCCACTGGCCTGCTGCTGTGCCGCCCTGTTGTCCTCACCATTCCCCACTGTGCAGATGTCAGCTCCTCGGACTGGATCTTCCAGCTGAAAACACAGTCCCACCAGGGGAACTGGGAGGTAAGGTGTGAGCCCAGCCTTGCGGCCAGCCAAGCCCCCAAGTGCTGTGGGACACAACATTTCCCAAGCAAAGGGCTGACCCTAAGCTTTTGTTTCCATCTCTCCTTGTAGGAAGTGGTGACCCTGGATGAGGAGACCCTCAATACCCCCTGCTACTGCCAGCTGGAAGCCAAGTCCTGCCATGTCCTGCTAGACCAGCTGGGCACCTACGTTTTTGTGGGCGAGTCCTACTCCAGGTCAGCCATCAAGAGGCTCCAGTTGGCCATCTTTGCCCCTGCCATCTGCACCTCCCTGGAGTACAGCCTCAAGGTCTACTGCCTGGAGGATACTCCAGATGCACTGAAGGTACTGCAGGGATTTCATCATAGAATCATAGAAAGGCTTGGGTTGAAAGGGACCTTAGAGATCACTGAGTTCCAACATCTGCCATGGGTTGGCTGCCCCCCAGCAGCTCAGGCTGCCCAGGGCCCCATCTGTGGTCTTGGGCACCCCCAGGGATGGGGCACCCACAGCTCTATTAGACCGTATAAACAGTTGCTTCCCTTGCTTATAAGCTCCTTTCAAGTACTGGAAGAACTTCAGTGAGGTCTCCCCAGAGCCTTCTTTCCTCCAGACTGAATAAGCCCAGCTCTCTCAACCTTTCTTCATAGGAGAGGTGCTCCAGCCTTTGATCATCTTTGTAGCCCTTCTCTGGACCTGCTGCAATAGCTCCACATCCCTTCTGTACTGGTGGCTTCACGCCAATGGGGCTGTATGGGCCACCATGGGTGCAGTGGTTGTTTAATTCCCTGTGCCTTGTTCTGCCATGTCAGGATTGCTCTAGTGCCTCTAGGTGGAGGTGTAGGCAGCACTATGCTTCTTGGATTTTGTGCAAGTTCCCAAATCTAAGCTGAAGGTCGGGCTGGGAGTGGGGAGAGTTGGGCTCCTGAGGCTGATGCCACCTGTCCTGCTATGCACAGGAAGTGCTGGAGTTGGAGCGGACGCTGGGTGGGTACCTGCTGGAGGAGCCCAAGCCCCTGCCCTTCAAGGACAGCTACCACAACCTGCGTCTCTCCATCCACGACATCCCCCACTCATTGTGGAGGAGCAAGCTGCTGGCCAAATACCAGGTGAGGAGCCACCTGAGAGCCCCAGGGTGGTGGGCACCGACTGCCCTTGTATTACTTCTAGGATTGTCTCCTGAAGGGATGGAAGAGGAAGGGGATCTGTTTTAATTTCCTGGTGGAATGCTGTATGTGGGGTCTCTCTTTCCCACCTCATCCCCATGGGGTGGCTGGAGGAGATGAGATTTGCCTTTGGCTGAGCCCATGCTTTGGTGCTCTGCAGGAAATCCCCTTCTACCACATCTGGAGTGGCAGCCAGCGAGCCCTGCACTGCACTTTCACACTGGAGAGGTACAGCCAGGCCTCCACCGAGCTCACCTGCAAGATCTGCGTCCGGCAGGTGGAAGGGGAAGGGCAGATCTTCCAACTCCACGTCACGCTGGGAGAGGTAAGCTGGAAGGGGCAGCCAAGGGATGTGCAGGCAGAGAATGGGGCTCCTCCCTCCTCTGCTCAAAAATCTCACTTTCCCCTCACAGCATGCCAACTCCTTCGACACCCTCCACTCGCACAACAGCAGTGCCCCCACCACCCAGCTGGGACCCTACGCCTTCAAAATCCCCCTCTCCATCCGGCAGAAGATCTGCAACAGCCTGGATGCTCCCAACTCCAGGGGGAACGACTGGAGACTTCTCGCCCAGAAACTTTCCATGGACCGGTGGGTCTCCCTGAGCTTAGCTCTGTGCTCTGTCCATGCTAGATTGCATCTAGTCAGGTTATATGCATCCACAGAAGTCTACCTAGAGATACAGAGATATTTGCTCATAGTTATTTCCATCCATATACATGTGCTGTGGTCTGGATCTCTCCTCATTTTGGAGAGGACATCACATGATCTCCATGCATGGAGATGAGCACAGCCCATCTGAGCTCATCTCCAAGGCCCAAAGGAAGGGAGGGGCCGTGGTCAATGATTTCAACGAAACAAAGCTTGCACTGCTTTTGCATGAATGCTGGCTACGAATTCTAAAAACCTAGACAGTGGTTCAAGGGCTTTGGCATTTGCATCATGGCATTCCCATCATGGTTCACATTGCAAAGAGGTTGGCTGCTCTGATAGCATCCACCCTTCCATCCCCAAAGGATATTTCTCCAACCTGCATCTTCTTTCTGCTTCTCCTGTGCAGGTATCTGAACTACTTTGCCACCAAAGCCAGCCCCACTGGGGTGATCCTGGACTTATGGGAAGCCGAGCACCAAGACGATGGCGATCTCAACACCTTGGCCAGTGCCTTAGAAGAGATGGGCAAGAGCGAGATGCTGGTGGTCATGGCCACGGAGGGCGACTGCTGATAGTGCTCCCTTGCTCCAGGGGGATGGTGAAGGGGAACCTTCCCCAGCACCTGTCCCTGCATGGGGGCTGAATGAGGAAGGGCCGAGAGCCCCGCTTGTCCCTCCCCACATCACTGTCAGCCTTACAGACCAATCCTCAGCGTTTACAAGCAATTCAAGTGTTACACGGCATTCCTCCTCCTCCTCCTCTCGGGTGGCATTGGTAATGCTGGAGGAACCGGGGCTTCTTAAGCCGAGGCTTTCCTTCTCCTCTGGGTTCCTTCCCATCTGGTTCTCCTCCTCCTTTGATAGCATTTCTGCGTTGAAGAGACGAGTACAACCTAGGCAAGCAGCTTATTTCTGTCAAAGGCTTCAGACAGCTTCATAAGGCACGTAGGAAAGGAAGAAAAAAACAAAACAAAACAAAAAAACAAAACAAAAAAAAACCCCACGACACAGTTTCTTAGGAAACGCAAATAATTTATTATCCAGATCTTTGGATGAGTCCTTTTTAAAAAAAAAAAAAAGAAAAAAAAAAAGATTTATAAATCTTTTTTTTTTTGTGCGTGTGTGTGAGAGAAGAGCACTGTTGTGGTCAGAGTGGCAGAGAGAGATTTAAATGAACGCTCTTTTGTAGGGAAAGCATGCGGTGAAGCTGAGCAAACCTTGTTTACATGTCCTGGGACCCCAGGAAGTCCGTAGGGTTAAGTGCCTCTATTCCCCTGTACTTCAGGGTGAGCTGAGACCCTCCCCCAGGTTTTCACTGCGTGTTCCCCTTCCTGGTGACAGTCCCATGGAGTGGGGGCTGCAGGCACAAGGAGGGTTGCTGCCCTGCTTCTCTCCATGGCTTTCTGTAAGGAGCGGCACAGCACAGTGCCGCTGTCCCCATGCTCCTCCTCCTCCATCACTGGGCTCTGTCTCCATCCCTTGTGGTGTCAGCAGGGGATGCCAAATCCATTCATGAATTCTTCCCCAGCATAGTTCTGGGGGAGCTTTTAGGATGACTGCGCCTTCATATAGAGAAATACAAACCAAAGACTTCAGCCCGGCGCTAGGCACAGGCCAAAGTGTTTTTTTAACAGAAACCCGGATGGTGCAGTTTGTTCCCCAAGCCTGGGGTTGGGGGAGGCAAGTCAGGGTGCAGACCACATTGCTCTGGGCTCCCTGGTTTTGGGTCAGTATTTTGGCAGGGATGCAGGGAGGGGAGGTGTGGGGCTGCGGGCTGCTTTGGGGAGATCCATACAGGGCTGTCCTGCTTCTGCATGAGGCCTGAGGACAATGCCTGGGGGTCACTGTGCCGTTGCACATATCAGGGTCACTGCGCGTTTGCACAAAGCCCGCTGGAATTATGGACGTGCCCCGTGCTGCCCAGCATTTTGAAAAGCTGGCTTCTTGTTGGGGTTGGAAAACAATACCAATGGAATCCCTAGTTTGCTTTCTTTGGGTTTCTTTTGGTCCTGTGCTGAGTTCTACCTCGCTACCTTGCTGGTAAGGAAGGGTCTCCAGGCTGGGAGCCGGGCTAAGTGTTCCAGCATGTAAGCAGCCATTGGATTTCCATCCCATTGCACCTCCCTTTTATTTTCTCCCTTTTTTTTCCTGTAGTTGACTTTTTGTAACAGCGGAGAAGTTACATGATGAATGGAAAGTAATCGTAGGGTAAACGAGGTTCGTCACAAAGGTATGGTGTCTCAATGAAGGCTAAACATAGAGATTACCTGCAGGTAGAAGTATTTACTCGGTGATTGTTGTATCTTAGAAAATTGTCTATTAAAAAAAAAAAAGGGGGGGGGGGGAGTTCAGGTTGGAAGCTTGGGGTGGGAAAGCTTCTGGGTGAATCCCTTTGCCACCGAGGAAGGGTTTCCTCTCTCCTTCAGGTGGCATTTAAGCATCCAGTCAGTGACACCTCATCCCTGAGCTGAGGGGAAGAAGCAAATCTGGGGAAAAAATGAAGAACTGCTCTAACAAAGCAGCTGCTGGCATTAAATAGGGCTTCAGCAACTCCTCTGCGGGAGGCAAGCTGCTCTTTTCGGGTGCGGGACAGGGCACGTCTGAATCTCTCTCGCTCTCATTCTCGCTGTCTGCTCTGTGGAGCATGCGGCTGCCCATCCGTCCATCTGCCCTTCCCACCCTGTCTGTCTGCGTCCATCTCTCCTCCCTCTGGGGCCGTTCAGTGCCAGCCTCGGGGCTGTGGGCCGTGTGATGCTGGCAGCATCTGTCTCCATATTTATACGTCCAGGGGATGGGCCTGGGGGCATCCTCTCCATCTGCGTTCTGTTTATTCTGTAAACTAAAGAACTGTAAATAAAGTTTAGCGTTCCTATTGTAACAAATTAATTTTTATGCAATAAATTATATTTCCTAGTCTAATAATTAAAAGGAAAAAAAAAAAAAAAGTAGACAATCTGCTCTCTCCTCCTGTGTGCATCACTCGCCAGTTGGTTTCTGCTGGGCTTGACGGCTGCTGGAGCTCTGTGCCTGTGGACCCTGCTGCCCTTGGGACTACCGCAGTGGGGAGTGGTTGGTGGGAACTCTTACTCATCACGGCCAATCTTCATCCATCTCTTGTGCTTGGAGTTCAGTTCTGGAGGTCATCCTGAACACCCCAGGTGGTTTTCCCCCCACTTGCTTTCAGTGGGATGCTGTAGGTATGGCACTCCCAAGGGACAGCAGCACTCTGCTTTGGTTGTAGGCCTTGGCCATGGTGGCTTGGAGTCACTGTAAGGGATGGATACCTTTCTTGTTCTCCTGCAGCATGGGATGTGCTCCTGCTGGAATACTTGGCCATTTCTTTCCCCTTAGCCCAAAACTGCAGTCGATGCATTGAGTTGACCGGAGCTGACCTGTGGGTCTGCAGCATGGAGCATCTCTCGGGTGTGGGTAATGCTGACTAGAGGGACCATCACAGCTTCGTTCAGCACAGCCTGGCTTTGTTTACTCTGCTCGGCTGTTGTGGTCTCTTGTGTTGTGATCGGAGGTTCTTCTCCAAGAGTGGTTCTTTTGACATGATAGACTGCAGCAGGTCAGAAATATCAGACAAATCCCTTGGAGCTGATGGGTTACTGACTCGGAGAGGCTGTTCTGGCTCCTCAGGTGCTTTTCCAGCCTGGCGCATCAATGTGGATGAAAATCCCAAGAAGAAACCTCTGCAGAGATCCCCCTGCGCTCCTCCAGAGCCTTTCCAGCTCAACGCACTGCCACTGGTGATGCAGGTTGAACATGAGCTTCTGCTCGGCTGCTCGCAAAGAGAAATCATTGTGTGTGTGTCTGTGTGTGTGTGTGTGTCACATCTCCACAGCTCTGCAGCCCCTCCAGGGACGGTGGCCCCACCACCTCCCTGGACAGCCTGTGCCACTGCATCACTGCCCTTCCAAAGGAGAAATGTGCCCTAATTTCCAACCCTTGGGAAGGGGTGATGCGCTCAACCTTCGGCGTCTTCCCCCACAACCAAGCTCTGGGGGGTGCCCTCGTTATCCCCATTAAAAGCGGGGGGGGGGGGGGGGGAGGAGAGAAAAAAGGCTAAAAATATTTGAAAAAAAAAAAAAAAGTGGAAACACGTCGGGAACCAAAGGGGGAAGAAGGAAACGGGGGAGGAAGTGATGCTAGTCGTGCCGCCGAGCAGGGGCGGGCTGCTGCCTCCGCCGCTTCCCTTCCGTCCGCCGCGGTACCGCCCGGGGGCCGGGCTGGGGCCACCCCTCGGGGCGGAGCGGGGCGGTGTTGGCAGCGCATCCCGGCCCGGCCCGGCCCGGCACGGAAGGAGCCGACGGGGCGTGCGGCGCCCGAGTAAGTGGGGCTGCGGGGCTGCGGGTGGAGGGATGTCACACAGCGCTTCCCTCTATCTTGCTGGGAGGATTTCTGCAAAATCCCCCCTTTCCGACAGTTTCTCCTCTCGCAGCCGTAGCGGGGCCTTCCTCGCAGCTTTTGCCGGGGGGGTCCGTTGGGCAGAGCCTGGCGGAGCTGCGTGTCTGTGCAGTCGCCCTGCAAAGCCCGCTGCTGTTGCACCGGTTTTACGAGTGGCTTAGCAAAGCCCTCACTGTGCTGAGTTAGTTTACAAGCTTGGGGGCATGAGGTCAGCTTCCAGGACGCTTTGAGAAGCCTGGTTGATGGGTCACTGCACAGCCTGATGTGCTGAGGGAGGTCATGTGCTGTTATGATGTTCCTCCGAGCCTTGCAGGAGCTGGGTTTCCTGCTTACAAGAGGGAAAAGTGAGTGTGGGCACAGGTTAATTATTAGCTGTAATGAACAGGGCCAGGTGCCGTGCTGCCTGCTGGATGGGCACACTGCTGCTGTGGCGGACCTGTCTCACTCTCACCTTCGGAGTTTTCACCTCGCAGCCCTCCCAAGCCCCGTACCGGTTCAGCTGGGCACCCACAGGGCAGTTCCTGCTGCCCCCCACCTGCTAACCCCCTTCACGTGGCTGTTTTGCAGCGTGCCAACACCATGCACCCAGCGGGCAGCAGCTTTCCCCCGGACGAAGAGCCGCTGATCGAGGAGCCCTCAGTGAACAGAGCCAGCCAGCCAAAACCGAGCGACCACCTCTATGGGGCTTATGTGATCTTCTTCCTCCTGGGCGTCGGATCGCTGCTGCCATGGAACTTTTTCATCACGGCCAAGCACTACTGGGCATATAAGCTACAGAACTGCTCGGAGCAGGCAGAACCAGCCCCCTCCGACCTGCGGGTGAGTGCACACCGGTTGGCACCACCAAGGGAGCACATAGCTAAGCAGTGTGCCATCCTAGTGGCGGTGGAGTCAGCCTGGAGGTTCTTAAAAGGTCTGGCAGATGTGACCATAGTAGCTACTGAGGCCACAGACATCTGGCTCCTGGCATATAAGATGGGGAACTTGTCACGCTGTGATTGATGTGCACTGGGGGCAGCAGGCTTGCTAGCAAGTAGGAACACAAGGCACTTCTCCTCGCAGAAAGCCGCCTTCTCCCCAGAAGCCTTCTCTTGCTCCTCCTTGTCCTTGCCTGGGGATGTCCCCAGCAGGCATGGCCTCCCTTCATTTCCTTGCTCCCTCTCCAAAGCGATGCTTTTTCCTTCTGGCTGAAGAAAGAGTGGTTGCAATGAGTCTGCATCCGCTCCTCCCGCTGCCCAGCTTGCTCAGGTGGTTTGGGCACATTTTTTCACAAGCACAGAGCCCGGTTCAACGCCCACGTTTTCTCCGTGCTTTCTGACATCAAGTATGGTACCCCCAGCTGTGCTGGTTTTAGTAGCTCTGAAGCCTGCTGTGTGGGCATCTTTCGTTGCACAGTGCAGCTGGTGGTGCTTGGATCACAATGCTGGGTCACCAGCGTGCTGGTGCAGATGGGGATCCTGGGTGAGTTAAGCTGATGGACACCATAATGGTGCAGCCAGGCTGGTGCTGAGTGGCCCTTCCTCTATGCTGGAGAGGGTGCTCAGGGCAGGGTATGAAGCATGCCATCCCCCTGCATCCCACCCACTCCTATTGCTTCTGCAGGAAGCTTGTCTCGGGGAATTTTTGAATAAGCCTCTTTGGGGTAAAATTAGTATCTTTGGAAGAGCTCTCTCAATTTCATGAAAGCTTTTCATGCTTGGGCACTGTTGGGCTGGAAGGTGGCCCATCCAGAGAACCTTATTTTCCTCCAGTACCAACATCTCCATCCTAAAAACTCCTGTTTTGAGGATTGCTGTATCCCTGCTCAGATCATTTCTCTGTTAAAAAAGAAAGATGATTTTCCTTTTTCCATGCAGAGCTTCTATCCTTGGTGTAAGGGCACAGTTGAGTTTGTTTCCTCGCTTGGTGATGTGCCAGCATCCGAACATACACAGCATGCGCCTGAGCATGAGGGTTGTTACTTCTGTCGGTGCAGAGCAACCTGGGTCTTCTCTGGTGGTTGAGCTGAATCAAAAAGAAAGCTATCAGCCCCTTTCGGCCCGTCTGGAAAGCACTCTGGCCACGGCAAAGACTCTCCCAAAGGTTTAAAACTTGCAAATGTTTTGTGACTCAAACCCGACACATCCCACCGTGCTGCACTCCCATCCTCTGGGCGTGGTGATGCTTTCTGCCGGTCAGTGGAACAATGTGATCCTGTTGGTTTGTAACTTTGTTTCGAACCACTTCCACGGGAGTGATGCAGGCCATTGCAGAGAGTCAGCAGAAATAGAAAAGCCAACTCATAGTCCTCCTTGTTTTCCTTTAGCCAGAAACAGTAGCAATTGAAACACTTCTGCTTGTTCCTTCTCTTCCAGCAGCATTTGGCCATGGGTAAGGTGGAGTAACATTTCCCTGGGTGACCGAGTGCAGCTCAGACTCCCAAGTTTCTTAAATACTTTCTCAAATTCCCTTCCTGCTGCTCATGCAAGCAAACGAGTGTTTCCCCATGGTGCTTGAAGCGCAGCATCACCGCAAGTGCAGATGTACTTCTGCTTGGTGCAAAGCTTTCTAAAGCTTTGTTTCCTCACCACCACCTCAAAAAGAAAATTAACTTGGAAGCGTATTAAATATCCCTGGAGGCTTTTTTGGGGTAGGTTGGTAAATAAGGCTTAGTTTTAGCCTGTTGTTTTGTCTCTTCCCTAATTCATTGTATGTCTGCAGAGCTTTGAGCCTGCTGCTTCCCAGGCTGATGCAGTAAGTGCAGGCATTTACATCTCCGTGTCTACAGCCCCTCTAGGAGCGATTATTAGATTTCCCGTCGCTTGCAGTAAAGCTCTTGATGGTGAGGAATAAATTAACATGCTTGTAAACTGATTAAAAGAAGACAGTGCAAAGCTGCAGAGGAACCTGGAAAAAGGAGAGCAAAGGTGCCAAGTGCCTCCTGGTTCCTGGCTGCATGCTGGGGTTGGGCAGTAGCACCTTTTGTGCTGTGTCGTGCCAGATTTAGGAGCTGGAGCTCGCTCTGATGCTCCACCTGAGCTTTCTTTTCCCACCCTTTTTCCTGGCAGGATTATTTTGAGAGTTACATCTCCATCGCTTCAACCGTGCCCTCGGTGCTGTGCCTGCTTGGAAACTTCCTGCTGGTCAACAGGTGCGTGCGGGGTGGGCAGCCTTCCCCTCTGCCCCTCTCTCCTTTCTGCCCCACAGGTGAGCTGAGAGCCTGTGTAACAAGTAACCTCCTTGCTCAAACAGTGATCTCCTCCACCTTTGGCTTTCTTTATTTTAAAGTGGATTTTATTTGATCCTCGCAGCAGAGGAGATGCCGCTCCCTGCGTCACGCTTATTAAGTTACAGTTTTAAAATGAGGATAGAACATGTGTTCAGGACAGGGAGTTTAGAGGAAGGTCACGGAGTTGTTCCTCCCTGCTGTCCCCAGGGTACCCGCCAGTGTCCGCATCCTGTCCTCCCTCTTCATCATGCTGTCCATCTTCCTGGTGATTACGGTGCTGGTGAAGGTGGATACGTCCTCCTGGACCACCTGTTTCTTCGCCCTCACCATCGGCTGCGTGGTGGTGGTCAGCGGTGCCTCCACCATCTTCACCAGCAGCATCCTGGGCCTGAGTAGCCGCTTCCCCATGAGGAACTCGCAGGCACTGCTGGCAGGTGCGTGTCCTGAGCGTGAAGGGTCCCTTCCTGCTGCATCCTCCCTCCTGGTGTGGTTCTGCTCTGTGGGTTGGGTTTATTCCCTTTGCATCTGGCATTTTGTCACGTGGTGTTTATTTTAGAAACTTCACTTTGCCCTACGAAGAAAAAAAAAAAAAACCCAAAAACTTGCAGACTGAGATAAAGGGAAGTTGCTGAACGAGAAGCATGGTGGGTCACATGAGCCAGCGCTCTCATTTCTGCAAATGCCCTGCAATCTCCAGTGCTGATGTTTCAGCAGGGACAGACCTTTACCATCCCTGCCCAAAGGAGAACATCCCTCACAGTGCCCACAACCAAAGTCACAGCATGATCCGTGCTTTCCCCACGTGAGAAGACACTGTCCTTTCACTCCTCACTTTGCATCTGGAGGAATCTTAAATGTTGCCTTGTTTCCTCCCTCAGCATTTACATGCATTTCCATAAGTGATGAGGGGCACGCAGGGAGCTGTGAGTGATGAGCTCCCTGGAGGCTTGCTGGTGTTGATAACGTTATGAATGTGCTGTAGGATGGTTGAGAAACCATGAGGAAAGAAAAAAAAATCAAATGGAGATGGAGACGTTTTTCCTGGGGCTGAAACAGGAGTGTTTTAATGAGTTTGGCTCGTTGGGTTGGTTCACTTGCTGGCTGTGGTGTGACGTGATGGAGGGGGCTCGAGGGGCCTCTGATTCGGCCACTCCCCACAAACAGCCACCTTGCAGGTCAGGCCATGGGAGGCACGGTCAGCGCCATCGCCTCCATCATCGACCTGGCAGCAGCGGCCGATGTGACTGACAGTGCTCTGGCCTACTTCCTCACGGCGGACATCTTCCTCGTAGTCTGCATCATGGTGTACCTCCTGCTGCCCCGGCTGGAGTACTCCAGGTATGGCTGGGCTCTGGCAGCACCCACAGGGCAGCACTGCTGGCCTCCATTTGGCCAAAACCACAGGATGAAACTTGTAGTGGGCTGAGCCTCCAGAGAGCTTTCTCAGGGGTAGAAGAATAGCATCATTGAGTTATAGAGTCGTTCAGGTTGGAAAAGATAAATATTTGTAATATCTTTATTAAGATCTTTATTGATGATCTGAGATTGAATCTCAAGTGCTAAGTTTCAGCACTGGGCCTCTCACTACAAGAAAAACATGGCCCCAGAGTGTGTCCAGAGAAGGGCAGTGAAGCTATGAGTGGTCTGGAGCACGTCTTACAGGGAGTGGCTGAGGGAGCTGGGATGGGTCAGTCTGGAGAAGAGGAGGTGCAGGGGAGACCTTATCTCTCTATAACTGCCTGAGAAGAGGCGGTGGTGAGGTGGGGGTCAGCCTCTGCTCCCAGGTAACAGCAACAGGACTGGAGGGAATGACTTCAAGTTGTGCCAGGGGAGGTTCAGGTTGGGCATTAGGACACATTTCATCTCTAAAAGAGCAGTGATGCAGTGGCGTATGCTGCCCAAGGAGGTGGGGGAGTCACTGTCACATGAGATGTTGCAGACCTGTGGCACTGAGGGACATGGGCAGTGAGGGTGGGCTGGATGAGCTGAGAGGGCTTTTCCAGCCCTGTGGTTCTGTGATCCCATGACTGCTAAGATCATCTAGCCCAACCGTCAGCCCATCATCACTGTGCCCACTGAGCCGCGTTCCTCAGGAGCTGCTGGTGAGGGTGCTGCTGAACCCCCCCAACCCCAAATTTCCAACTTCTGTATGATCTTCCTCCTCCATTTTTCAGGTATTACATGGGAAGCCACTGGGAGCACCCATCACTGGCCACCACATCGCCCAGCAGCCCCTTGGAGGACCAAACAGAGCCAGGAGGCTCAGCACACAGCCTGCCCCAAAGCACCGCTGTCCCTCCACTGCGCCCCATCCTGCGCAAGACTGCCGCCCTCGGCTTCTGCCTCTTCTATGTCTTCTTTGTCTCCATCATCATTTTTCCTTCACTCTCCTCCAGTATCCAGTCCGTCCACCAGAACTCGGGCAGCCTGTGGGCCACCAAGTACTTTGTGCCACTGACCAGCTTCCTGTTGTATAACTTTGCCGACTGGTGCGGGCGGCAGATCACCGCCTGGATCCAGGCACCCGGCCCCAACAGCAGGCTGCTGCCTGTCCTCGTCCTCCTCAGGACCATCTTCCTCCCACTCTTCATCCTCTGCAACTACCAGCCCCGGGCCCACATAAGGACAGTGCTCTTCGATCACGACATCTACCCAGTGGCCTTCACCACACTGCTGGGTCTCAGCAATGGTTACCTGGGGACGCTGACCCTTGTCTATGGCCCCAAAATCATGCCCAAGGAGCTGGCTGAGGCAGCAGGGGTGGTGATGAGCTTCTATCTGGTCCTGGGACTGGCCCTGGGCTCTGCATGCTCTGTGCTGGTGGTGCACCTCATCTAGGGAAGAGCCAGATGGATGCTCTTGGTTTGCCCGGCCAGGAGGAGTTCGGGAGCAAAGCAAATGGACCAAAAGCCTTGACTGCAGGGTAGCAATGGGAACGCCCGAGCAGTCAAAGAAACCTTTCCCTCGTTAAAATGCCCCTGGAAATGGGCATTACACTGCATAATACCCCAATGGCAGTGTGGAACCAAAGGTACTTCAGCCCTTGAAGCCTTCAGTGAGCCTAGAGAGTGAATAGCAGCAGGGCAGAGGGATTTCTCCAAGGAAAGGGAAACCTTGGTGTGTGCAAGGGAGATTCCACTTGCACTTCCTCGTGCATTGATTTTTTCCGATGATTTTTCCAGCCTGTGGCTGTTTGCTTTTCTGTGCTGCTGGGTGCAGTTGTGAAGGCAGTGATTGCATACACTACCCTACTGATCTGCAGCTGAGTCCTAAGGAAACTGAAATGTGAAGAGGTCCTCTGTGTTTTTAAGGTGCCTTTATCCTGGGCTGAGAGAGGTCTGTAAAATCAGGGAGAGTTGCCAAAGGGGCTCTGATGTTACAATTACTGTGTTCACGGCAGAAAATTGATTAATTACAGCAAACAGCAAATTACAGCATGACAGTCCCCAGGTACTTTCAGGGGGGTGAGTTACTGTGACACCCAGTAATAGGGTGTATGATGGAGAGGAGAAGCTTTACAGCACTCAACTTTGCACATGTGGGCTCTGCAATCAACAGCACAAGCACTAGTGGTGGCATTAATGTTTCTTATTCACTGGTTAGACAGCGAGTGGCTCTGGATGCAAAGAGAGTTGCTTCTTGTCTTGGAGTCATTTCTGAGATGGAAATGCCCAGGGCTGGGCACACCCTGGTGGCATCTCATATACCTATGTCTTTAGCTTCAAGTGGCCTTGGTGGGCTTTTAAAGGCAGTTTAGAGGTCTTCTGCTCTGTGTTGTTTGGTTTTCCCCAGGTACCAGGTGTTATGAGGTCTGATTCATTTACTGGCTGCTTTGCACATCTGCTCATCCTCTCCATGATGTTACAGAGTGAAATTACCAAATACCTCTCAAGACGGGACTTAATTGTCTGATACCATTGGTAATAAAGTTAAATCTGTGTAAATGCTGGTGCCTGCAGTGATTTCTCTTGGAGATGCATGGGCTGAGACACAACTTTCTGCCATGACTGACCACGTCCTGTGGTGCTGCTCCTCATGTGCGTGATGGGATGGAGCCAGATTGCATGGAGCCAGCGTCCAAAAAGGCTCTGCCAGATTGACTTCGGCTCATACCACCTCCTCAGCTGCTTCACTGAGATGAGCAGAGCTGTAAATGTTTTCACTGTCTTTTGCTATTGAGAGGTGCAACTCTGCTGTAGTTCTGAATCTGGTTGTCAAACACTCTGACTTCCCAAACCTTCTTTGCAGCAGCCTGGAGCCAAATGATGCCAGCTTGGCTTCTTCTCACCCTCACTATTGTGGGTTCAGACACCCAGCTAAGGTTCAGGCTGGTGCTTGTTGAGGGCTTCGTGTGGTGCGGAGGGAACCTGGCCGTGATCTGGCTGCTGAGGAGAGGACCGCCGTGATCTCCGCAGGGCTTGGCATGGAACGAGCCAAGCAGAGTCCTGCAGAATTCATGAGCGTGGACTTGTGAAGTGAGACTCAATCAAAACTCTCCTGGATGCCTGCTCTCTGCCAAGGGGAAGAGCCGCTGATTGTGCAGTGCCCAGGGCTGGCGTTGCTGCCAAAACAGCCTGCGGTGCCACCGTGCCCTGTGCTGCCTCCTGCACCCGCCTGGGCTCCGCAGCCAAGCAGCCACAGGAGGGTAGAGGCTGTGAAATGGAAGAGCAAAAATGGGAAGATGGTATGGAGGGGGGTTGGATAGAAGGGCAGGAAGTGGAGGAGGCGCATCTGTTGCAGCTTCTGCTCAAAAGAGAATGGCTGAGCCTGTGCCCGACCCTTTCTGTGTGCTTTCTGTCCTTAGTGGTGCCAGCCATTCTGCTGCCAGTTCTGGAGCCTGTGTATGCAGGCTCCAAGGGCTTTAAAGCTAACCAGAGTGCTCTGGGAGGAAAGGAAATGTGTGTTATGGCATGATGCTTGCCTCACGTGGGTTGCAAGTGGCTTTCTGATCTGCAAAGCCTTATGTGGGCTGTCCCCACTGCAGAATGATGAGAACAGTGCCTCCTGCCACCTCTCCATCTGCAACACACGGTCCAGAGCCCTTGGCACGATGCTGTGAACATTTGGCGGGTGGGGGCATCTTTGAAACCACCTCACTGTCCTCCAGCATCGCCTTGGTGGTGATGCACGCTGAGAGGACAGAAGAGAAGCTGCCTCCTGGCTGCCCTACTGTGCATGCTTTTTGGGGCAGGATCCGTCCTTTTAGTGTTTGGCCAGAATCTGGGTCAAAAGCAGCTGCGGCAGCTTTGTATTTGGTTGCTCGATGCCTGCAGCTAGGACTGCAAGAGTGGAGGTGTGTGGTAACCATCACTGTGGGGACCGCAGCTCCACACAGGGCATCCTCTCAGCAGCACAGAGCATCCTGACGTCCGCAGCCAGGACTGTCCCAACAGCCCTTCAAGAGAAAGATCTATCCCATCCCACCCCATCCCTTAGCCATTTTCCCCTCTGCAGATGCTGGCTGAGTGGAAGCTTTCTTTGGCTTGGCAAACCTCCATGACTTTGCAGCCTGAGCCAGAGCACGGCTGGAAACCCCAAACCCCGGCTCGGGGGCCCCATTGCCGGCAGCTGAGCCGAGCAGAGCCGGGACCCCGCAGCCAGCTCTTCCCCCACTCCGCCCCGCGCAACGGCTCTGCTTTGAAACAGCACCAGCCAGCTGCAGGCTTACCCGGCTGCCGTGCTCCTTCTGAGTGCTTTATGGGGTAATTTGTACTATATTTACACGGCGGCGATAAACAGTTTTTAAAATGGGAGCGGAGAAAACGCTGCTGAATGAATTGTTACAAAAAGGCCCCGTTTGCTATTCCAGCAGGGGGGGAAGAAGAAGGGATAAAAATCACCGTCCTAGGGACATTCTGTTCGTCAGAGTTGGGTATTTTTTCCTTGATTTGTGTGCCTAGCGCGAGGAGAAGAAGCCGCAGATGCATGCTGAATTCTGCAGGGAACATATGCATGCATTTAAATCATTTACAGCATTTACTGGTGCAATTGTAAAGCACATTATTTTCCTGCATTTGTAATTAGGCTCTAACCAGATGGTGAAGGACTGTAGCTTGTGATTAGAGCGGCTTGTGCTCCGCTGGGCTGCGCCGCGAGAACAACGTGCGCTCGGAAAGTTTCTCTCCTTGTTCGTCACCCCGATGGCAGCGCGTGGTCGGGCCCGTTGGACCTCCCGTCTCCAGGAGTCGGGTCCCGCTCTCAGCTGGGACGCGAGGGAAGCGTCCTGGAGCCGGGGGGGTGAGGTGCTGGCACAGGGTGCCGCGCGGCGCTGCGCCTGCAGATGGCACCTCGTGCTCTGCCTGTGGAGAGCGAGAGCGGAAAAAGAAAGCGACTGCTCTGCTCTTCTACGGGCGGGGGGCTTCGCTTTGCTTCACCCGTAACTCCTGAGTAAACAATGTGATCCTAATATTGGGCCGAATGGGGGCTTGGGAATGAATTTGATGCCGGACAACGGCTCGCTGTCACCCACAACAACAAAAGAAAGCTACAACTTTAGGATGAGGTCCTGAGAGCAGACCCGGAGCAAAGGCACGAGGTGAAATTATCGGCCACCATCTCAGCTTGCTGCGGGAGTTGCCTGCACTCAGCTGTAGGGACTCGTGCTTAACCCCAAACAGCTGCAGGGGGACACCCAGGGACTGGCTCTGGTGCGTGTTGCAACGTGCGGCTGCCCCGTGCCACGCCCCTACCCCCCACGGACTCCACCTGGCTGTAGGGCACAGGGTGCGACCCCCTGCCGAGCCCAGATCAATCAGCGGAGGAGCCGAGGTAATTGCATAATTAGCAGAAGCTGTGCAAGAAGCAAGGGCTTAATTATCCCCTCCTGGGCCTGCGGAGGCATTTGCCAACTGCTGTGGGAGGAAGAGGGATGTGAAGGTGAGTGTGTAAGGGTCTGTGAGGGGCTTTGGCAGTACCAAGTGTTTTTGTTTGGGCTTTTAACTAAGAGCTACTTGTAAGAAGTAGTGAGGGTGTAGGTCCTAATTTTGTCACTGAATAACAAGCTACTCCATGGAAAGGTAAGGTGACCAGTGCTGCCCTAATCCTCTTGGGAACCTGTCTTCCTTCCTGTCCCCATCCAGATGCCTGTTGCTTGTAAGGCCACAGCCATCCATAAGATCAGCAGGGATTTCTGCAGAGGGTTGCGTGGAAGTGTGTATCAGTGGCACTGCCGTAGTAACACTGGGTACCCAAGGGTGAGGTGTGTAAGAATAATAACTGTATGCAGGTGCTGGCATGCTTCTGGGAGTGATACTGATGCCAGCGTGCTGCCTGTATCTTGTTCCACTCATGTATGATTTACACTGCACTTGTGGACCTACTTGGCCTTCCTGCACAATCTAATAATGTGAAAAGAAACCAGAAATAGAGGCTGAGGTAAAACTTCGTGTGCACAATGCGTGCCTTGGGCTGAAGTTTCTTTGCAAGAGGCGACCACCAGTGTGCTGCTGCTGCCAGACCCCTTTCCTGGGAAGGGGTTGAAGCTAGACCTTGTAGCGAGGGGGAGACACAGGAGGGGCCAGGACTGCATTATCTGGGGGATGCTCTGAAGGGGTCATAAGCTTGGACTGTGATCTTGGAAAGGACTGAGTGAACTCTGTGATGTGGGGAACGTTGAGCCTGGGACCCATAATGTGTGTGTGTGTGGGGGGGGGGGTGGAATGAAAGAGGGGTGGGGAGGAGGAAGGTAGTGAGCCTGGACTGTTTCACTTTTGGGAGTACTTGGTCCTAAACCCCATAAAGCATGGGAGGGAGTGCTCCAGGGGGTTTCTCAGCCCGGGCCCCCCACCATGGGAGATGCTCCGGGAGAGATGCTGACCCTGAATCCCCTTAACGTAGGGGTACATAGCCTGGATTCCATCCCCTAAAGCGTGCTGAGCGTGGTCCCCTTCCCCAGGGGATACAGAGGGGGACCCGCTTTGCTGGGCAGGGGGGTGAAATACTCCTTACCTGGGCGAGAGGCGCTGCGCCAGCCTCCTCCGCGCCGCTCGGGCTCCTTCCCACCCCTTCCTCCTCCTCCTCTTCCCTCCGCTGCCGCCTGGGCTCGCTCGTCGCGGCTGGGGGGAGCGGCCCCGCCGCAGGTGATGTCCCCGCGGGCAGCGCCCCGCCGCAGGTAACGGGGTGCGGGGGTTCCGCCGCGATCGGCGGGGAGGGGGGGGAGGAGGGAGACGGGGATGGTGCGGGGGGCTGCCGAACTTCTCCAACAGCGGCGCGTGCGGGAAGCGGGGTGAGAGCTGCCGCACCGGCGTGCACGGGGCTGCCGGTGGCCAAGCAGCGCCCAACGTGATGAAAGAGATTGCTTTAATCCCCCCGTACCCATAGGGATCGGGAAAAAGGTTTTTCCAAGCGACCGACTCGCCTCGGGTGGGTTCTTGTTGTTTCTTGTGAAAACACTTTAGATTGTTTTGTGGTTCTTTTGGTTGCGATTTTTATTTAACGTCCTCCCGCTCCTTTGCTCGCTCGTCTCTTCCTTTAAATCATCTTCCCCTGAGCGCCTCAAGCGCTGCCCCGCATGCATCCCGCTTTATTTAAAGAAAACGCTCAAACTTCACGAGGGAGGGCTGGTCCCCGTGATAGCAGGCGGCTGCATGGCATCGGGCTGCCTTCCACGGAGCCCGGGCTGTGGCAGGGACAGCGTCTCCCCGCTGCTGTTTGATCTGCACAGCACCGGTCCTTCTGTTCCGATGCACCGGGAGAGGTTCGGGATGCCGCGGGGAGGTAAATCGCAGCCTGTGCCCAGTTGCAATTGGGGGTTACAGGTGCGGGGCTTTGTTGTCGGCATTTAACCGGGCAAATTTACATTAGTGAGGATCTGCCGAAGGAAAAGGGGGGACGAATGAAGATGCTGAAGGAGAAAGCAACAGTTATTTGTTTTTGTATTTTATTTATTTATTTGTTTTGCTGGCTGTCGGTTTTGTCTTTATGGAACGGGGAAGGTGGGGGAGTCACCGTCCCTGGAGGTGTTGCAGAGCCTTGGAGATGTGGCACCGAGGGATGTGGGCAGGTGGGGGTGGGCTTCGTGAACTGACGGGGCTTTTCCAACCTTTATAATTTCTCCAGTGGTGTGACGGTGTCATTTTGGGGGTGCTCTGCTGGAATGGGAAGTTTCTATGCTGTGCTTGCAATGGTTTATTGTCTGTGTTTGCAAGACCACCAAAGCCCTCCTAGTGACAGGTCCCCTGGGCGCAGCAGATGTCCCCATGGTGCTCCTGGCCCTTCCCAGTTCACTGTTCTGGGACATCTCTGCATGCAGCTCCAGAGCATGAGAGCGCTGCAGGCTGGGGCTGAAGCATGCTGTGCACCCGGTGGCATTCCCATGGGAAGCATGTGTTTGTTGAAATCTGGGCGGCTGTTCTGGGGGAGGGAGATCTAATATTGCCATTCCTCCTTCCCCTGGGGAGGGAAGGGAGGAAATCCCTTCGCAGTTGTGTTTTTCTCCTTCCACCCCCTCCCTCCCTCCCTCCTCAGCGTTGTGAAGGCAAACTGCTTCGTAGCACAAAGTCGAGATTGTGTCGGCAAAGAACGGCGTGTTGTTTTAATGCTAAATTGTAACACACTCCCTTCATGAGGAACTGTAAAATTTGATGGTCTCCACTTTTTTTATTCTTTTTTTTTTTTCCTTCTGTGATAAGTGAGAGGAATGTTTGCAAGATAAGTGGGAGCTGGGAGCCCAGCAGTGTGTTGCAGAGGGGGTGGGAAGGGCACCCAGCTCTGCCCCTTTCACCTCAGGGCTCTACCTGGAAACATCAGGGAGGTGACCCAAGGAGGGGCTCCCACTGCTATGGGACAGAGCCCAGCCTCGTGATATGGGCTGGGAAAGGCAGAACATCCCCAGGAGGAAGCAGCCGTGACATTGGGGACTTCTGAAAAAGGGCTCCATTCATCAAGTTTCTTAAATGTGCTGTGCAGATGGTCTGGAGCGCTAATGCTTTGTGAATGGGGTTGTTGCCTCTTGTTAGGGTGGAAGCATCCCAGCTGCCTGCAGCCCCGCTCTGCAGCAGTGTGCCTGAGTGCAGGCTGTGTTCTTTGTGGACTAATGCTTGCGATCTGTGAGCACATATGTTTCCAAGTGCACCCCAGCACTCCTCCCTTTTTCCCCTTACAGCATCCCACAAAAAGAATTCCAGCGATGCTGCAGGAGGACAAGGGTTAGTTTGGGACTTTTATGGCCTAAGACCTACAAATAATTAAAAATATTTACAATTTGTGCCTTCCTGCTTGCATTGCTGTGGGGTCCTATTTCACTTTGTGTTTTGTGTGTCTGAGATGGGGAATCTCGGTGGTTTCCGCAAGGCTCTTTCAAGCCTTGTGGATCTCCAAGCTCTGGCAATTGCCAGCACGCTCTAACATGGGGTTGGAATAGCATTTTTGCTCAAGTAGCTGTCACATAGCATGTGCACACTGGGGGTGTTTGTTATCCTGCATGTGTGTGGAACACTTAGATGGGTGTGTTATTTTCAGCCGCACTTCACAGTTGTTGTCCCTTCTGAGCAGGGCATGAGCAGAAAGCATCTAGCCCCCGTTGTCCAGCAGGTTTTGGTCAGACCCTTGGAACCTTTCCTCTTGCTGCTTTGTCCTCTGCTCTTTGAAACTGGGTGTGGAGAGAGGCTCCTGTCGTGTGAGACCGTGCAGTGTGTGCCCTGTGAGCTGGGCTCTGGTTATAGAATCATAAAGGTTGGATAAGACCTCTAAGCTCACTTAGTCCAGCCATCGGGCCATCACCGCTGAGCCACATCCCGGTTGGTACAGCCCCTGTGCCTCATCCCAGTGTGCCACTGTTGCTCCAGTTTGCCAAGGCTTTATGGTGGAGAACTGGTCACCACAGGCAGTGTAGCAACCACTGTTGGGGACTCAGTGCTGCCCTGGTCGGTGTCTTCCGTCTGCCCACAAGAGATGCTGCCTTTAAGCATGGCAGGACAGGTGGCATGCATGCTTTAATGGGGGGATGTGCCACGATCCAAAGACCCGGAGGTGTTATTAACATTGCATGAACGAGGCAGTGAATGTGATACTCAGACTTGTAACGCTGTGCTACCAGATGATGTTCTGTAGTTGTGCAGCTGGAGTGTTCTGCTTGCGCAAACCCGTGTGGCTATTGGGGTTGTTTTATAGCACTTGTGATTTCACTTCCAGCTGGGGCGAAACATGAACTCAAGTCCAGCACTTCCAACTAGGACAAAGTTTTCTTATGTGGAGCAAGGTCCAGAAGCTTCTGCTCAAATAGTGCTTTCTCCTCATCTCAAGCTTTTGGTTAAACAATATGTTCTGCAGCTAATGCTTGTTTCCTACTGGAAAAGCAAACAAAAAGCTCCCACTTCTCCTTTGCTTGGAGAAAGGAATGAGCTGCTGCAGACACTGGGAGCTTCTCTGCAGACTCTGATAGAGGAAAGCAGTGGCAGCGTTGCGTTCCTTCCCAATGGACAGCCCTGCGTTTATTTAGCAAGGGGATTTTTCCCCTCGCCATGGGGAAGAGAATAATAATAAAAAAGGGGCAATTTTTTTTTTTACTGGGAACAAATCTCATTTTCGAGAGTCCTGACAAAATGAGCCATAAAATTACAATATTTCCAAGCACTCCGTAATTCTGGCGCGGACGGCTCTTCATCACGGAATCTGAAAGCTCAGAAAATATAAAACTCATTAGATTAAAATAAACCACCTACTGCGCGGGAGAAAAGCTTATTTATCAATATCAATTTACTTCTGATTACCCTATTCTGCAATTTGTTATTTTTAGGAGTTATGATTTGTGTGCTGCTCAAGTCAATGCGTGGAATTACACTTATTGTGGAGACCTGGCTAAGAAGTCATTAAAAAAAAGAAGAATTTAGGAGTCAACTTATTTTTTAACAATGCTTTTGGTGGGGGAGCGGTGCAGTGGAGAAGGTGGGATGTGCGTTGCAGGTAGTGCGGGGGTTGCGGCTTGATGTTGGTGCTTGCAAGGGTTCAGTCTGGTTGCAGTGGTGATGGGTGAAGAAAGCGCTGTGGGTGCTCACCCTGGGACCCGCTTTCCTCCTGCAGTGGTTTTTAGGAGGGCTTCACCCATACATGTTCCCTCTTGCCATGTCTCCTTACTAGGACAGGGAGAAAGGGCTCTGGGTTTGAAGCCCACTTACCAACACCAGCAGCTTGAATGCAAGAGCATCTCTGTCAGCAGGACACAGTGGAGGCAATCAAAGATGCTCAGTGTGTTTTGCATGCACGCACAGTGTTCTCCTATACAAGCACCCCAACAGTACACTTAAAAACAACCAGTGCAGGTGCACAGCCTGGAAGCCAACACTCGAGCACCCTGAGAGTGATGTGCTGAGTCCAGTCAGTGTTTCACAGAGACTGCCAATATTGCTTGGGTTAAATCCTGCTGGATATGCACCGCTGGGCTCTGCTGCAGTTCCTCCTGGGTTAGCAGGAGGGACAATTCCAAAGGCTGTGCTATGTATGCAGGGACTCTGTGTGGTTCTCTCTGGGTTGTAAAAGCTGTGCCGGGCTCAAGCTGAACTCTCAAGTGCTCAACTCCTCTGCAGACAACGTTCTAGCAGGAGAAGCTCCTCCAGCTCTCGTCTGTCCCTGTTTAATACAGTTCTGTCTGCTGCTTTCCATGCCTTGGGGAGCGTTTGCCAGGAGGCTGGGAGCTCTCTGCTTTAACATCAGTGCTTTTGCAGCTAGGAGACCACAGTAAGTTCCTAGAGATGACTTGCCCAGAGACATTATTATGCCGGGTATTGCTCTGAATACTTCCTACACAGAGCCTCTGCAAGGTAGAAGGTGTGATTTAATATGCTCCTAGTCACAAGTTTTGAAGTTCTCCCCCGAGATCCCTCAAGCCTGTTCCGAAATCTGCAGTATTGGAGTGAACTGCCTCTGAGAGCCGGTGAAGAGCTGCAGCATTAATGAAGACAGACAAAAATCAAAATGACATTTCAGGCAATTACTTACATAATGAAGTGACTGACTTGGAATGTACAATATTTAGATTTATCGTGGCACTCAAAAGGGATGCTGTCAGCTGCCTTTAGTTCTCCATCACGCAAATTGTTTTTCCACCGCCCTGTTGCTTTTTAAACGTGGTCTGTGAAGGCAGGGAATAATGTTTCCGCTCACCTGAGCTTATAGCAGTGCTATTTCAGCAGAAAGTTAGTGTTTTTCTCAATAGCGTTTTTGTACTGCTGATTGCAGAGGGGTTCGAATGCTCCATTTGGGCAGTGGTTGGGGGTGACAGCTCTGTGTGGATGTAGGGACCCAGCTCTCTCCTTGGGCTTGTGCTGAGCTTCCCAGTCGTGCTGTCCTTCCTGCCTGTGCATCCTTTCTTCTCCTGGAGCCTCTCTTGTGGGGGAATAGCTGAAGAAATGGGAATTTAAGGCCCTTTCTGCTGAGATGGTGACAGAGTTATGAACCAAACTGTCTTCTCTGACATTTCTATCAGTAAAAATGAAATACGTGTAGCGATTACTCGGAAGCTCCTGAGGAGTGCCAGGCTGGGACTGAGCACCCTGCTGCTCTGAGGGTGGTGATGGGATGCAAAGAGGGGGAAATCCCAGAGCAAAGTGGGATGCAGGCAAGTCTGCCCCTGCAGTGCCTGCTTGGCAGCTGCCCTTCTGGTTTGAGAGGTGTGTGTGGCGCTGGGCACCTCCAGGGATGGGGCACCCACAGCTCTGGGCAGCAGTGCCAGCACCTCAACGCCTTCTGGGTGAAGATTTCTCCCTAACATCTAACCTAAACCTCCCCTCTTTCAGTTTAAAGCCAGCGTGGCCCTTTGCTGACATTGTTGAGCCCATCCTAGAGCTGTGTCCTATGTGAGCAGAGAGCTGATCCTGAAGGAACCCAATGAGCTACAGAAGCGTTGCTGGTTCCTTAGCTCCCCTGATGTGCTAGGAGGGTTCTGGGTGGTGTGTTCTGCATGGAAGCTGAGCGTTAACAAAATAGTGATCTGTGTGTGATGTGCCAGCTGTGTCCCTGAGCCTGCTTTGGGGGCATGAGACAGTATCTGTGATATGCTGGACTTGACGTGAGCTGCTTTTTTGGCAGGAACCATGAAGCGTCACACTGCTGCCAGCAACCTTCTGCTGTCCCTCCTGGTCTTGGAGCTGGTCCCTCTGGGTAAGTGAAGCTTGTGGTTGCTGAGTGCCGTGCTTGGAATCCAACCCATGTGCTGGCTGCTGGCTGTTTGCCAAGTAGCTGGCTGTTCTGACACTGCATGGGTCTGTAGGCATGGTGGAATCCCCCAAAAAGCTGGGGGTGCTGCTTCCCCTCCCCTACCCCTACTCGCAATGGGACAAATTATTCTCTAGAAGACCTCACCTTGCATGGTCTTGCTTCAGTGTCCCCTTCTGAAGAGGGCAGGTGAGGTGGAAGGAAGAGGAGCAGGATGTGCAGGTGACCCCAGTGGTGGTACCTGTTCCTGGTGCGTTGGAGTGGGAAGACCATGGCAATTTCCAGCTGTGTGTCCAAGAGGTCACAGCTGGTGGCAAATCATCTTATGCAAGGATGCGTAAGGAAGCAGACAAAAGGCAAGGACATGAACCAGAAGCCTGCGAGCTGTTTAACAGCAGAGGTATTGCTGTAGCACGTGGCAGGACTCTCCCTGTGCTTTCAGCAGCAAAATTATTACCTGAGCAGCGCTGTAATGTATGCTGTGTGGGAAATAACTCCTCCCTGAACTGCACAACCTCTCCTGTATTTCCATCTGGTGTGAATGCCAGCTTGCAGGAGGGGGAAGAGCTCAGGGCATGCAGACGTGGGGTGTGATGGATGCTCTCGGTCTCCTCAGGAGCTCTGGCAGGGCTATGGCAGGGTGTGCGAGTACAAAATGCAGAGCAAAGCTCCGTGAAAATTGGGATTGTTGCAGGGACGGGCTAACCCCCGGCTGCCTTTGAGGGGGCTGCAGGGGTGTTTGCTCGTGTGGCGCTCACTGATAAACAATACCGAACATGTGTCCACTTGATAGCACTGTGCCCTTTGCAGTGAGTGCTTTTCTCCCCTCCTGGAGCCTCAAGATGGCTCGGCCAGATTGGCAGCCTGATTGCACGCCTGGTGTAGGACGTTCACAGCGACTGACAGGCGCAGTCAATCTCTGTGGCGCTGTATGGGATGCATGTAGCCTCAGTGGCTAACTGCCCTGTCACTGCTCTGCAAGGGGGAAAGAAAGGCAATTTGGAGGCTTGTGAAACTGCAGCGTTGGCTGCTCTCTTCTAAACTCCCCTTCACTGCCATCCCTTGGAGCTGGCTGGTGCCACCTGGAGAAGCTCTTGGGTTACAGGAGCATGGAGGAAGGTGACAGCTTTCCTGGGATTTGCAGTCCAAAGCTAGGTCCTGCCTCCAGCTTCTCCCAGCTCTCAGCTGTGGTCAGCCCTCTGTTTTAAGGGGAGCCCCAGAGGAGCCCAAGCTGCATCCTTCTCCCATGCCCACGGTGTGTTTTTCCCTTGAGAGGGATTTGGGGCACTTGGGAGCAGATCACAGTCGCTTTGAGACTGTTCCTGTGTTAATCTGGGCTTTGAAGAGACTCTTTCCTGTTGTTTCTTCAACCTGCCAAAGCATCATCCATCTCCTCGCCTCCCTCCATCTGCAAGTTCATCACCTCAAGGGTGTTGAGTTTTCTTGCTCTCCACTTGTTCTTAGCAATACATCACCTTCTTCACTCTCACCATCCCAACACCTTCTCATTAAGCCTGCCCTGCTGCCCTGTTACCATTCCCTCTCACCTCTGCACAAGAGAACAACTAAAAAATAAAAGCTCATGACTATTGTAGGAGCCATCTCTGCTCCTCCTCTCTCTATCAGCTGTGATCTGGGGGTGTCCCTCACCATCCCATTCCCAGCCACATCCCACCCCTCACCAGCCTGCCCCTGTGCCCTGAGATTCTCCTGCCTGCAAAGCACTGTTGAAATAACTCTTTGCTCTTGTTCCTTTCCCAGGTCAGGGCAACCGGCTGCCCTACTTCATAAACTACTTCTTTGACACCTACCTGCTGATCAATGAGGACACACCTGTGGGTAAGTGCTGTGCGCTGGTGGCTGGTCTTGCTAACCCAATGTTGGACAAGGTTTTAAATCGTAGTAATAATTAAACAGTGATTCAATTTGATCATTACTGGTTGGTTGAGGTTTTTTTTTTTGGGTCATGGGTTCATACTGCCAGCTGGGACTGTAGTTCTGTCTTGTTCTTTCTGGCTGCCTTTGGAGAGGTGGAACTAGAATGCTTTTGGCTAGGTCTTCTCCATGCTTGGGAGTGTGTCTCAGAAATGCTCAGCATGTGGGAAGCTTAAGCCCCTTTCTTGCTTCTGTGGTTGTTTTTTTCTTGCTTCTGTGGTTGTTACTTAGCTAATTACTTGACGTGGTGTGGGATGGGGTCTTTTCCCATGTGGGGAAGGGTTGTGTTGTGCTGTGGGACCTACTGCTATAAGCAGATGGGTGAGTCTGGCAACAGTGAGCTCTGGATTCATTCAATGCATATGGATGGAAATAGGATCTCCAGATGTAGGTCATGATTAAAAGCACTGAGAGCTCCTGGAGGAGCCTCAGTGCCTTTGTCCCTTTAGGACACTTCACAGTGTTACTGCAGCACCTGATGACTACCTTAGGGCTGGCTCAGTGTCCTTGGCTCTGGCTGTGGTCTGTGTGGTCAGGTGCCATGGTGTTGTACTGGACCCAGTACCATGGCTGGGACCATCCATGCTGCTAGACCTTGCCACAGAAGGACAAAGGCCTCAGGAATGGAGGCTTGTGGGGGAGAACTTTCTGGAAGAGAGCAGAAGGAAGCAGTTGTAAAAGCTTTGAAAGCATGGATGATCCAAAGTGAGGCAAGGCAGTGAGGGTTGGAGTCTCCCCAAGCAGGGATAGATGAATTTAAATGGGGAAGAACATTTCTCACTGTGCCAGCACTTCATCCTCTGTTCCTTGTTTCCTACTGCAAATACCTGAGCATGGAGCATTTCAGATGCAGTGCTGGACACCTGGAAATTTGGGCAAGGTTGTGGTGCACATCCACGCGTGTATGTGTCAGTGCCCTTGGAAGAAAAAAAAACATCTTGGTCATCATTTGATTGGCAGGCGTACCTTATTTTTTATTTCTTTATTTAGCTAGTGATTGGTCTGAAGTAAATGCAGAAATCGACCTGATCGTTCTTAGCCTTTTTCCAGACTCTCAGTCCATTAAACTTGTGCTCTTCAATCAGGGCTCGTGACGGGCCTTTAATGCTGGAGGAATTGATTGGGAGCCCTCATGAGTAACAGCAGAAGGGTGGCCAGGAGAAGATGGAGACCCCTTCTCATGTGCTCCTACCTTCATCTACCACCTTGAGCAGCATCCTCAACACCTGTTCTTGCTGTGCTCAGATCCTTGCCAGAGCTCTCAGAGGTTCGAGGGCTCTGCAGAATCATAGCATGGCTTGGGGAGCTGCTGGGAAGAAAGCAGCTGTGTGGATGTAGGAGTGGGAGCAGGTTGGGAACAGGTTAATGGGAACACTTCCTGACCAAGCATGTGGATCTTGGAGTACTTGAGCTTGAAATACCTTATGGGAATTTGATGGAATTTCTATTCTGCTGAAAAATGGCTGGAGATTTCTGAAAGTCTATTTTCCAGTGAGATATTGTGCGTATAAAGTTGTTCCTGCCATTAAGTTTGGGGCTTGATTTTTTTTATTATTTTTATTTTTTATTTTTCCTAAACTCTGTATTACACTGCACGGAAACGAAATTCACTCTTAAGGATATTGATGCTCTGGGATTTTGGTTCCAGATGTGCCAGAGGGAAACATCAACCTTGAAACTGTTGACAGAGTGCCTGTTTTGTTTTATTTGCAGTTGGTAGCTATTTTCAGAGTGAGGGTTGTTAACTGATGGGGAAAAAAAAGCATCACCTGGCATCACCTTTCTTGTACCCCAGCTGGGGGCATGTAGCAGAGCTGGAAAGAGCCCTCAGCTTCTTGAGGTTTTTAAGAAGCACCCATCACCGTGGCATTGAGTAAATGCTTGCTGCAGAGGCTGCTGGAGTAAAAGAGGGGATTGCCATGTGCTGAGCGAGGTCTGAAGCTCCCACCTGGTCTTGGTACCCTCCTGCAGCATCCTCAGCATCCTAGCTCATGTTCTTAGTGCTAGGGGTGTGGATGAAGCACTCAGCTGTCCCTGCACAGAGCAAGTCTTTCCCTTGCCTGGGCAGCCCTGGGTGCGTGCCTCCTCGCAGCCCTCTTCGCATCCCCTTTTGTGCCCAGGCAAAGGAGCACCTCACACAAAGTGAGCATCCCCGCTTGCTGTGTGTGACGCCTAGAGGAATCTTAAGCAACAATTAAGAGATCGTTCCCCCCTCTAATCACTTACAGGAGTAAATTAGTCTTGTCAGGAGCTATTAAGACAGAGAACTCGGAATTCATTAGGTGAGATTGGGACTATGGAGCTGCCGGCACTGCCGCCAGTCCGGGCTGATTAATTCCTCTGAAAACATCATCAATGCCCATCTGTTTCATTTAGGTCCGGGGAGAGCAATTTTCAGGTGGAGTGACCCTCTAGTCAGCTATTTCACCCAGAAGTAATGAAACACACACACAGGCAGAGGGGGAGCGCCAGACGGGAGCATTGGGAATAGGAAACGTGAGCTGAAGGAGGGCGAGTGCCATTGAGTCAGGAGCGGAGAGCCAGGGGAAGCCTGGAGAGGGGGAGGGATAATGATGGACCGGGTGGCTGGGGCACGGATGGGGAGATGTGGTCCTGGGCATGTCACAGATGCACAGGCAACTGTGTGCAGGGGGAGAGCTTTGCTGCTTTTTAAACCCTCCCCCCACTGATTTGATCCAGTGCATTGGAAGAAATGGAGCAACAGGCATTGCAGAGCCTACTCCAGTAGCCAAAGCATAGTGTTTTGCTCCAGAAGTAGAAGTAATAGCAGGTTAACAGCCCTTGGAGGGACAGCTCGCAGGAGAGGAGCTGTCTGTCTTTATTGCACTACCCACTGCCTTGAGCAAAATCATTCCAAGGGCCATTTCATTTAATGCCACACATCAGAGAGGGCCATAGGTATCAGAGAGCAGCATGGATATTGATGCTGAAGTACTGGAGGACTCTGGCTCATTGGCACACAGAAGGGGTGGCATTGCTTCAGCCCTGAGTTCATCGGAAGGTGGGTCTGTGAGCAGGAGAAGGGCAAATCTCTGCTATGGCTTTTGTAGCCCTGGATATGTGTACTTGCTACTATCCCTGTGAGAAATGGAGGTCCATGCTAGTATCTCCTCTTTGCAGACTGGAGGTGGGGATTGGAATGGAGAACATCAGGCTTGCTTCAAACAATACTTTTGCACCCGAAGAGGCACAAAGCAATGTCAGCATTCTGTAGGATGAGTTCTGATGCTCTGTCAGACAGCGGTTTGGGTTGGGAGGATGGGGCACCCGTGTCACCCCCAGGGCTGCTCTTGGTGCTCCCCCTGGGCAGGTGGTATGGGGCTTTCTGAATGCTGCAGGGCTTAGATGCTCGGGTCCCTCTAAAGGAATGTCATCTTAGTGTCATACAGTGACTAGGGTCTAATTGGCCAGCAAATGGGTTCACTCTATGCAGGATGGGCTTCAGAAATGAAGATATCCATCACGTCGGGTCCCTAAGCAGCCTTGCGTCCACCTCTCTCAATTCAGCTGCAGTTCTGTGAAAGCTTTCATGCCTCACTGCCTCCCAAACCGCATGACAAAAGGGACCGCTCAAACTAGAGCAATCCTGCTTCCCCTTCATCAAAGGGATGACATTTCAGCATCATTGGAATAACGTTGTCTTAAAGTGGAAGAGGAGGGTGAATTTGAAGGACTGACTTCTGCAAAGCTTGCTGGGGTTGGGTGATGCAGGATGGAAGGGGGGGGAATCCACAGTGATCTTGTAACAAGGCTCGGCCATCCCCTTTTCCGTGTTTTCAAGAAGGTTTTCAAGAACTGTGGAGAAGTGGCACTGAGGAACGTGGCTCAGTGAGCAGGTGGGGATGGGCTGGGGTTGGACTTGGTGATCTGAGGTCTTTTCCAGCATTAATGATTCTGTGATTCTATGTGGAACTTTGCTGAGCTGGTGAAAGTGCTGCAAATAGCTCGTGCTTTGGGAACAGGGTGGGAGTGCTTGTAAAAATAAATATCTGGCTAGTTTGGGAACTTGCAGTCCTTTTGGGAGTGAGTTGTTCTACAAGAAGTGGAATTCACTGCTCAGCAGGCAGGGTGCTTGTTGGTCTCTCCATGTCTGGGATGGCATGTCCTGCTGATGCCTGCGGATGACCTGACCACATTGTCCACCCTTGTTTGGGACCAAAGAGTTCCTTGGGCAAGGAGGCAGCACATCCCTATGCACTGTGTAGTTTCCAAGGCAATCACCTCCTCCATGCCAGACTTTCGGAGCCGGTCCTGAGCAGCCAGATGCTTTGGCACCCGGATGAGTCCCTGGGGGTACTGGACTGCACAAGCTGCTGCCGTAGATATGGTTATCTGAGCATGGGCTGCTTGTGTTAAGCCCTGCCTGATCCCACAGCTGCGGGCATCTGCTGAGGACTGCGGCTGGGCTCTTGTGTGACCAGTGGTGGCACCTGCCTGGTGCAGAGCTGGAGGGAAACATGTCGAGAGCAGAGTGCCAGTGTTTGCTTCCTGACTGATTAAACCATCTCACAGCTCTCTGGGCAGAGATGGGCAGGGGATGGCTACAGAGCCTAGTGTTGACTCACCAAAAGGAGCAGGGTGAACAAACTGCAGTAGGTCTGCTCTCCAAAAACCCAGCTCTCAGGAAATTTTGGCAGTGTGAAAGATGCCTTTGCAAAATGTGATGGCATTATAACAGTGCTGCTGGGAACCTCCTTCCTGGGACTGCACACTTGGCTGGTGTGGTCTCGCTAAGGACACCATCTGCCTTCCCTATAGACGTGATCCATCCATGCTGTGCGAAAGTTGAACCTCCAGCCTGCTTGCTGGCTTTGCCCACACCATGTCAACCTCCTCTGCCACCCTGGCTGTGCTGAGCTGATTTGCCATGCTGGGAAGCAGGGAAAGTATCCCTCTACTATGTTTTTTTCTAGAGTCAGAAACCTTTCAGATGCGAGCATGCAAGTGAGATTTTGCCTTTGAACCATTCCCTGTCCCATCTACACCAACACCCAGCATTTGGGGAGCAGCTGCAATGCACTTGTTCAAGCATTTGTCCTTTTCTTTTGGATTTTGAAGTTTTAACTAGACCAGTGTTTAGGAATACCCACAAGATTGTAGGTTTATAAGAGATAGGAGCCCAGAACAGTGCAAGAGGGCTGGAGGTGTCCTTTTGCCTCAAATCCTTTTGCCTCCCCACCCTCTGATGGGTGGCTGCTATGGGATGGCAATGCCACCTGGGGACGGCAGTGGGAGTGCCTGCATGCCCATCAGCCCGGCGGGGTGCGCGTGCCTGCCCGCGTGCAGCCAGCAGAATTGATTTGGCCTTTTACAAAGGATAATTCAAGATGAATGTGCTGGGCTCTGGCTGTGAGAGAGATTGAGGTATTTTTGAATATGAAGTCTGTTCTGCAAGCTTCATTACGGGCATGGCTGCGAGCGAATGTTCTCCTCTAGAAGCCCAAGCCATAAGAACATCGCCTTCATTTTCGGGATTAATTGAAAGCAATATTACCTTCCGATGACTATTTACCGTCTAAAATTGGATTTGCAGGCTCCTTGGGTCAGGGCTGATAAGTGCTCTGCAAAGGGCCGGGTTTGTTTCTAAGTGCTGTAACAACTCTAATGAACAACAAATATTTGAAGAATACATCCTACAGTCTGATGAAAAGGAATTTCAGTCTTCCTAGCAAACCCTTTTCCTGCCGCTGGTCGTCAGAAGGTCCATCGGCAAAGCTGTTTGCTGAGCTTTAGGTAGTATGGCATAATTAGCATGAACTGAAGGCTGTGTCATTAGTTATTCCCAACATCAGGAAACTTAAGGAAAAAAATAGTCCCCCCAAACCCTCAGTCCTGCGTCATTAAATTAATCACTTCATCAATCACTTAAATCTTCTTATTTGCTTTGCTAATAAGCAGTAACATCGATACTTATGTCTAAGAACAGAGAGAGAAGGCAGAAAGTGTATTTGCAATGTGGACGAATTAACCTTGGTTTGGGCAACTTCATCAAACAGTTTGCAGGCTTAGGCTTGCCATGTTGGGTCATGCAAGCTCCTGCATTTTGGCCAAACCCTTTTAACAGCAGCAGAGGAAGTTGTATGTTTATGACAATGAGGTCTGGTTTGGCTTGTGTATTTAGGAAGGCTTTGGTAGTGCTAATCCATGCTCTCTCATAGAGTGGTGAAGCGCTGCCACTGCTGCCCAGAGCTGTGGGTGCCCCATCCCTGGAGGTGCTTAGTGCCATGGATGGGGCCCTGGGCAGCCTGAGATGCTGGGGAAGAGCCAGCCCACAGCAGGGGTTGAATGGACTTTGTGGTCTCATTCACCCCAATAGCCCTTCTGTGATCTGAGCTCTTCCACCTTGATACTAATCCACTGAGGCTTCAGATGTGTCATGGCATGGGAGAGCTTGAAGTCATACAGTGATCTGTATATTCAGTTCATGTGTATATTCAAATTATGAGGTAATTTGTGTCTCTTGGAGGTAATAATGTTTGAAGGGCAACCAGGATCCCATACTGTAGGGAGATGCACACCTGCATGTAGGATTGTTGCTTTGGTGGAGAGGGTTGGGGAAGGTGAGCTGCTTCCTTCCTGAGTCTATCAATGAAGATTTTAGACAAATAAACTCTACAGTCAGGGCTTTCCTTTTTTTAATAACCATGCCTGTGCCTCCTGCCAGAGAGGGAGCTTCCAACATTTGGGTTGTGTGAGCTTAAAAAAGAAAAGGCCACAGTGAAGAGGCAGCTGCTAGGAGTGGATGGCCTCAAGGTGGGCTGGGATCCAGCAGTTTGAACACTGGTGGCTTGGCAGTGATATAGTGCGGGGGCACGTGTCCAGCTCCTGGGTGAGGTGGGGATCTGCTCAAGGCATTGTCCAGCGGTGCCATGCTGCTGGGAAAGGCATCCCGTGAGGGTTGCTATTGGAATCTTTATACCCATTTGACTTCCAGCCTTGTGAAAAATTAACCTTTTAATTAAACATTCTGTGACTGGTTGCTGTAGAAATGTTTCTTTTATATATATATATATATATATATATATATTAAATGAAAGCATTTAAGTTATTCCCTGTTGTCACTACATTCCTATTGTTTCTTGCTGGTAATGGGGGAAAATAGCCTAAAACAAAACCAAACGAAAATCATAAAAAAAAAAGTCTTGCTTCTCTTCACCTGCTCCGAAGTCATTTTAAGCAATGAAAATGTGAAAATTCAGCTAGCCCATTACAGAAACCCCCCACGTTCCCGTACAAAAATAAGCAGGTAGAAGAGAGCCATTCTAGAAACACACATACGTGCCGTGTGCTGAGACTGCCGAATAAAAACCTCGCTGTTGGGAAGTATCAGTGCACAAAGCTGCCCCCATCCCAGTGAGCTGTGTTGAGAATATTTAACCCTTTTCTTTGCAGAAATATACTTATTTCTATAAAGAAGCTCATGGCAATGTGTGCATCGCTACAGCTACACAACCATGCTGACTGGGCTGCATTGATTGTGTCAGTGGCTTGTTCCTGATTTCTGTTGTCTTTTCCCTGATTTTTGGGACCAGGGGACACATGGGGTGGTCACCTTGGCATTGTGGTTTTTATCTGTGTTATCACAGCTGCGTGCCCGTGCCCCTTCCTGGGACGGCTGCATTAATGTTCTTGATTGGCAGCAGGAGTTAATAAATTGGTTCCTCCTGTTAAAGCGCTCTCGTGCGTTGATGGCTTTGGAATTAACTGTAACCACTTGGGGGAAGAAAGATCGAGACAGTATTGTTGGACAACTCAATGCAAACATCTGCTCCATTTGCAATGGTGGTCAAAAGAGTGAATACGCTCCACGTTCCCTCTTGTAAAGATTTATTAGCGTTGCTCTTTACGCAAGGGGGAAAGATTTCAAACACTTGACATTTAATGCTTAGTAACTCAATTTTATTCCATTCATCTGCACTGCTTTGTCAAGCGGTTGCTCTGGTGAGCCTCGTGTGCTGCATCGTGCAGGCGGTCTGCCGTCGCGCTCTCAGGTAGGAGGGCAATTCGGTCCTGGGTTTCTTGCTGACTACCTGAAAATAGAGGAGTTTGGCTTTTCAAGTGACTGTTATACCTGAGGTGGGAGAACACTCCTCCTGTCACTAATGGAAATACCATGTGCCCTAATTTCAGCCTGGTTGCTGGTTTGCGTTCCACGTTGAGCACACATTTTGGCAAGGGATGTTCATGACTGTAATGCATTTCCCAAGCACAGTCTGGGTGCTTGAGAGCTTTGGGGGGGCCAGTAATACTCCTATAGTGTCTTGCTGCTCTCTTCTGGCTTCTGTTGAGCCCTATGGGAAGGACTGCTGCCAGAGCAAGAATTCCCAATGTAGAAAGCACTGGAAACTTAATGCTGTCTTCAGTCCCATCAGATATGGAGCTGGGAGGGAAAGGCTGCAGAGAGCACATCAGCCAGCAGCCATTACTCGTGTGCTTTGCTGGAGTTGTGGAAATGGTCATAAATTAGGGCTCCATGTGGATGTGGGGGAGAAAAATAAAATTCCCAGGCAGGTAGCATCACACTGCAAAAGGATGCTCTCACAGAAACTGTAAAGATGTGCAGTGTCCCCCAAGTCTGGCAGCAAGGGATGGAGGAGGGGAGTCCTGCATGTGGCCTCTTTGGAGTGAGTAAGAAAGTACATACGTGGTGCCCTGGCTGGAGCATGGGCCTGTTAGGACTGCCCGTGGTTGTCTGTCCTGCTCTTGTGCCTGTTATCTGCTAAATCCACTGTGCTGGAAAAGCAGAAGTGGCCCCAGGTGGTTGGCTAATGGCACCTTTAATTGTGCTCTGAATGAGATTAACTTCTTATCTGACAGTCTGACATCTTTATTATTATTAATGTGTGAATAAGACTGTGGCTTCTCATATGTAACTTTGGTAGTAAATGTTTCCCTTCTGTTTAGCAGTGTCTGTTGCTTTCGTTAGCCACTGTCAGAGTCCCCATGAGCTACGAGAAGGGCTGGTGGAATCTTGCAGTAAGCCTGGGCAATGGATGCACAAAGGATGCAGGCTGCCTGTCCGAAGGCTGGCTGGGAGGAGGAGGAGCTGCAGGCAGGCAGGGGTGACTGGTGCTGCTCCAGAGGGATTATTATGGTCCTAAAAATATGATGTGGAGCCAAAGCCCCATTTAGCATGGTCCAGCTGAAAGGCAGGAAGGTGTGCAAGTTCCTCTTGTCCTAACATGAAAAATTGAAGACCTTTCCCAGAATTGCTCCTCCCAGTAACATAGATGCTTTTTTCCTCTGCTTTCCCCTAAAACCCTCTTCATTGGACAGTCACTAATTAGCCATTAGCTGTCTGAAGTATTGCCAAGATGCATGGCATCGTTGGCTGCCCTCGTGAGAGCATTGCCAGCAGGACTCTGGCCTTGGGAGGGGTGGGCTGGGTATGGGGTCAGGTGCTCTGGGAGAGCTGGGAAGGGGGTGTCTGCGACCTATAGGCTCCCCAAGAAGAATGTTCTGCAATGGAACTTGCTCCAAAACAGGATAATGATGTCGATAATGCCTTTGCCTAGGAGAGCCAACACTTCTATCAAAACCAATATTAATTTTCCCTAATTAGGAGCTGAAGCTAATGAGTGTCACAGCTAATTTACCTCATCCATAACGAGGGAGAGGAGGGGGTCAGGCACTGGGATCAGAGACTGCGAATCTGGCTCATCTCTGCTCCAAGGAGTCTCTTTTTGGTAGAGTGTTGTGGTGGGTCTTCAGATTTGTGACAAGATGGATGAGTGTTGCATGGACAGGTGTGTTTGTAGGGGTCTGCTGAGTCTGCTGGTATGTAGTGTCGAGCAAAGGCTGCAGGCAGCAGTATTCCATAAATGGTGCCAAACAGGGCTAGTGGGAAGGAAATTTCTGATCTGGAGTAATTCCTTTTGCTCCTTTAAACAGGCTCAGGCAAGGGAAGAAATGATGCAGTGTCAACTGTGTCCTTCCAAAAAGTCTCAAGTTTTATAATCTGCTGCTTTCTAGACAAATTGGAGACTAAGAATTATCCACAGAGATTATTGTTTTAAATAAGAATACACCAGAGAAACTTTCAGGCGGTGCGTTGTTAGAGACAGCCAAAATTGACTGAATAAATGATTCACTGGATTTATTCATGTTGCCCTGACTAAGCCTCTAAAGTCTCCTTTGTCCAGATTGATCCATTCTGCCAGCTAAGAGATGGGGACCGCATGCCATCAGCCTGTCCTGATGTGTGCTTTAGGAAGGATGGAAGGACTGTGTGGTGCCTTTCCAAGGCATCCCCACTCCTGGTGAGGTATTTTGAGATCTGTGAAATTGCTAACTAGCCCAGGGTAGGTCCTAGTGGGTGCTTTGCCTCTACTTATCCCAAATTTCTTGACTTGCTCTTCCTGCGTTGGTCATGAGCTTCAGCAGGGAGAAGAGAGAAGCAGCAGAATGACTGATTTCATGTCCCCAAGCCAGACAATCCTTGGCATGCTCAGAAATTGAAGGGTTGGTTCTCCTCTGTCACAAGTACTTTGGTCCCCATCAGGGACAAGGATAATGTGTGAGTAAGCTAGTCCCAAAAACCTTTGTGGAAACATAAAATCATTAAGGTTGGAAAACATCACTAAGATGATCTAGTCCAACCATCCACCTACCACCAATATTGCTCACTGCCCACGTCCCTCAGTGCCACATCCCCACAGCTCTGCTTCACCTTCAGGGATGGTAACTCCCCCACCTTCCTGGGCAGCCTGTACTACTGCATCACTGCTCTTTCAGAGGAGAAACGTGTCCTAATGCCCAACCTCATCCTCCCCTGGCACAGCTTGAGGCCATCATCTCTTGTCCTACTGCCATTACCTGGGAGCAGAGGCTGGCCCTTACCTCATCACCTGTAGAGAGCGATGAGGTCTTCCTTGAGCCTCCTCTTCTCCAGACTGAACCACCCAGCTGTTCCCCGTAAGACACACGCTCCAGACCCTTCATTGCCCTTCTTTGGACACGCTCCAGGACTCTTTTTTTTCCCCTCTCTTGGCACCTCCCACTGCTACAAGCCACCTACAGCCTTGGTAGCAACAGAAACAACATAGTTTATGCAGTGGATAATGAATGTGAGCTAATTGTTCCACCGTTGTGCCCTGTTTTGAGCAGTTGGACACAGCTCACCAGTATGTTGCCTGTACCAGTGGAATGCCTTGGAAATCTTAGGGGGAAATCCCATAGTAGAGAGATTATGCAGTGTGATTTCACTGTCCTTGAATGACAAACGTGTGGGGTTTTACTAATGTGCTGGATGAAGCTGTATTTTCAAGGTTTACCCCGATTTCCACGGCACCTGTTGGCTGCTGGAGATGCAGTAAGCAGTCACTCTACAAAAATAATAGCGTGGCATTGACAGTGAAATATAAGCAAGCAGCAGCATCCATGAACTCCTTGATGGTATTTGTGCACGGAAAGATGTAGCCTCATGCATCAAACATCCTGCGGCAATGGCTTCCTGATCCTTGTGTAGGGAAGGCTTGGAGGGAGTAGAAGTGCTCTGCAAACCTCTCATCCCAACTGAACATGGATGGATGAGACTGGGTCTGTTGTGGGTGAACATATATGCACTCAGAAGCATAGCCCAACCTGCTGAGGATGTGGGGTTTGGGCTGGGGGTCCCAAAGCCAGGGTGGAGCCTGCAGCTGGGGCTCTGTGGGCATCTCTCTATCCCCTGTATGCCCTCTCCTGGGGGCCGAGGTGGCTGAGAGAGTTTCTTTGCACTTACTGCCCAGGGAAAGCGACCTTCAGGCAGAATTCTTGGGGAAAAAGCTTCCCCATCCGTGACAGATTTGACTATAAATCTCCAGTATTAATGCCCAGGTTCCCAAGGTCTGTCATCCTGAGTGCCGGCGAGCCACGTGAGTTGCTCAAAAACAACATGCGACTCATCAGTCATTTGGGAAGCATGTCACAGAGCACTGTTGAATACAGGGGGGAGGCTGCAGGGAACATACAGGCTCATTTTGTGGGGTGCATGGGACAGATAGGAGAGCTGGGAGCACACATGGTCATCCCCTAATCTGCAGACTGGAATTATATCATCTGCAAGAGTGATCTGAATGAGTGGCTTTGTGCAAGGTCTTTACCCCTGTGGTTTGCTTCTGAGTTCTGGGGTTGAAGGTCTGGAATGCTGGAGGTCCCCTAACAAATAGGGTTCTGCCCATGTCCTGAGCTGCCTGAAGTGGTGGGGTTCATTCCATGCGTCGTCCTTGGCCTCCTCTGCTTGGTACCCCAAATTACCTGTGCCCTTCTGGACCTTACAACACTGTTGCAACTGGAGATGTTATTTTATTTGTTCGCGTGGTCTTTCTGGTACTGTCTTCATGAGTAATACTGAAAGAGGATGAGAATATCTATATATATGTACACACTGTATATGTACGTATTTCTTACGGAAAGAGTCTGCTTGCTTTTAAAATCTACTCAGCATGAGTATCAGTTATCAGTACAGGTATTAGGGAAGTTATGAATTCTTTGCACATTGGGTTCAAGGAAAATCCTTCTCTTATTCCATTCTCCATCACTCTCAGTTAATAAGGCTTATTAGCACTCCTCAATAGCGACAGATATAATCTCAGCCCAAATTTGAGGAAAGTTAAGAGCTGTCTGGGCCAGCATGCCCTCTGTATCCTGCCAGGGACAATGGCTGGAACAAAGCACAACCCAAAGAGGGAGAAGGAGAAAAATAGGTGGTAGGAAAATGCTCACTGCTCACTGTGGTTTGTGTTTGAGGTTCCTGTATGTGTCTCCTTGCCATGTGCTCCGTGCTGCAGGATCCCTGGTCCTCCCAGATCCGGTGGGGCTGGAGGAATGCTTGACATCTATGGTGCAGCTGTCGGGCAGAGGTGACTGGGGCTGTCCTTGTCCTCTCTGATGTGTACAAGTAGCTGCTGGCAAGTAGATGCTCAGTTCGGTGGTCAGTACCCATTTCTCCCTCATTCAGGGCTTGAGGGAGAAGAGAAGCTTTGAAAGCCCTTCCTTGGAGCAACTGAAAGAAAAAGCCTAAAACTGTGACTTATAGGATCACTCTTCTCTTCATAGCTTTCCACTTTTAGAACAGCCTCTGAAACCTCCGTGATTGCTTTCTTCTCGCCTTCAAACAACCCAGCAGCTGGGACTTAGCATAGGGCTTTGTTTTGAGTTTGGACGTTAAAATTTTGGATTCTACATCTGACTCAGGGTGGTTTTTTTTGAGCATGGGCTGTCTGCTTCAGGCAAGGGTGGTATGAAGGCGAGCCTGGGCTTGCTGCATACCCAGAGGACTGCATTCATCTTAGAAATAGCCCTTCCCGACCCCTTTTCTCACCCATTTTCTCCTGCTGCTGTGATGTAGCAAGCATTCTCTGGAGTTCTGAGACAAAACACAGGGGAGTCTCAATAATGGGGCACGGGGATGCTTGCAAGATGTTGCGTGAGCTACTAAGAGATCTTTCCACCTGTGGCTTTGCATTAAGTTAGTTAATTCGGGTATTCTCATCCTGTTTGTGACAACTTCTGTGCAAGTTGTTTTGTGGCTTTGAAGGCACTCGGGGAGGCCGCGTGCTCTGCGCTTGCAAGAGGAAATGTTTTTGTGCAGGTGCTTCCACGGGCCCTTGGAAAGCTCTTTCTGGAGAGGCACAGCATTCCATCACGATGCAGAGATGCTCCCGTGTGAGCACGGTGACCGGCTGCGTGCTGCGAGCAGCCGGCTGCCAGCCCTCGGAGCAGCAGTCGTAGGAGCACTTAGAAAGAGATCCTTTGTCTGAAATATGTTTTTAATAAGCCATGCGCTGGATGTATTCAAATAACAAATAAATTCCTGCAAACCTCGCTCTCTTTGCAGACGGCTCGCAAACGAGAAAGGCTAAATTAATTGAACGCTTTAGTCACTGGGGATAATTGTCCAGCTGTAGCAGAGATCTCCAGATGTTTGTTTGCAGAAGGGAATGCTTTCATAGGAAAGGAAAAACACTCGTGGGTATATTAAGTTGGAAACAAATTTACAGCTGCATGCTTGTGCTTTGCCTTGCACTCCCACCAGCGACCACAGAGCTCGGTTCCAAGGTTTCCTATGGCAATAACTGGCCTCTTTATTTCTTTCTCATTGCTCTCCTGGCCACGTTTACACATCTGTGATGTGCAAAGTGAGGCGATGGCCTCGTGCAAGCCTCCCAGGCTTCAACAAATGTCACCCTCATCGTGCTCTGCAGCGTACCGTGTGCTGCAAGAACAGCTGGACTGGTGCTGCTTGCTGTTGGGGCTTGCTTTTGGCTTTTTCTTGGGGTATGTTTGCTATGCAGGGTGGTAGACTGGGAAAGCGAGATGCTGCAGGTTGTGTTATGGCCACTAGGAGCTTGCAGTGTGTATCGAAGTTTTGGTAGTTGGAAAGAGGGGAGCGCTCTCAGCTTAACATCACCTGAACTCTGGAGCTCTGCCCAACTTCCACCCAAGAAGTTTGGCTTTCTCAGTGCATGAGAGGCATCAGTCCAGCATGCTCCATCCATTTCCTTCAGTTTTATTTTGCTTGTTGCTCAGCAGCCCAAGCGGGTTCTGGAGCCCCGTGGCTGAAGTGCCCCATTACTCACAAGCGAGAGGACAATGGAACGTGGGGCCGCTCTGAAATGTCTCCACGTCGGCCTCATTAATAACCGCAATGCTGGCATCACTTGCTCCTAAATAGCCTCATTTATCAACAAACAATTTGCCGCAGTGTGGTGGCGGGGAGGCAGATAAGCTTATGCCTCGCTTACCCAGGCACCACCTGCCTGGCTTCTCCCCAGCTTCCCTTTGGCATTTGAGAGGGAGCAGGAGGCAGGGAGGTGTGCTGGATGGGGCACATCCCCCTGGAGCTGCATGGGGGTCAGAAGGCAGCTGCGAGGCCAGGAGTGATGGTGGAAGGGCTAACACATTTCACTTCTTCTATGTTGCATTTTCCACCTCTTCAGGCTGCCTAGAGCTGTGGGTGCCCCATCTCTGGAGGTATCTGCTGCCATGGATGGGGCCCTCAGCAGCCTGAGCTGCTGGGAGGCAGCCAGCCCACAGCAGGGGTTGGAGCTGGGTAGGTTTTGAGGACCCTTTCAATCCAAGCTGCCACCCCTGGGGAAAGTCTTCCAAGCACCCATTGGTTTCTCTTGGTTCTCTTAAGGGGTTTGTTTACTTCCTGGGGAATGTAGCCTGCTCAAATTGACCTTTCTGGGCATCACATTTCTGACCCAACTAGTGAAACTTGCTTTTACTGCAAGATTGAGAGGTGCTAACTCAACTTGAGAGATAAATCAGCGGGGATTTTGCTGCATCTTCATTATAATGAGGCAGAATCCATCACTCAGCACACGTTTTGAAATCTCTGAGAATTATGGTGACAGTCCAAGGCCAATTTGCTTATGGATCTGAGGTCTGCAGACAAAAACCTGACCACTGGTACCATCTCCTGTCTTCAGCCACTCAGTGGGACTCCCACCTTTCCCCAGGTTCTTCTTGCAGCAGGTGAGCAGTGCATGGGCCAGGTCACTTTGTGCTGGAGCAAAGTATCCAGCAATGTTTGGCATCAGGACAGCTGCATGCATTTATTCCCTGAGCCACTCAGGGAGAGTAGAGCAGCTGGGCCACAGGCAAGCTGTAGCATGGAGGGTTCTGTATTCCCTGTGAGGCTGAGTGCCCCAGGGAAGCTTCATCTTTTGTAAGGCATAGATGAGATTTCAAATAAGATGTGAATGAATCCTGCTCCCACTTCCCCTGTGCAAGTAAAATGTGCTGACAAGCATTTCTTGTCCCCGTCCATGGGGATCAGCTTGGCAGGAGGGCTGGAGACGTGTGGCTCTCAGCATCGTCTCAGAGGTGGCATTTTGTGCCTGGAGCATGGCAATACGGTACCCATGTGCCAATGATGGAGTGGTTCTGTGCAGCCCTGCTCAATGCCAAAACAGTCCTGGGACTTCATCTGGGCACTACAGCTGAACAGACTATCTCTGACCTCATATTATTCAGAGCAGCCTCCCTTTTCTAACGAACGCAGAGCTGTGTTACCTTGCCTGGGTAAGATGCAAAGCACTCCGTGTGTCATCTTACTCATCAATCATTTATTTACACCAAGTAGCAAAGCACTTCGTTAGAAGACTTCTGCTTTTCTTCCCTGTGTCCAGGCATGCTTCCAGAAAGCTCAATGTGGCTGTGGAGATGCAATATCCACTTGGTGCTGTGTGTTAGCTCTCTGCACTCCTGGGTCAGTCTCAGCTTTCCTAGTGCCAGTGCAAGTGTTGCACTGCTGGCTCAGCATCCTTGAGATCTAAGGCACCTCTCTGCAGTTAGCAAAGGAGGCTGCAACAGGTCACCTGCTGCTCCTGACCTGTGAAGCTCTTTGCATGGTACTGTGGTTTCATCTCTTGTAGGGTCAGGAGCCCCTTGTTATCTCTGTTCTTGCCAGCCAGCAGGCAGAGCACAGTTTGCCTGGCTTTGTTCAGGAAACAGCTCTCTGCTCCCCAGGTGGGGCTGGCCCCAGCTCTGCAGTGCAGCACTTTGTTCCCAGTGCTTGTTGGTTACTCTGTGTAGTTCCACAGATGTCTCTTGATTCTGGAAGCAAAGCGATGTTGTGCTGATTTCAGTCCCCGCAGCCTGAGGGAGGGCAGCTCACACTGCTTGTCAGGAGGGCTGGTGTCAGTGGGAACTGGACCAGCAGGTGGGGCAGATCCTGCTGAGAATGGACCTTGGGAGTTAAATGGGCATCCACCCTGCAGGCACATTCGACCCATTCATCCCAAAGCTTGTGGGTATTCACGAGGGTGTATTCACCTCAACCTGTGAGCTTCACCTTTTTTTTCCTATTCTCTGCCCATCTCACAGTGGGGAGGGGATGGCTGTAGGGTGCTGAGCTGCTTGCAGGGTCAGAGCACAGCACCCCAAAGCTGCACTGGGGTGTCGGATCAACACAGGAGCAGTGGTGGGAAATCAGAATGAAGGTCTCGCCATCACCCACAGACGTGTTTCTCTGCTTGATTCCCTTGTGCTGTGATATCCATACTGGAGAGCTGGGTGGTACTTCCTACCCCAGTGTTGGCACCTGTGACAGAGTATCCTGTGTTCTGTGGTGGCTTAATTAGCTGGAAACCAGACTCCTTTCTTTTGGAGGGAGGTGGGGAGGCTGGGAGAAGGCAGGAAGGAACAATGGAAATATTCCTTAGACTTTCTGGGCGGCTTCTTATTTCAAAAATTAATTAGAAAGGGATATCCTATGGATTTAGGGTTTAAACTTTGTGTCAGAAACATTAATCAAGCCTGCATTAGCTAGATTCTCCTGGAGGAGTGAGAGCAGACGCATACGCGTGTTTTGGAGAGGGGCACAGGGCTGCATGGAGCTGTGCCCAGGGTAGCATTTGGCAGCATGGTATGGGGACATATTTGCCTTTATAGGAAGAGGATTGCCATCCCCAGGTGGGTTATCCTACAGCTTCCCATTGGTCTGTATACCAGAAGCACTGGGGCTTTCCCATGGGTGCTGTGGTTGGGTTGGCATTCCCATTTTTGCTAACCTCAGATTTACATTTTCCTTCACTGTGTTGGCCCAGTACAGGCTGGGAATGTCCCTTCTCTGTTGCAGGGCTGAAGAGGAAGGACACACATCAATGGAGGTTTTGGACAGAGCAGCTTCCCGAACAGAACTTTTATTTTTTTTTACAGTGTGAACAATAGATGGAGCAGAATTTGCATAAATCTCATTAGAAAAAGTGCAAGTTTCATAAATCTTGTGATAAATTAATGTGATATCATTCTGAACGTGATATATTAATTTTAGGATGAAATGAATGACTCTCTGATCATTGTTAGTAATTACAAGGCTCTCAGGCAGCGTGGAGAGGAAATTATTTTTAAGAGGGTTTTTTAGTGTGGGAACCACTTTTACAGTGGGAATACCTCAGCAGACCTGGACTCCTCCTTTTACAAGCACTTCTTTTGTTGCTTCAGTCTCCTGTTTTATTGATGCATTTGTATATATTTCCCTCTTACATGCTCATGCAGCAGGAAACACCCACCCTTGCTGGGTTTGCATGCTGCTGGTGCTCTCCCTGCTCCCAGGCTGGAGGTTTGCAGGGACTCAAGGGGTCTGAGAGAGGAAGGAGAGCCAGGAGAGCGGGGGAGATGCTCTGGGCCTACATGCAGCTGCTTCCAAGGAGCTGAGGTGCCAGCAAGCGAGGAAAGGCTGTAACCTCCATTGGCATGAAGACATTAGCTTTTGGCTAGCTTGCTGTCCATGCTGCTCTAAGACTCATGTGAAGGCTGATTGGAGGATGTTGCTCTCTTAGCCCCGTGGCTGTAGCTGTTGTTTTTTGCTGCAGGGATGGATGTTGCCTCTCTGCCCACGTTCTTGCTCAGCATCTGCTGGGACAGCCTCAGGGATTCTCTTTACTTTCATGATAAATGTCAAGAATGTTCACTGTCTCCCTGGGGGTATTGTTATTGTTTTTTCCTCCCATTTTCCTTGCAAAGCTAACCAAAGTGTTCCGTAAAATAGTGTCAAAACCAAAAAAGCCCTTGGAAACCAAAAAAGCCCTCGGTTACCTCTCACTCCTCTCACTCTTCCTTTCAAACAGCTTTAGCCATCCCGTCAGCCACCTCCAAGTAGTAAGGGCTCTTCCTGGGGCTCACTGCTGCCTGTCAGCTCTGCTTATGGATGCCATCTTGACACCAATTACTCCACTTAAAAATACTAAATGCAGCAGAGAAATTACAGGCTCCGTCTCCTGCTCTGGCTTTGAGCACCTAGGGAAGGCTCTCCTCTGCTTTTGAGCTCCCAGAGTGATAAAATCACTCAGAGGAGATTGTGGCTGCACAGATTTGCTTTCCCTCTCTTTCCTGTCCTGTCCATGCTGAGATACTTTCTCTCCAATAGGCAAGAGGTGATGTGCATGGTGCACATGGGAAGTGATGGGAGTGGAGGCAGCTCTGCTGCTGGGTAACCTGATGCTGCCCAGAAAGAGGAGCCTGTAATGGTGAGCTTAACTCGAACTGTAGAAGTGGAAACTTTCCTTGCAGAGTCCCTCTGGAAAGTTTGGGCTCAAATGCTGGAGCCCTTCCTGAGAAGGAATGTTGAATTTTTGTTTAGGAAATGAGCTGGCAGCCAGGTGGAAGAAAGGTGTGGAGATGCTGAGAGGGCTGTCCTTGTACCTGTGGTATGAGGTGAGGCAGCCTTGAGCATATCTGAATGATGGCCAGGGTGTAACCTGAGTGTGTCTGCATAGCATGAGTGCTGCTGGTATTGCTCACCCAGCTGCGAGAAGCAAGGGCTTCCTTGCAGAGGGGTCTGGAGCACGTGGTGGGCAGGCACTGGGTGCCCACATCTTCATTAACCACAGATTCATGTGGTGATTGGGTTAGAAGTGACATTAAGGATAGATGAGCTCCAACCCCTGCTGTAGGTTGCTTGATTCCCCCCAGCTTAGGCTGCCCATGGTCCCATCCATGGCACTGTGTACTTCCAGGGATGGGGCACCCACTGCTCTGGGCAACAGTGCCAGAACCTCACTGCCCTCTGAGTGAAGAATTTCCTCCTAACATCTAACCTAAATCAAACGGGGAAACCACTCTGGGAGGCTGGGGTAAAGGAAGGCAGAGGTGAGGATGTAGAGCCCCTTGTGCCCATAGGAGGTGCCCTTTCCCCTGTTGGCTCCCCTCCCTCATGTGGCGTGAAGGTGGTATGCCGTATGGTTGCTCAGCAGCACAAAAATATTGGCGTTTCCTCTTTCTTTATAAGAGGAAAAGTATTCGGGAGAACATCATGGGGAAAAAAAAAAGCTTTTTTTTCTCATTTATTTATTTTCTGAAAGGTGAGAGAGAAAATGAATTGCAGGCAAAGAAAAGGGAAGAGGTGACAAATGAGAAAAACGGGGCTTGGATTTCAAGATCAGATCCATCAAATGCCTCCACGGAGTGTGTGAAGGGTGGGGCTAATTTGGACACCTGCACTGGGGTTAATTGTCCCCGTCCCTTCTGAGGAATGAGGGGAGCGGAGGTGCTGGTGGCAGAAGAGCAGAAGCCAAGGTGCTGCTGGGAGGCTGTGGCAGTGGTTAGGATCCCCCCCAAGATCAAGAGGGGTGAGCATGTGGCAAGAGCCAAGGAGAAACAGGCACTGGCTTTCAAACAGGGATTAAAATGCTTTTAATATTAAAGTGCCGCTGATGCCTGAAGCCTTGAGCCCCAAAGCCAGCTCAATCAGCGAAGAGATTCCCATTAACTCCACTTGGGTATGGATCAGACCTTTTAAGAGAGCATCTTATTAAGAAACTAATTAGAAACCTGTTGCATCTCAGTGCTCTCCATCGTGCCCCGTACAGGCTGTCGGCATCTTGCTCTGGCAACTGCACTCCCCTGTAGTGCTCCTTCATCCCCTGTTCCACTGCCTAGCCCTGGGGCTCAGAGCTTCCAAAAACTCTTCTTCCTCATCCTCTTCTTGAAAGCAAAGCCAGTGAAGAAGAAGAAATACATAGGGGTTGTTACCTGAAAGCAAGATGTTGAGGCAGGAATCCCTCCCTGTTTGGGGGCAAAAGTTGGATGACAGGTGATGGCCTCAGGTTGTGCCAGGGGAGGGTCAGGTTGGGCACTGGGGCACATTTCTCCTCTGAAAGAGAGGGGATGCAGTGGCATGGGCTGCCCAGGGAAGTGGGGGAGTCACTGTCCCTGGAGGTGTTGCAGAGCTGTGGAGATGTGGCACTGAGGGACGTGGGGGTGGGCAATATTGGTCTGGGTGACCTGAGAGGGCTTTTCCAACCCAAGTGGTTCCATGGTTCTATGATTCTATGAAAAGTATGCCCCCGTAAAGCAGCCAAACCTCACAAAACAAACTCCTACAGGAATAAAACAATGACAACAAGCTCCCGAGGTCAATCAGAGTTCAAGACTTGGAAAAAGAAGGAAATCTGTGTACGTGTGAGAAAGGGAGAGAAGTAGCTGTGATTGAGAGAAAGGAAGCAAAGGGAGACAAGATAAATTGTGATTATCTGCTGGAATCAAGACACTTAACTGCCCTGTCTGATTCCTGAGGGGAAACAAATGGAGCCCATAACTTTGCTCTGCAAAAGGATAATTTGTCCCTGTTTCCTCAGCCTGGGTCCGTGTCAGGTTGGTTCTCAGGTCTGTGGCACCAGCAGCTCCCTCAGCACAGCCCAGACACTACTTTTCCTTTGCAAATGCCCCAAAAGGGGTTTCTGATGAATGTATTACTCCCTGTCTGAGGGAAGCCCTCTTCTTTTTGCAGTTATTTCCTGCACCTTTCAACGCAGATGCTCATGCTACTGTTGCAGTCCTTTCCCAGTCTTCACGCTGCCTTGCTGCAGGAGCAGCCTGCACACCTGCCTTGCATCGTGCTCCTAAACTTAGCTTTCTCCGAGGGAGAACCTGCAAATATATGCAAAAATCAGAATAATGGGTGTCATGGAGACTGTGAAGTCTCTTATCTTGTTTTGGGGGCCCATTCCTTATCTTCTCTTTAATTTGTTATTTTCATCTGTATGCAAGTGTGATTCTTGTTTCCCAGAACGCACGGTGCTTGGCAGGGATCTGGCTGCACATGGTGGGCTGGCAGCGGCCAGGGGTGCAGGTGGTGGGATGCTCTCAGCCCACAGCCACTTCATGCTGGCCCCCAGCTTACCCCAGCTAGGAACGGAATTCCCTGCCAGCGGGAGGTAACTGGAATGCAGGGTGATAGAGAAGAGTTAAATGTTCGTTTGCTGCCTGATTTTTTTTTGTACGAGTGGGTTTGCAGCACACAAGCCATGAATGCAGCTATGATTAGAACAGGGTGGGACACGGTTTTGCTGTTCAGCAGGATTTTTAAGATCTTTTCCCTTCCACCATGAAATGGAGCCGAGACCTTTTGGGGTCTGAAGCAGAGGAGGAGCGCATAGGCATCTCCCCCAGGTAGCTAATACTCTGTTGGTCTGCATTTCTATACAAGGTACAACGAGGGAAAATCATTTTCTCCCATTAAATTTTGGAAAATAGAGAGGAATGACGCTGGGTTTACCTTGTCCTTGTTACGGGCTGCCGCTGTCACAGGCATGGTCACAGGCTTGCCCATCTCCTGGGGCAAAGAAACCTTTGCTAAGAATGGCTTCAGATGTCCTCTGAAATAAACACAAGCCAGTAGCTTGTTTCATATAAGGACTATGAGGTTTGAGAAGGTGTAGGGTCACCTTTTATCTCTGTACACTTGCAGTCATCAAATAGGTGGGCAAGTTGCTGATAGATTGCCTGATCACAGTGGGCTGGGTCTTCACCCACAGTGTCTTTGATCAAGACCCATCACAGCACTGAACCTGTGCTGGTGAAAAGGATAGATACATATAGAGAGAGATCTATAGATATATTTTTTCATTTTCCAGTGGTTAGTCGTAGTTCCTCTCAACTAGAAGTACTCTATTAGAAGTACTTTCTTCTAATAGAGATTTGTCTGCTTTTGGGCGCTGGCTCTTGCTATGCTTTCCTGTGCTGGAATAGTCATCTTTAAGTGTTACGTTCGTCCTCATTGTGGATGTGCTTGAGAAAGCCTGAGTCATCTCTCTCTTTTGTCATAAATGTACCCTACTAGAACTACTGGCTTTGAGTCTCCCTTCTCTGCCATTGTGCCCCACCAGCTTTTCTTCGCGGACATATCGAGTGGGGTTGTTAAAACCTCCTTTATTATTATTATTATTATTATTATTATTTCTATCCAAACAGATCCAAATTACCGAGTGTCTCACCTGACTGCTCTCTCTCCCCTGCTGTTTGTCATGCTGTCAATCTTCATGTCACCTGAATTTGTGCCGACAGCAATTCAGCGTCACACTGGGATGTCCCCTACCCACGGCCGGTGGTCCTGGCACCTGCTGGTTGTCCTCAGCTGAGCACACTTGCTGGTTATTGTACAGTACTAAATTTTTAATCAGAAAGTCACACGTCGCTAAGTCAAATGTCTTACAAAACTCTATTACTTCTTCACAGTTACCTTTATCTGCCAAAAAATGTAATCTCATCAAAGAATAAAATCAGGTTTGTTTGACAAGGCCTATTTTCCATAAAATTATGTTGACTGGCATTAATTATGTTCCTATCATTTAATTCTTTATTAATGGAATCTCGTATCAGCTTTGCCATTATTTTTGCTGTGATTGATGCTGGACCAAACGGTCTGTAATTGCCTGGTGCCAAGCATCCCTCCTGCTCCAAGGCAGGTCACTTTCATTCTCATCCACATGCTTTAGGGTTGTGGGGTGCCCTTGTACTGCCCAAGGGAGGGTTGTGGATGTCTTGGGTGTCTGTCGCCGTGTTTCAGCACCTCTGTGAAAGTGTACTGAAGAAAGAGTAAAAATGCCCCACGGGGGAGGAGATGAGGGGCAAAAATATATGAAATACACATCTGCAAAACATGGCTCCAAAGGTCCAAAGCTGCTACCTTTGTACATGGCAGACACAGTCCTGCTGTTATTGCTGTCCCAGTCATTTTCCCAAGCATTACATTTCCAACTTCAAAGAGAAACACCCAGCACTTGTGGCAGCTTGGTTTGCAGGTCCCTGCCTTAGAAGAGTCAAAGATTCTTCCAGGATCTGTGGTGCCCAGGATGGCTGGCAAGCTGAGTATTTTCAGGATTTTGTAGAGCCATAGAATGTTGAAAATGCTGAAATGTTGAAAATGCCCTTCAAGATCCCCAAGTCCAACCACCAACTTGACCTACCAAGTCCAATCGGCAAACAATGTCCCTTAGTGCCAAATCCAGGAATGGGGGCTTCACTACTGCCCTGGGCAGCCCATCCCAGTGCCTCTCCATGAAGAAATCCTCCCTACTGCCCAATCTAAACCTCCCCCTGAGAGCATTCCACTGATGATTTCTCTGTCTCACAGGCTCCTCAGTGACCCAGCTGCTGGCCCGGGACCTGGACAATGACCCGCTGGTGTTTGGTGTGGTTGGCGAGGAGGCCAGCAGGTTCTTTGCTGTGGAAAGTGTCACTGGAGTCGTCTGGCTCCGGCAGCCCCTGGACAGAGAGGTAAGACGGCTCTGCCTGGGGTTCTCCCCATCTGCCTGCGTGCGATCCAGAAATCCAGGCATAGAAAGACATCAGAGAGAAGTGGTAGGGAAGGGAGAGCAAGTTCTTGTACATACAGGGAAAAGTAACAGTTCACGGGAGAGAGAAAGGCTTGGAAAGGCAGAGGGAGTTGCAGCAAGATAAATGATGCAGGGAGAGGGAAAATAGAGCCAAAGAAGAAGGAGCCAGATGTGTAGAGGCAAAGTGATTATTATTTTTAAGGTCTTTTCACTCCCACAAACATTCAAAGGAAAACAGTTTTCTACCAAAAAAGAAAAGCCCTGAGCCAAAAAATGTACACATTACAATGAGGGGTGTGGGCAAGCATGAGTGCAGCAGATTTCTCTGGTTATTTTGTCTACTCACTTCTTAAGATCAAATACTCGACAGGGTGTTTTTTGTCTCCTGCTTTTCCTTCCTTCCCCACTGCCTGTCCCTCCCTGAGCAGAGGCAGCAGGGTGGATGTCCCAGGAGTGGAACTGCCCTGTCCCTTGTGCTCCAGCTGCTTCATCTGACTGCAGGCATCACCCCAGACAGGAGATGGGTTGAATTAGCCAGTTCAGAAGCCTGGGGGTGGTGGATAGGAAAATGTGTCAGCTGCTTCCCAAACTCTTCTGTAGGATGAGCCGATGCCCTGCTGCAAGCAGTGCTCCCTCTCTGGGCACTGGCAGCTGCTGCTTGTCCCTACCCCACTTTCGTTTGAAATATATCACCCAGGGCTGCAGCTCCCCACTGCTTTCCAGCTAGCATTGAGCAGGAGCATTGCATATTGCTGTGCTCAGTGCTCCAGCTGCAGGCAGGGACTGGGGTGCAGAGGGAAGCTGGGGACTGCAGGATGCTTGGCTGGGGCTGGGGACCAAACCGTCATGTAGATACGGTGGTCAGAGCTGGGCCATCCATTCAGCATCATTTCCTTGGTAAAACGTGAGCGGCATGATTGCTGATGGGAAAAAAGGTCAGGAAGAACAGCCCTGCCTCTGCTGGCAATATCCTGCTCCTGACACCCAACATTCTCCTCTCACCAGCGTGTCTCTCACCCCAGCACCTGTGACTGTAATACATCGCAGTTTCAGGACAAGCTGTTAAATCAGTTAAAGCAGCAAGGGGCACGGAGGACTGCACGGGGATTATTGAATGTGCTTAGGGGATTTCAGCCCATTAATTCCCTGTGCTCATCCCTGTGCTCATCCCTGTGCTCCCAGCAACATGGTATCTTGGGGGCAGGTATTTTTGGGAAGGTGGCGGCAGTGCTCTGAGAGCTCAACTGTGGGCTGGTAGCTGAGGTTCCCTGCATCTTCCCAACCCTAGCAGGGTATTTCTCAGTGTTGTGAGTCCATCAGAGCCCTGCTAGCAGCCATGCTTCTCAGCACTTATCCTCAGCAGAGGTAATTGCACTCAAGCACCCCTTCTCTTCTTTTGAAGGTCCTGAAAGCATTTTGCATGTAATAATATTGGCTAAAAGTCCCAAGCCTGCCATCTGCAGATAAACACTCTGGTATCTTTAATTATATGTTTTTCTTCTCCTTCCCTTTCAGACCAAGTCAGAATTCACGGTTGAATTTTCCGTCAGCGACAGCCAGGGGGTAAGTGTGACTTCTCATTTCATGGTCTGTGGTGTGGGCAGAGGGGAGTGGAGGGGATGGGTCACCCTGGCCCTGGGGAGCAGGCTGGGGGCAGCACCAAGACAAGCCAATGCAGGGGAAAGCAGCCACCAGCCCAAGTTAGCTCCTAAGTCTATACATAAGGCTGTGCCCACTCACTGTCCTCATCCCTGCGGCCATAGGTGATCAAGGGGACGGTCAACATCCAAGTGGGAGATGTGAATGACAATGCACCACGATTCCACAACCAGCCCTACAGTGTTCGCATCCCGGAGGTAGGTGCCTCACTGCACGGTCACTGCTGGGCATTCCATCCTGGAGGCTCTCGATGGTGGGGAGGAGCAAAGTGATGGGGTCTGGGGAAGGAAGGACTAGTCCTGTGAAGGCCTGGAATGCTGGAGGTGGGAAGGGACCAGCAGAGGTCACCTGGCCCAGCCTCCCACTAAAACAGAGATGATATCATGTCAGATCAGGTTGCTTGGGGCTTTATCCGGTCCAGGTGTTGAATATCTCCAAGGATAGGTTTCCATAGCATTCTGCCATGCTCACTCAGTGCTGGCACATTCTTATGGAGAGCTTCTGCACCTAGAGCTCAGTTTGGCAGAAATGCCCCTTGACCTGCTGGTGCTAGGAGGAGGATAAGAAGCTCAGGGTGTTGTGTTTGAAATAGAGCATTCCATGTCCGCCTGTGGGTGAAGCTTCTCCTGTTGTTCCCTGTTCCTCCCTGAGCACACCTCAGGGCATGGGTGAGGTCAAGTGTGTGTGTGTGAAATCAAGCAGCCGCCAATGATGAAGTACAAACAATTGCATTACCACGGTTTATCTCACTGTGCTGGGCTGGGTTCTGCTCACCCTGCTGTAGGGACGAGTTCTGTGTTAGGCAGCCTGTGATGTGGGAGCCAGGAGCTCATCTCCTGGTCGCGCTGCCCACCTTGCACCAAGTCACCCGAAACCTCTCTCCCGGGTGGCACAGAGCCAGAGCCATTTCTTCTCCTCCTCGCAGCACGAATGGTGCAGAAATGACTTGGCAGGGGCTGCACAAGCTGCTCCACGCTCTCACATTTCTGCTTGGACTTCTGGATGCCGACAGGTGCATGTCTTTCGTTACTCTCCTTCAGAGCCAGTATTGGAAAGCTTCAGGTTGGGTATTAGGAAAAGTTTATTCTCCAAAAGAGCGGTGATGCAGTGGCACAGGCTGCCCAGGGAGGTGGGGGAGTCACCATCCCCAGACATGTTGCAGAGCTGTGGAGATGTGGCACTGAGGTACATGGGCAGATGGGGGTGGGCTGGAGTTGGGCTGGGTGATCTGAGAGGGATTTTCGAGCCCAAATGGTTTCATAATTCTGTGTCTATGATGAAGCCTTCCATGTGACAGCCCTCAACCTCTGTGTCAAACCCAGGGAGCAGGGAGAGCACAGGCACTGGGTAGGAAATGAGGGCTGTGAGTGCTTGGGGCACAGCCTGGTATGTCCCTCCACATACCTGCTCAGCCATTAGAGCCATGCTTCTTTGGAGGTCGGCCTAATCTAATTACAAGGCACTGTGTGCCAGTTCTCAGTTTCCATCCGTGATCTTTAAGCAAGGGCACCAACCAGAGGTAATGAGCCACAAACCCATTGCTCAGCCAGCGTCCTGCAGGCACTTCTGTTCCTCTGCTGGGCAGACGGTGTTTCCTTGACAGACTACGTACAGGCAGGGGATGGATGGGGTCCCTCTGATGGCTGCAGCCCATGAGGGAATGGGTAGGGACATTGCCCATGCAGTTCTTGAGGTAGAGGTGCTCTCCTGCTTTAGCTGCAAGCAGCTGAAGCTTGGTGTGTGCACAGGAAGCAGATAGAAGACGACACTGTCCGCAGGCTGTTCCCGTGCTCTTACAGCCCAGGGCCAGCAACAAGGCTGCGAGTATCCAAATGTGTCTCAAAGACCACTTCTGGCTAATGAATGAATGGGGATGGGAGCTTGGGAATGGAGCACAGGCCAGCAGAAACACCCGTGGTTTTGCATAGACTGGCCCTGTGCAGAATTGGCAGCTAATGAGGGTTTTTCTCTTTTTAATTTTGAGATAAATGGGTGTATCGATTTGCAGTTGTCCTAGCTAATGGAGCAGCAACAGAAAGGCCATTTAAACCTCGCCGCTATTGTGCGGCACTGGGAAAGTCAAAAGAAGTGTGTGCATAAATAAATGGAACATGAAGTAAACTGACCTTTAAAAACAATACTGCCTCTAAACACCCATCCCAGCATTTTCCGCAGTCTGCTTGATTCGTGAACGTGAATTATTTGGATGCGGGCTGCCGTTCTCCAGCACAAGAGGAGGATGAGGGCAGTGGGCACCTGGCTTTACCATGGCTCCGAGGGCATAGGGCAGCTGCTGCACGTCCCCTGTGCTCAGCAGGTCCTCACCATCCCTGCCCAAAGATGCAGAACATGGGCCAGTGCGGGACATGGGGGTGGCTGCAGCACAATGGTACATCCCATCTGGGCAAGGGCATGCCGCCGGCCGCTCGTTGGGAGGCAACGAGGCAGCACGGGCACGCTCCAGTCTGTAAAGAAAGGGGAATCCTGCTAGAATTGGCAACTTAATTCACCAAGCTGGCCTCGACAGAGCTCATTAAGTTCTCGTGTATTCATTTCAGGCTAATGGCTGTCATGCTGACTGCTGTTTGATTTGCTGTAATAGACTTTTATGGCTTTCCAGTTTGCGAGGACGTGCACACCGTGCCTGTGCCCCATGGTGCTGCTGGCGTCCGTCAGTGAGCCGCTCTCCTGCTTGCTGCACTGACCTTCAGGGCTCACGATCCTCCTGCGTGCAGCCCTCGCGCTTCACCTCTCCTGTGCCCTCCTCATCTTCCCCCAGCCCTGGGGTGCTGTGATTTTGGGAGTCTCGGAGCTTGGCTTTTAAGTCAGGGAAGATGTGCTGCTGAGCCTGCGGCTGGCTGGTAGGGCAATGCCTCGTTCCCTGACAACTCCGGTCTGCTCTGTCTGATCTGTTTTTACATTTCACTGGGTCTGGAGGAAACCCGATCTCTCTGGGTTACTGTGGTTCAGCAGTTTTACATGGAGCGGATCCAAGCCCATGCACTGGTTTTGTGGTTCATAGCATTGAGATGGGGCTAGATCCTTGGCCCTGGGTTCCTACTGGGTTTCCCCATTCCACTCCCCAGGCACGAGGCCCTTGGAGGAGCATGTAGCCCAATGATGACTCTGTGGTGAGCTCCACTACTTCCAGGAGCTGGGGGTTCCTAGCCCAACATCTTGGGTTCCTCAAGACACCAATGCCGTTGGATTCCAAGGCTGTCATGTGAGGTGGTTCTGAGCCTGTTGGCCAAATTCAAGCCATGGCCTTCTCTCCAGAGCATCAGCAGACTTCACGTACTGGCAGAAAGTTTGCTTAATTGTGCACTTCCTTGCTTGGGAATTTATCCACAAGGGTTTTCCCTTCTTCTGAAAACCCTCTCTTTTCTGCTGTTATCTTTAATGATTTATGAAGGAAGGTGTATCACTGGGCTACATCTTCCAGCAAAAAGCTGTCCCCAGCCAGGCTCAGGGCTGCTCAGTGCTCCAGATACTCACCAGAAGACACTCACCCCACCAAGAAGTACCTATGACTGGCCAAGTGATATTAATTACAGCAGAACTCTGTTTTCCAAAGGCATGCAGCTCATCTCTAGGCGCCACCTATTGATCTGTGCAAGGCCCATACATCATCCCTGAGCCTCTCCTCTGGGGGAGAAGGTCGCTGGCCTCCTCTCCCTTTTCCAAAGGTCTCGAAAAAGCATGCTCCTCTTGGGGTCATGCCAACAACAGCAAGAGGCGAGGTGAAAGAGGTTGCACCCAGCAACAGTTAGGCAAAGGCCAGCTTGCAGGTGTCACATCTCCTTCACTCAGCCCCATTTCCTCTTTTGTTTTAATGGGGACACATGTGGACACTTGCCATCAGCAGTCACTGCTGCCTGGGGGGTGACCTGTGGGACTGAGCTGTCATGGGCCATTGCCAGTTACCATTTGTATCCTTAGTATGTCAGTGTGGTGAAAACAGCACTTTTATGATGTTTTTTTTTTTTTTTATTGTGTGGAAAGGGGAGAGAAAGGAGGGGGCCATCCTGCCCTGTCCCATTACACAGCCTGAAAATAGTCTGTGCTGGCTGGTGAGCAGGGATGGGGAGGACCAGAGAAAGCCCCCAGAGCCGTAGCTGTAATTAAAATTATTATTTTTCTTTAATGGTAATAATGTTGGTAATTACATCAGCTTCCCTGCCATCCTGCCTGAGAACCTTCAGGGGCTCGTATAACTCTGTAGCAATGACACTGAGGGCTGATGCTGCGCATACGAAGCAGCTGCGATGAGCGCGAGCTCCGGCTGCAGCCCGCTGGCCATTGCCTTGCATGCACCAAGACACCTTTTGGGTTATTCTCCCCTTTCTTTAAACAAAGAGGCTTTGAATTGAAGGCAACGATAACAGAACAGATAAGAATGATGTTCCCGCTGCACGGTAAAGCTGTCTATAATCGTTGCTGGATGTTTTCTTTCCTCATTTCCTTTTCTTTTCCCCCCTCTGCTCTTTGTTGTTGTTGTTTTTTTTTTTTCTCCTGCCTGTATGCTTCTGCGTGGAGTTGAGAGCGGCACAAATAATTTACGATGAATAATTTACCCCCCCCAAATTCAGCTTTCCCCTCCTGTCGCCAACCCTGTGCACAGAATCCACAGCGTATCCAGCTCCTCCGTAGCACTTCCCAAGCAAATTCATTTATTTATGGTGGTGTTCGGTTGTTGTCTTATTTTGTTTGTTTGTTTGTAACTTGCTGGAGAGAAGAGAAACAAATTTGTGAATTATTCAGGCTCTGCTCACTAAACATCACTGGCCAGAAGGAATTTGGTTCCCTGCTCTGGGTAGGCAACATGGCTCATCCAATCGTTAGCACAAGGAATTCCATCCCAGCCTCTCCTTTGGGGTGTCCATACTTGTGTGGACCAAATACACAGGTTAGAATGAACTCAATGCTCTCTCTTTGGCTTCAGAGATCTGGTCACCTTGTATTTGCTGTGATGTTTTTCCTCTTTCCAGACTTTTTGTATTACTATTTTTGAGAACCTTTAATTACTCTCAACTTTGTCCAGCAAACTAGTGGAAGCAGAGCCACGTTTGAAGGGTCTTCCTTCTCTTCAGCAGCCTTAAAGGCGGGTATACGGTCCATCCATTAAAAAGCCATCTCTTTGCTGGATGAGATAATCTCTTCTGAGAGGGTTTCATCTGCACTGTAATCACTAGGTAGGAAGTAATATCCCTCAAAGAAACCCAGGTTTCTCCCTCCCCTCTCCACCCCAGCCTTTGTGATCTGCTGAGATGGGGCCATTTCTATAGATTGGATGTTAAAACACATCTTTATATGCAGAAAATCGCCCAGTCATGATTTTGGTGGCCGTGCCATGGGATGCCCTTTCTCATCTGTGATGGAGTGGCTGCACTGTGACTGTCTCCTGGAATTTGCAGGCAGGGACCACAGGAGCCCAGAAATGTAGCAGGTGTCAGAGCTTGCTCTGCTGGGCTTCTGGAGATGGCTATGGGTGGAATGTGATGATTCTTGGGGTCCCTTCTAACCCAAGCCAGTCTATGATTTTATGGTGGGATGTCCTTTGGCATATTGGCTCTGAGTTGAGTTTGTATTGATAGATACCCACATCTGCAGGTTGGATATCGGGAAATATTTCTTCTCTGAAAGAGTGGTGCTGTATTGGCACAGGCTGCCCAGGGAGCAGTGGAGTCACTGTTCCTGGAGGTGTTGCAGAGCTGTGGAGATGCGGCACTGAGGGATGTGGGCAGTGAACAGATGGGGATGGGCTTGGGTTGGGCTGGGCGAGCTGAGAGGGCTTTTCCAATCTTATGCTTCTGTTATGTATGATCCTCTCCTCTGAAGGTCGCTGGCATGTGAATTTTGGTTGTTATCAGCAATGTGTGCACTGATGCCAGATGGAGAGTGCCTCAGGGTCCTGGTGACATCCTGAAGTCCCCCAGGGAAGGGGCAAGTTGCTGTCTGGCAGCCCATTCCCTGGTCTGGCAGAACAGGAGACCCTGGGCCTTTAAAACACGTGCCTGAGGAGTGAAATGAGAGACGCAACAGAAACTACTGGGGCGGAAAACTCCAAATGGCGTGGAAGTAATGCGTAAAGTGTCCTGGAGATAACAGTCATTTCCACGAGGCAAAACTTGGGCTGGCTCTGGCTGGATGCTGCAGCAAGGCGGGGGCAGCCTGGAAATTAGAAATAGTCGTGCTGCTCTGACCAGTGCAGTGCTGGGGTGGGCAAATGGACAGGAAGGTAGGAAAAGGGGGAAAAAATCCCATTTGGAGCTGGAAGAAAAGTCGGTGTGGGGCAGCAAGCAATTCGGTGCCTCTGCAGAGCAGCAGTCGTGCTGGGAAAATAAGGCTCACAGAGCCAGAGAAATCATCTTAGGGCAGAGGGAGGAAAAGTGGTGTGCAGAAGCAACGAACAGCTCGGACAGAGGTGGAAAGGGTGGCTTGGGTACAGCCCACGGACCTGTAGGGCAGTGACTGCAGCCAGACAGAAAGTATGGCGTGGGGAGACCCAGGACGGCATTGTGGTGGATCCAAACAGCACTTTACAAAGCTCTGAATGTATTGCCATTGCAAATGGTCCCACCTGGTCCTGTGGGAGGAGGAAAGAGACAGCAAACATGTGTGAGCAACACCACTGTGCTGTAGGGATCCCAAACCCATTCCCAAGCTCAGGGTGCCAGTCAGGATGGGTGGCACAAAATTCTTGCCAAAGGCAGGGGCTTTTTTTTCAGTAAAAATGCTGTTTTTAATTAAGATGGGCATATTTAGGAGAATGCTGTCCCCCTGACAGGAGAGCTATGCAGAAGTGGTGCTTCCAAAGGACGATAAAAACCATTCACGCAATAGGGTCAGTCCAATTTCTTTTTCAGAATTGCGTTTTATGTTTTATTATTTTGCAATGTCAGGGATGGTCATGTATAATAAGTTCTCTACCACCAGTCATATTTTGTGGTAAAATAATAGAATAAATCAGTCTCTGTATTTTTTGAAATATTTATATATGAGTGGAACTGCTCACATCGGTTCCATTACAAATGGGAGGAATTTGATCGAGGAAATGGTTTCAATCAGTGTTAGGCAGCCATTGCCTAATTTCCACCGTTAATTGCTGTTGAAACTTACAATGCCTTTGATTTATTTTGTCAGTAGGTGAATAACAAAGACAGCATGAAAATTGAATATATGGGGTTTGAGGTAGTTTTGCTCCAAAAGGAAAAGTCTGAAAACTTTAATTTTGGAGATTCGTTGCATGGATGACTTGAACAGCAGATTTTTCCCCCCAGATTTGGATGCATCTTGGGAAGCGTCCCTTAGCTCTCACTGCTTTGATTTGCACCTCTCTTTTGGATCTTCTTGGAAAATTGGGTCAGCAGCCAGTGCTGCACTTGGCTTCAGGTGGAGCTGCAGTCCTTTGCTCTGCACGTGCTTCCTGTAGGTGTTGCTCTGCTTATGTCGTGTGCTGCCTCCATCCCCGATGCCGCAATATTGACATCAGCCCCACTCCCTTCCAAGCGGCAGAATCGGGCAAATGTGCAGCAAATGAGCTTTGCAAATAGGCTTTTGTGGTGTCCTTGCCTCCTCCCAGCCCTTCCCAGCTCCTGCTGCGTCTCTGCCACTCTGCTTCGCTCTCCAAATGTCAGCCTGTGCTCCTTCCCGTCACGAGCAGCTTGCGGGGCGGTCTGTGCACACGCGTGTGCATGTGCATGCAGGGTGTGGGGGAGAGCCACTTGGTCTCTCAATACAGTACATTCAATAGGGATTGGTTCCTGACATGTCGTTTGTCCCTCTCTTTTCAGGGGCTATTTAATCGTGCATCTCATACCCTGGTCCTTAATCTCATCTGTAATGTGGGTAGGACTGGTGAGGTCCTGAGAGCTACTGCAGCAAATAACTCTTGCTTCCAGCCCTGCTGGAAATGCTGCCAGCTGGGCATGGACAGGTTTGCCTTCCCTTGATGGCACCTCAGTGCCTCTGCCTTGCAGACCTCATTTCTGAGCGCCCTGAACACACAACCTACCCAAGCTGCTGGGTGAACAGTTTTTCCACAATGTGATTCATCACCAGTCCGTCATCATCCTCCTCTTAACCCCTGCTTCCAGCAGGAGGGTGCCTGGCCAGGAGAGGAGCAGGAGAGATGGGCAGCGTGGGGAAGGAGGCAAGTTGCATCCCTTCTGCACGTTCGAGCTTGAGGTTGGGCTGCGGCAGGCGTGCTTTTTTTGGGTTTTGGTTAAAAAGCCTCATCGGAGCGTTATGGAATCAGAATGTGAAGGGTAATTGAGCTGAAAGCCATTCTATTCCCGCAGCCAGCGCCGTGGGAGCCACCAAGCGCCCTCGGAGGCCGCTCCAGGAATCCTGCTGATAGAGCACAGGTGGGGAGAGCACCCCCCGGCCACATCCCCTTGTCCCTAACCCATCTCTTGTGCCACAGCTTGTGGGTAGGCACTGAATGTGTTCCCATAGGGGCAACATGGAGGAGTTTTTTTTTTTTTTTTTTTTTTTTTTTTAAACACACCCCAAAACCTCAAAAATTAAAAACAAAAGAAGAAAGAAAAGGGGAACCTAGCTATTCTAGGTGAACATCATCATCACACACAACCATGAGAAGGGCCACTGCTCTGGTCCCATGTCTCTCTAACAGGTGATGGGTACAGGGATTCGGAAGGTGGCTGGCATGACCACCAGGAGGGGGTTAGCAGAAGACCCCTCCAATTTGAACCCCAAGCCCCAACATGCAGCCTGCAGCCTGACTGTGCTCCTTGTTGTGCGTTATTGATTGCCGAACAGGCACAGCTAAGTGCCTCTCATTAATATTTGTTTTGGTCTTTTCCCTGCATTCCGATGAGCAGAGGAGATGCTGCTTATCTCTCTCCTGCAGGTTCTCTTTCTAGAGGATTCCTCTGGCTGGTGACAAACCTGGGCTGTGTGGCTGCCCGTCCCACTGCCGGGAGGAGGGATGGGGTGACAGCTGACACGAGGTCTTGGGGGCTCTGCAGAAGGATTGTGAGGAGCCAAAATTAGCACAACATTATGAAGGAAAAGCAGGCTTGACTTGCACTGTGTAGCTAAAATATGTATTTCTAGGCTTGGCTTGATTTGTATATCTCTAAAAAGGAAGGCTTCCATGGTGCTAAGCTCTGTTTCCTTCCATCTCGTATCCTGGTGCCCTATTTATTAGGCTTGACTTCAGCTGGTCCATCCCAAGCCATTGAAATGGTTTGGAGTGATTTCCAGTTATTCAAGGTGTGCTCTCAAGAACTTAGGTGCAGCTCCTGAAATGAGAGAGTTCTGATGTGCCCAGAAGTGGGGAAGAAAGCTTCTTTAATATGGTTGCTCTTCTGGATTTTCACTGGCAAGCTGGGTTCATGTCTGCGACGAAGCAATATCAGAGTCCGTGGAGCATGAAAGGCTGCATTTGTTTGTGGGTTACAAATGAAGACCTGTCAAAAACCTTTTTAAGGCAGTGACAGAAGTTTTCTTTTTCATGATACATTTAACTGAAAGGTTTTGCCTCCCAGGGAGGCTTGGCTCATCTCTTTCTCCCTTTCCTCAAATCTGGAAAAATATGGTGGGCTAAAGGTGCTCTTCTACTATTCTAATACGGTTCCATCTATCAGAGCCTTTTGGTAGGGCAGTTGGAGCCTACTTCTGGGAAACTGCATGCCCAGAAGTGAAGGGGTAAAGGGCTCTGGGAGAGATGGGAAACAAGGCACGGCCCTCTCCTTGTGCTTGAAGCACAGGCTTTGCCAGCTCCCTTTGGGAAAAGGGTGCAGATTATTTCCATTGATTAGGTGTCGGGAGCTGTTTTTCAGAGGGTAAACGTGTTTATAGGATTTCTGTCCTTTTGTTGTAAGAAGAAGGACGTCGTTTCTGGACACGGGAGTTTGCTAGAAGAGTGTCACATCAGCTCTTCATCAAGGTGTTTCATCTTGCAGCCCCACTGCTGGCTGTGTGCAGCAGGGCAGTACTCACAGACACTCGCTGTGGCTGAACCTCATTGTTCTGGGCTCTGGGCAGGTGTTGGGAAGCTGCTTTCAGGTCCCACAAGCCAACCTTCCCATTCCTAGCTATGCCTGCCGGCTTCTCTATGTGTTCCTGAGACATCTGCCCAGCTATAGGTTTTGTGAGGTGATAGGACCGTGCATGCACGGCATGAGAAGGGGTTGTCAGAACTGATGGGATCGCTTTTTGCTCCCGGTCTCAAATCAAGAGTTGTCTTAAAGCATTTCTAGGGAAGTTAAGAAATTGTCACAGCCAATGTTTTCATAAGAGCTTGGCAATTTGAATGCTTCCCTCTTTGCAAATCAAATACTGTGGGAGGATATGTGATGCAAGCTTCATGTGGATGTGGGCTGATGGGGCTCCATCCTCGGTACAGACAGGTCTCCTCTAACTTGGGACTTTATGCACCATGGTTGTGGGGACATTCACAACTTTACTCACATTTACAGCACTTCTAGAGGTAGAGGTGATGCAGGGATGCAGTGGTGGCCTGTTGCAGGCAGGAGATGTTTTATTGATCTCCAGTCACCCCAGGTGGGGTGGCTACTTGTAAATGGGATCTTTGTGCATCCCTTCCATGAGAGCACATGTAGGGAGGTACAGGTCCTGCTATGAGTTTCGTCATGCAGGCAACAACCCCATCCCAAAATATTGCTTGCTTCCTTGCTTCTTCCAGCAGGAATTTTTCACCAAGCCTGATGCTTTCCAGCTGTACCTTTTGGGTTGGGATGAAGAAACTGCTTTCATTCAATAGACCTTTTATCAGGTTTTTTCATTGCCTATTCCCTTTGGGCGTGGTTGGGGGATTTATTCTTTTTAACAGATTATTCCAATGTCAGATATGAGTTCAAAAAGTCTGGGGGGCTTTGATTTTATGCTTAGCAAAACATTCTGTTTCTGGTCCCCTCTCAGAGTATGGATCGATGGATGGGTAGATGGGTAGGTGGGTGGGTGGATGGATGGACAGACGGGTGGATGGGCTGGATGAATGGATGGGTAGATGGATGGATGGAAAGGAGGAGAAAACTACAAACCCATGGTCCATTGGGAAACTTTATGTCTTAAGTTCGCATCAGCCCATGTTGCTTTCACAAATTTGTGAAACTGGGAGCTTTGTTACCTCTAAACTGTCTAGCAGCAACTTTCTCATGCTGTCTTTGCTTCACACATGCTTCTGTTCTGCTATCAGCACCAGTCGAGCCCTGCTGGTGGTCCTACAGGAGCTCCGGTGCTGAAAAAGGTGCCAGACAGCTCTGGGTATTTTAAGCAGCGTCACTTTAATTCTAGCACATAACCTGTACCACTTCAGCCGTTTGCACGTCTGCTGTCTGTTGTTTCTATTTCAGCTGGAGCTGGGGTATACAACAGGATTATTTTCTTTCTCAGTGCTATTTTGCCTTTATTTCTCCATGATGCTTGTCAAGTCTCACGTTTCTCATAAGCGGCACTGGGAGCGGGTTTGGGCTTGGTGATGTGGTTAAAAGGTGGGGGGGATCCAATTGAGATCGACCCCCATACATCTCCCTTGCAGCTGAGGGCAAATTGAGCTGCTGATTCCAGAGCTTCCTAAAACGGCTCATCTGAAAATGAATTTTGGCCTCTCAAAGTTCAAGCATTTATCCTGAGCCAGAAATATACACAGATTTGCTCTCTAATTTAATAAAGTCATCCAAATAATATGATTTCTCCCATAACCATCGTTTATGTTTCACAGCAAAATGATAATGAGAAAGTCATTAGAAGTAATAAACAAAACAAAACCCACACAGCAAATCCTTCACTGAGCCTGAATGATGGGAAGAAGAGCTGCATCTGAGGCTTAGACCTCATAATATTTGCCGGGTGCAGCTGTTTTTGAGTAGATGCGCTCTTGAAACATTATTTAACTTGTTGGGTCTCGAAGGGATTTTGGTGCCAGAGAAGGTGAGCAGCAGCCAGCAGGGCTGCTGTTGGGTTAAGCACTGCAGTGCTGCCAAGCCAGGGCTGCTTCTCTTACCTCCTTGTGCTTTGCTGACAGCCAGTCGTTAATGGGCATCATTCCTTCCCCCAAGGTCTTGTCATGACTTGGACAGCGTTCTGATTTCCTGGTTAAGACTTGGGTTGGGTGTATGTTGGATGTGTAGAGAGCAAAACTATGTCAAGGTAACAGAAGTCCTCTCATCTTGTTTATAACTACATTTACACTTCGGGCTACCACCTGAGTATTTTTGCATTATGCTCAGAGGGGTGTTAAGGGCATGACTAAATACAGCCCCACTGAGGTCACCCATGAGAAAAACCATTTCTCCCAGTCACATGTGGAGCGGGGACTGACTCTATACTTCTCTCAACTCCCACCAGCACAGCTCCGTCCCAGAGCCAACACCACTGCAGTTATTTGGCTGCTGCTGTGAGGCCCTTCCCACTTTGGCATTTGTTCTTTTTGGCCCCATGTAGCCTGCATCTGTTGCTGCTGAGCATTCATTCATTGCCTCTTGACCAGGTTTTGGGGGAGGGATAGTGGCACAGGAACGGCTGCTGCTGCTGCTTTCTTGGGACTGCTGGGCATCTTTGCAGTTCTCTTTGGCTTTCTGATTCAGGGCCACTTTGCTTTGTATTTTATCTGCATAGATAGAAAATGATCCTTCCTTAAAACCTGTGTTTGCTGCTCCCACTTGAACTTGCTGGGGCTGCATCCCAAACGTGCCGCTCCAAAGGCAATTCTCATGCAGTGGCCGGTCGTTTGGAAATAGTCCCTCATCAGGCACTGATGGATCTCTCGAGCCCCTTTCTCTCCCTAATAATCCCACCTCTGGGGAGGTATCGATTCACCGCCGCTGGCTGCCTCTTGATATTCCGCCGTCCGTTTTGCTCTGTGCAAATCGCTGCGCTGTCATTTTCACACAGCAATTACCCGCTCTGATTTCTTTCATCCCCCGTCCTTTGCCAGAGATCTGAACTCCGTATCGACAAACCACCCAAGAAGAAAGAGAGGGTTGGGGCTCAGGAAGAAGTTTTGCAGCATTAAAACTTTGGGGAGAGCTTTTCCCTAGGGTGTGATCATCTCAGGGTCAGTGTCTCAGAGCCGGCCAGTCTGGCTGCATCATGGGAGGGATGCTATGAGTGGGGATGCTTCCCAGCCTGAGACTGTGACTCTGTGCCTTGCTTCTTCCATGTGTTGAAGACATAGGGAATTGGTAGCCAGGCTGCTGTGCCTGGGGAACTGGGGTCAGTTACTCCTGGGTGTATTGGCAGCAGTGGCTCCCAAATGTCACTCCTGCAACAAAAACATTGGCTAGTGTGGGATTCAGGATGCTTGTGCTTGCTAAGATGCAGGCAGTGCTATAGACAAAAAAAATCAAAAATATGGAGCTTGACAGGTTGAACATCAGGCTGTTGGGCTGGATTTTGTGTTCTGGCTGATTTTCGTGGTGAAGGTGTTGAGGCAGCAGCTCTTCCATCCCTTCTATTTGCACAGGATGGTTCTCTGATGCAGGGCTATGGTTCAGCCACCAGGGAGGGGCAGATCCAAAACCAAAAAAGGGAAATGGGAAAGGGGTTTGGCAACTCCCTGGTGGTTTTCTCCTGTTGGGTGGCTGGAAGGGGAAGGCAGCAGTGACCCATAGCAGTGGGGCGTGCTCCAGTCTGCCAAGCAGCCGGATCCACACTTGGCCCAGCACAACACTGCACATCCAAACTGAGGATGTTTTGTTATTAAAAGGGCACGGCTGGCCGGCCAGGGCGCTCGCTTGTGCGTGGTCCTCATCCGAGCAGAGAATAAATTAAAAAGCCAACTGGCCGCAGCTGCATCAGGAGCGCCGGGACCAGAGATAGGGCCAGAAGTCAGATAGCAAACGGTGTCCAAAAAGTGCGGCGCCTGGTGTGAGGCGTGAAATTAAAACCCTGCCTGCCTCCTTCTGCACGCCGTAACAAAGCAGCTCCTTCCACAGTCTGCCGGCACCAGGAGTGCAGAGAATAATTAAATACACGGAGATGTGGTGGTTAGGAGAAGGATGCTGTTGCTCCTCTGCTCTGGACCCAAGCTCCTCACCGCTTTGCAAAGCCTGCTGCTGCGGCGCTGGGGTGGGGTGCTGCATCAGGAGGGAGAAATCGGTCATTTTTTGGTGTCCTCACCCATGTCAGCTCTGCTCTCCCTGCTCGCATTGGCCCTTGGGAAGGACAAGCTGCTGTTGCCTCTCCAGTTACCACCTAGGAATGATGGAGAGGGCAGAACTTTTTAATCAAAGTTACATTAGGTGAAGCTTATATTATTCACCCTGCTTTATTGCAGCTATTTTTACATGGGGGTTAGAAGTTAATACCTCCTGGTGAGCCTGGTTTTGCTGGGTTCTGGCAAGCACTGAAATCCATCAGCACATCCAGACAGGGCAGAGAGAGCCCAGGCAGAGCATAAACCCCCCTAAGCTGAACTGGAGGGAAAAAAAGACATTGAGCATAAACCCCCCTAAGCTGAACTGGAGGGAAAAAAAGACATTCATAAACAAACCTTTTAAAATCCAGACCTGCAGTAATGGAGGGTCTGGTCTGGAGGGGCAAGAACCAGCCAGAAGCATCAGCTGCAATCAGCAGAAGGGCGAGCTGCAGCAATCAGCGCCAAAAAGGCAGCGGGAGCCATGGTGGGGCTGCAGGGCCAACGTGCTGTGCGTGCACTAGGTGCCTTCATACTGGTCCCTGCTTTTTTTCTTTTCTGGTGCTCTTGGTTTTTAGGGAATTCTGAAGACTCAAGCAGTGTTGGCTCCCTGCAGCTGGCCAGGGGGACTGGCAGAGCTGCAGTCTCTTCCACGGTCTGAGAATGCAATGAGATGAGAGAGAGGGGAAAGGAAGGAGTTATGTCCTATTTCTAGAAAAAGCACCCCCCAGAGGCAGCATTCCTCCTTTCTCCTTCCTCTCTTTTTTCCACCTTTTTCCTGCTCTTTCCCACAGAGCTCTCTTGCAGGCACGTGCTTCCCAGCCTGCTCTCCCACAGCCCTCCAGTGTATTATCCCTGTCTCTGAAGGAGCTGCACAGGCAGATTTAGGAGAGGGCTTGCAGTGCCCATGCCATTCCCCACCCTAAGCCTTCCAGGACGCCCTCTGGAGCTCTCACTGAAGCGCATTAACAATTTCAGACAATGCTTAATGTAGCATCACCGCGCTACAGTATTATAATTACATGCTTGTATTAACGTTTATCCACAAAGGTTTTCCTCCAGCAAGGAGGCACCCACATGCCACTGGCAGACCTCGAACCCTGCCTGCAGGAGGAGGAGTGATGTGGTGCCGCTTGGTGTGTTCCCTTCCTCCAGGATATCCACGTGGCATCTTCAGGGCTACCTCTTAAATAGTGGCTGGAGGAGATGATGCTCTTAAAGCCAGCAGAGTGGGTGTGAGGCTCTGTTCCCATCGCAGGGATGGTCACATCTCAGCCTAGCAAACAAAAAAGAAGGGGTTGTTTAGCTCATGCTCAGCGCTAAGGAGCAGAGATGGGATGGCATAGGTCTGGCATCCATCAGGTATCACTACTGGGGGCTCTTCCTTGCTACTGGCTCTGAAACTTTTAACCTGGTGCCATAATATGACAGCATCAGGAATATTGCTGTTCTTGTGATGTTTTCTGGCTTCCCCACCTGCAGACAGAAGCAATGATGACTTGCTTGCCTGTGTCTTCCAGAGGCTGATGGCTTTATCAGATACTCCCTTCTTTCTTCATGAATAATCATGGGTCTGCATGGTTAGCATAGCCATAGTCAATCCACTACTCCTCACTCTGTTTGGCCTCAGTGGTTGTTCTGTTGTTATTTCCCAGAACTCACCACCAGTGTTGCTTCTTCCCAAAGCTAAGAGACAATCGGACGTAACGGGGACCTACAAATTACCTGGCTTCAACCAGACTGTTCATTTCCCTCTTTTCCTGAGGACAAATGGCTTGCTCCACCTATGGTCAGCAGTGAGCAGGTGGTGCTGTTTTCTGGAGCAAAAGGTTCTACTAGCTTGTCAACCAGAACAGGGGACAAATAAATAAGCATGGTGGCAAAGCAGGCAAGTTTCCATCCATCTGGTCAAACCGGCGGTGGGGGGAATGGTGCTTCTTCTTGCAGGGAGGTGAGAGAGGAGCTTGGGGTGGGGTGGGAGTCTGGAGGAGCAGACAGGCTGGCAGGGGGAGGAGGCTGCGAGCAGGAGAGCACCCGCAGCTTGCATGTGTGTATTTGCAGCGTGCTGTATAAATGAATGCCATACCTAATGATTCGTGGCTATTATTTGAAGGGCCCCACAGTTACAGATTTATTTGTCGTTTCCTGTAATAACACCGATGATAATGAATTCATTTGTATTAATGCGGGTGTCTTGGACTTCCATTGATATCCTGCATTAATTAATGTACCATTAAAATAAAGTGTCACCCAATTAATATCAAGTGGAAGCAACACTGCCAGTGTCCTGTCATTAGGGTTTTGTTTGTAATTCATTGTATCAGTGCTCTGCTAATGGCAGCTGTTTGCATGATGCTGAAGGAGCACACGAGGCTGTTGTGGAGCACATCTGGTGCATCCTTGGACCAGCAGCTCCCCACTGGGCTAACAGAGGGCAGCAAGAGCAGGGGGGAGAAGTGCTGTGGTGCTCCGTGACTGGCAGGTTTTCTTGTTATTTGAGTTTTCCTCTGACTTTCAAACATCTCATTGGGCCATCTTGGGTTCCCACCACCTGTGTCCTCACAGTCTTGCTCCATCTCTGCCCAACTCCTTGATAATGGATGGAAAAGCAAAGAGGGGCGTGGGTTCTCCATTTCAATGGCCTGTGCCTTTCTTCCTACCCACCTCCCAGCCTCTGTCTCCCTACATATCTCCTAGCCATCTTCTAGGTGACTGGGAAAAATCTCAAACAGTGGGCAAAGTCTTGCACTTTCCCAGCAGGAACCCATTAAAAAATACATTCTCCTTTTGCTATTCTTTGTTTATAATTGTGTTTTGAGGGCGATGTGCTTGCTCACTGTGTTGATTTTGAATTATTCTGTGCATCAATCAATGTCACAGGGTGCAGCTGTATGGCTTAGAGGAGACGTACTTTACTCCAACTCTGCCACCCTTTCCAACCAAAGAAAGGTGAGAGAGGGTGGATCTACTCCATCCTTTGCTTTCAGCGCGCCCAGATTGTAGGTTTATGGCTGTGTGAAACTGTGGGGAAGGTGTTGATGGTCATGGGCTTGTTGGTGCTTCAGTGGGAGAGCAGGTGGGGCTTGAGGTCTCCCAATGCTTATTTGGCTAGAGGTGTGCTGGTAGCCGAGGAAATGGAGGATAGGGCACAAGGATGTGATTTATGGTCTGATTGCAAGCATACCTGTGGCTTGCCTCTGTGCATGGTACTATCTTGGGGTTTTGCAGTGAGGTCCTGAGGCAAAGCACTTCACTTTCCTCACCAAGAATTCCTCTGCTGAGAACAAGCCTCCAACCCGCATGCGGTGAGCCAGCCGATAATTCAGAGCTGGCTCCTCCACCGCATCTCCTCCAGCTGTGTTTATGGTGTTTTCAAAAGCCCCTCAATTGAATTATAGCTCTGTGGTGGCCGCTTGCCAGTGTCAGGCGATAATGAGGGAGGTCACTTAATAGAGATAGCGGCAGGGGATACATATTAACGAGAGCTGATTGAGAGGTGGGGTGAATTTCAATCCAAAAAAAGGGGGGAAAAAAAGGAAATTATCAGGTTTAAAATCAATTTTTGAAATTGGAAATTGCTTGGCTCAGGCTAGCAGTAATGCAATTAATAAATGTAATTAAAAGCGTAATAAAGAACAAGGGAATTGGAAGCCCGTGTGCATCCGCGTGAGTGTTTGGAGCTGGCAAATCCCAGGCTGGTGGCTGGGAGAAAGCAAACCCACAGAGCAGGGCTGGTCCTTCTCATGGCAGAGCCTGCAGGAAGCATGTGGGGAAGAGGGAGCTGGGTTTCATCGTGTGGATTCAGCTCCCAGATCTACCACTGGGATGTTTGGCCTTGGGCAAGGGGTGCCATGCCTTGGGATGGGAAGGCATCAGCATGAGGGACTTGGGTTCTGGCAGTGGAATTTGGGAGCAGATGTGAGGGAAAAGAGCTGCTAGAAACAGCATCAGAGGAATATTTGAGTGTAATAGGTTGACCTGAGATGTAGCATGAGCAGCCAAGCGTCTCCTAATGGGAGCGGTCAGTGGGAAAAAAAAAAAGAGCAGGACCCAACGTATGGCCCGCGAGGTGGTTTGGGGGCTGGTGAGGAGAAGGCAGCACTGCAAGTCCCACGGCCCCAGCCCGTTCGCATTGCCTGCTCACATCTCATCGACCTTCAGACAGCTGCTCGGCCAGATTGCCTGCCGTTTGTACACATTATTTGCATTGGTCCGGCGTGCGCGCATCTGCATCCTAATCGCTTCCACCAGCTTCAGCTGGGTGACTTTGCCCTGGGAGGTCGTGTAGAGGTCCTGTGTGTGGCCAGATGCTTGAGGAGGAGCTCAGTGGGACCCAAACCTTTTCCTGTGGGATTTTTAGGATAGTTCCTCGTGTATTCATAGCAAATGGAGGGCGGCACAAGTGGTCTCGCAGCCTCACACCCTCTAGAGCTGCCACAGGTGAAGGAGGGGATGCAGGGTGGTCAGAAGTAGTCCCGCTCCCCTTTGCCCTCCTCTTTCTCCACAGGAGGCATCTGTCTGCATGGTTATTTTTGTCTCACATCTGCTGGCATCGTAACAAAGATTTAATGATATGACACAATTTTGTCATTAGCTTTTTCGTTGTTGCTTTTTTTTTTCCCTGTGGGAAGCTTTGCTGGCTGCTGGAGAGAGGAAACAGCTTTAAAAATGACAAAGCTGGGGGGGCCGACCTGAGAAGCTCACCTGTTTGCCACAAGCTGCTCTAGGCTATCGTCTACCCACATTTCCTTTTGGCTGGACAGAATGGATAGAATTTGATATTTTTGCCTTTCGGTGAATTAAGCATAACCAGAGTTGATCTCTGCGGTAGAGGAACAGCCATGAGGGACATGCAGAAGAGCCCCGTAAATGGCCCAAATGCTCAGAATGCAGAAACGCAGCCCGTCCTGAGCAGCCTTGAGCTCAGCGTGCCAATCGCATCTCCCTGGGCCGTGCCCTTCGCTTGTTATTTCTGATCAAACCCAAAAAGCAAGCCGGTGATGTCTATACAGATGTTTTGCTCCATTGTTCAGATGATGGGCCACGTCTTTTGAGAAATAAGACGTCAGCCTCCTGCTGAGCAATAGCTTGAGCCTGCTTGACCCAAAAACAGCAAGAGGATTTTAAAGATGTATTTGTGCTGCTTTGAAGGCAGACAGTCTGAAATGTATGTAACATTATGCCCAGGCACTGACAGCATCAGGGAGACCCTGCTGCCTTGAAGACCTTCTGCTCATCTCCTGATTCCCCCAGTACTGGGTATTCTTTGCCCATGCTATACCTATCCACAATGTACTGTTGTCTCCACTTAAGGTCCCCTCTGAGTACAGCTTCACAGACACCAGTGACTGTTTCCCGAGGGCAGCAGGTCTTCATGCAGAGCTGATGCTCCGCTTGTATGGATTTTGCTGTCCTGGCCAATGAAGAGACCTGGTCAGAAAAGCCATAAGAGAGGGATAAAAATAAAGCGACGGCCAAGTCAAAGCTCAGGCGTTGTCACTAGGATTTGCCACCTCCGTGTCCCCCCCTTAGAAAATTTCTCCTTTGGGCAAGGAGATGAGGAGCTCTTCTAAGCTTGCTCTGGAGCTATTGAATAAGACACAATGCCAGGGAAATCAGACTCTCCCGTAATCAGAGTGACCAGAGCGGATTTGCATGTTAAAAGGGGTGGCTAGAGGCACTTAAAAAGGGGAAATATTCATCAAGCCTGGCTTTATCCTTATGAATATTACTAGTGCTGGGGACGATATGTCCCAAACCTCATTGGTACAAATTGGTGTCTGCTATGGCCATTCATGTTTAATCTGCAGCGCTCTTCTTCCTGGCCTTGGTAGGAACCTGAGCAGGGGGATGGTTGGAGGGAGGGATGGAAGGACAGATAGGGAGATGGAGAGAGAAATGGAGGGAGGGGGTGCGTGGATAGATGGATGGATTGGAGGCAGGGCTGTGGAATGCCTCAGGTCTGTTACACCTGGTAACTTGAGTTAGCCCAGAGGGGGAATAGGGGGATGCATAGTTCTGCCTGAAGAGGTGTACTGCGTGGGGGAATCAGTGAGCAGACACCCACCAGTGCCTCCCCACAGTGGGCCTCACAAGCCCTCTAAGCTCTCTGCCTGCACACCCCAGCCTTAATGCATGGGAGATGTGGTTCAGACACCGGGCTCACAGGGATCTGGGTTAAGTGTGACAAAAAACGAGCAATTGTGAGGCAGAGAGTAGCAAACTGCTGGGATAAATCGGCTGGGGAGGTTGTGATGTCTCCATTGCTGGAAGGCTCTAAGGATGGAAATGATTTAGGTGCAGTGAGGGAGCAGGTTTTTCTTGTGAGGTGCCTTCTAGCTACATCTTTTATGCTTCTGTGATTGCTGATCACAAAAAACTTGAAGGTGCTTTAAAAAATAATCCCCAGGCCGTGCCCCACAAGGCTTCTTTTAGCAGCTTGATTTAAAGGGTGGAGGGAAAAAAAAATTAAAAAAAGAAAGCAGAAATCAAATGAAAACTTGAGGTGGGAACTGCAACCTCTCACTGCTTGGAAGAAGTGACACCAGGCTGTGTGCGAAGGGCAGAGGTGTTGGGGACAGCATGGCAAGACCCTGCTTTGGGGCTATTCTGCTGAAGTAGCACAAGGGCTGGGCTTGCTCCTCTCCCTGCCTCCCTCCCACCTCCTCGGCAGCTCGTAATGCTCCTCCTTGGGCTGAGCAGGAAAAATTGAATAGGAGCAAACTCACAATAAGGCACAGAGGCCGGTGAAGATGTTGGCAGAAATAATCCGTATTATCCCAACTGGTCCTAACCAGCCCCGAGGCTCCTTGCTGCTGACCTTTGCTGGCTGGATGGCAGGTCAGATCTCTGCATCACCTCCTCACAGGGCTGTGCACATCTTGTAAATGTACCTACATGCCCCCCTGTTCCCCCAGCAAAACCCTTTTGCTCGCCATCCCTGCCTCTGCCCTCCCAGAGATGAGAATATGCATTTAAGATTTGCATAGGAACATGCAGCTGTTCCGCCAAAAATGGATAATTGTTCTCCCCGCTGCGAAGTTAAACAATAAGAAGTGCCAAACTGCACTTGCCGTTGCTGATTTTGTGCACTCAGCTGCATATTTTATGCATGTAGATTAGTTACAGATTTATGACAATTTAACTGCTAATGTCTGAATTAATCGGGCCAGGTTGTAGTTGCTGTGGAAACTCTAACATTGGATTTTATGTAAAGTTCCGTGTTGCATTGAATGCATTTTGGAGGCAGGGGGTAGGGGGGGCTGTTTTATATTTAATGTCGTATGGTGAAAGCAGAGAGTGAATCGGCACTGAAAACAAAAGTGGTTTTGGGCAGAAAACAAGCTGCAGCAAAGAGCCTGTGATTTTTCTGGAAAGTTGTGATGTCTGGGAAAATAAGGGTTTGTGATAGAAGTGCCGTCTTGACCACAGCTGTATAACTATGATTAGAAGTGTGCAACAACTGTTATAGCGCTGCGATCCTGTAATAAAAAGAACAGCTGTATAACTTAGAAACCTCCTCAAAATACTGGACTGCAGTTCTTGGCTCTCTGGATATCGGTTTTGGTGGGCAATGGAAATTGATGATGTGCGTCTGATGGGAAAACAGGCCAGTGCATGGTTTTATCAATGCCTTTTTCATTTTAATTTCAGAACACTCCAGTGGGCACTCCAATTTTCATTGTGAATGCCACGGATCCAGACCAGGGGGCAGGGGGCAGCGTGCTGTACTCCTTCCAGCCTCCATCCAGCTTCTTTGCCATCGACAGTGGCCGCGGCATCGTGACTGTCATCCGGGAGCTGGACTACGAGGTGACACAGGCATACCAACTCCAGGTCAACGCAACGGTGAGCCTTGTCCTGGACACACAGCTTCCCTGCAAACTGCCAGATCACAGTTTAGGTGCTGGGTGGATTTGGTGGGAGCCTGGGAATAGAGGGGATGGTTAGGGAGCTCCTTGGGGTAGGGGTAGGGCAAGATGTAGAACATTGATGGCCAATGGCCACCAATGGCCAAGCTGCCTCCAGTGCTAAGCAATTTTCACCCAGGAAGGCTCTAGGATAATGCATTGCCTGGGTCATTTCAGATCAGCTCCTGGACGTGACAGTCTTCAAGGTCTTTTCCTACCTACTTCATTCTGTGGTTTCTTCACATATCAGAGGCTTTTGCACAAAGGAGAGTAGTTCCCCTGTTTGAGAAAAACAGGCTTCACTCACAGCCATGGTCACCAATCAGCTGATGACATTGAAAAGCAAGGATATGTCACAGCATCTAAGACCAGGAGAGCCTATTAAATGCTATCATTCCTTGTGCATCCTGGATTATTACAGCCGGATTCACCTGCATTGAACCCGCCGAGTCTCGCTCAGCTATAACTGAGTTCAAACCTCAAGAGTTAAAATTTTGATGGGTAGAATCAGTTCCAGGAGAGGACTCATGGGAGAGACTTTCCCGGGGAACCACAATGTCACATTCACGCCTCACCATGAATGGAAGTCTTTGCTGGGGTCAGCTCCGGCAGCAGCTGAACAGGGAAGGCAACCGCTGAGAAGTACCGTGCAGGCAGCTCTGTGTGGTGGCTCTGTTCCCGTCTCTGTTGCAAGTAAGGAAGGTGAGACACAGCCCTGCAATCTATCTGACCAACTTTGTGTTCAGGAAAGGAGGGGGGGAAAACACTCCTGCCCCCTCCAGGCAGCTGGCTGGAGCTCTTGGAGCATGTGATTTAATCAAGATCATTGTCTTGCTTCACAGCCACATGTCAGAGGGGCAGGGAGAGCTGTGTGGGGCTTCCTTTGCTTTTCACAGCATCTGCAGACTGCAGGGCCTGAAGCAAACACCTCAACCTTTCAGCCCCATCCCTACATGTTCTGGCCTTCTTCTCCAAAAGGTTGTTCTTTTTTTCATGAAATATATCTCACTATTTTAAATACTCCAGCAGCGAGTTCTCCATCTCCCCCCAGTGAACACTGCAATGTTTCATTGCTTTCACAGCTGAGAAACATCAAATTCTTTGAAGTTAACTGTCTCACCACTGTCTCCAGTCCCAGAACCTGATGGTGTCTGCCTGAAAAATTGTAAATGATTCACACTGGGCAGTGCTTTGCCAGTATCAGCACAGAGGTGTATTGGTCACATCAGTTTTCACTTTACTCCCCATCCCCAAATTCATCGTCTCCTGGGATGGAGGCAGCAAGGATATGAAACTGGAAAGGAAATGTGAAGCACGGTTGGTTTTTTGTGCTCTCTGTGATGCTTAGCCAAAATTTAAGAGATGAAGGGGAGGGGAAAAAACATTATCTGAAGAAACGAAAGACTTCAACTTGATAATGATAACAGCAGAGTGCGAGTCAGAAATAAGCATCAATCCAGGCCATAAGCGCTGAGGCCTGCAGGTTAAGGGGATAATGTACAAGCTGTGTTGTTGAATACGGTTTAAATTAACATTAATCTTCTGGCAATCAGTCCTTGGCGCTGTTCAGAGCCATTTTGCAGAAGTGTGCGGTAACCTCTAATGGTTGCCTTTCACCACAGTGCTTGATTAGGGGGTAAGGAGAGATTTATTTCCTTCCTTTGTGCTCTGCCTGTTCTGTTCTTGTCCTTCTAGCAAAGGGTTGTCGATACTGGGGTGGCTTTTAGACATCCATGGGATGAGACTCAAGCATGAGGATACTTCCAGGGGTAGCTGCAATGTGGCTGTTGGGCTGTGCCGTGTCCCGCACACGGAGCTCCAAGTGTGCAGATACATTGGCCTTGGTGGGTCCTGAAGTGTCCTGATGGGATGTGCTGACTGCCCCTCTTCCTCAGAGCGGGTGCAGGCATCAGGATCCTCCAGCTCTTGCCAGGAAGAAGAGCCCCAGGTTGGATCTGCACCGCAAGGGAATTTATGTTTTGAAGTATTTGTTAAACAAGATGTTGCTTCTTTTCCACCCAAAGCTTGATTCAAAATTAAATTGGTGCTTGCTGTATATTAAAGGGGCAAATTCCAGAAAGAAATGCATATTGTATTTCAGCTCGGAGGGAGGTGCAGTGGATGATAATTCCAGGCGATTGCTTGAAAAAGAAGTGATTACCTACACTACTCAGATTTTGACCCAGCCACAACTGAGAGAGACTTTACGCTGTGGAATAGCTCTGTTGTTCTAATGGAAACCCTTTCTCACCCTTCTTTTTCAAGGACCAAGATAAGAACAAGCCACTATCTACTCTGGCTAACCTGGCCATCACCATCACAGATGTGCAGGACATGGACCCCATTTTCATCAACCTGCCCTACAGCACAAACATCTATGAGAACTCGCCTCCGGTAAGGGCTGCTGCTTTCCTCCAGTACACCAAGGGGTTATGGGACAGCGTGTAGGATAGAAAGTGCAAAATATCCCTAAACTGCTGGAAGAAAACTTCCCTTTTGCAGGAGTATCAGTGTGTCCTTCCATCATGGTTTGTGTTGTTGGTGAAAAAAGTCACAAGAAAATGTTCAAGTGGCATCTCAATAGGGGCAAAATTTTTGAGGTTTTAGGAAGCATGAAACCAAAGTAAAACATCTTCTTGAATGTTTTTTCTTAAATGTTAAGAGGGTTTTATGTTGTTCTTAGCACACACTCACCTCCTTTCCCCCTACAGCATCCACGCATGCCATTTCTAATAGAAAACTTGAAGAAAAATGGAAATGTTCCTGAAACGAAGCACTTTTGAAAATGCCAGAAAGCTCAGCCATTTCAGCACTTTGAGTCTTTTCCCCCAGGTTTTACCAAATTGATCCAATCATTTCAGTTCTTCTCAAATTCAGTTTGTCAGCATGCTTGCTGGTTGTGGAAACGTCTCTCCAACTCCAAGTGCAGCAGCGCCTTTCTCCTATGGGGAGTGTCCTGGGCAGCTTCTACTCCTGTCAGTCAAAGCATCAGCCCTAGTCAGCAACTCCCACCTTCCCACATCCCATAGCTTCACTGAGAGGGCAAATATTTTTGTGCGTGGATGGAGAAACCTTCTGTCCTAGAATGAGGCAGCAGTAGGCTTCCATAACCGCACATCCATCCCACAGTGTCTCTGTTATGCTGGATCTGAAACACCTGATGGCTCATTTCATGTAGTGGCAGGGTAGACTCCACCTCACTTGAGTTCCTGCCTTTTTATGTACTTTGGAGCAAAACTCTAGCTCTGACTGCTCTGAGTGTGCCGGATCAATAGGGCTGAGTCTTACTGTCAGAAATCTCACTATCAGACAGCACATTACCCATCTGCCAACCCAAAGATGGCCAAAAAATGGCTTTATGAATTACTTTCATGAGGTTCAGTTTTGTTTAGTATTTCTGTTGGTGGTCAGTATGAGCCACAGGGAAAAGAAAACACTGCCGAGATCACTCTTACCTGCTGGGAGACAACATAGCCTTAGATGGAATTATAGAAATGGAAGTGCTGTGAGTATCAAAAAGTATGGACTGCATTGCCTTCATGGAATGACCTGATGTTCAGGAGAGGGGATCTCACTCAACTTAATGACATTTGCTGAGCTGGTGCAAAACAATCCATTTAAACCAACATGCACCAGAGTTATTCCCAGGTTGTACTATGTTTATGGTAGGCAAAGCAGCAAATACTCTTTGCTCAATCCAAAATGGGAAATAAATGAAACTTTGCTACCCCACCCAATTTCTCTTGCCATATATAGCATTTCTAAAGGCATCAGGATTGAGAAAAACAAGGAACAAAAGCAGTGTTTGGGTCCATCTCAAAGCCTTGGTTCCCAGAGGGGCAATATGATGAGTACATCTTGTGCTGGCTGACCTTCTTCCACCACTTTCTCCACCATTGCTTGGGGGTGAGAGAAGTAGGAACTGGGAGAGGCCCATTGCTGAATGTGGCCACTGCTTTGGAGAGTCCAGACTGGGACCAAAGACCCATCCTTCACAGGAGACATCTCAGCATTTGAAACAAGCACATAGTCTGCTTGGGGTTTCCATGTGGATTTTCTGTTGGCAAGTTTCTCCACAGGAGCCCTCCTCATCATCTCACCTTATCACCCAAGGGAGTGTATGCCAAATAGCTCCATTCTGGAAAGATTAACAGCAGATTTGGGTGAGGCAACTGGGCTCAGCCAGCTTCTGCCACAGAATGGGCTGCCATGCAGCTGGTTTAAGCTGACAGCCTGTAGTGCATTTGTGGGGACATTTGCCACAATGAGGACATCTTCCAGCCCCAGATCTGGAGACGGAAGAGGCTTCTTTCCACACCCTCTCCCTTGCTCCCTTTTTATCTGCAGTGCACAGCATGTCTGTGCTCCTCTATCAATGTATCGGGTGAGAATACCTAATCTAAAGTGTATACATTACCTAATAAAATCCTTCTTATTTGGGATTATTGCATCAAATTTTAATTTCCTCACTCGAGCAACAGCATGTCAGCCAGCCCGTCAGTGAAGAGCCGATAGAAGGTGAAAAGAGTGGATAAACTGCAGCAAATTACTGCAAACAGATCTCTATCAGCCCTTTGACTGGAATTGACTGGAATTAAGAAGTGAGAAATAGGATTTTTGCCTCCGAATCTGCCGTGGCAGCTTTCCGAGGTGCTCCCCCCTCACCGGCTCCTCCCGGTGCTGCGCTTTGCCTTTCAAGTCCCTAATCCTGCAACGGAGGAAGAAGAAAAAGGGGAGAGGGGAGAGGAGTGCCGCAATTTCTTTGCCAGACTGGGATCTGGTGGCATAACTGGAAGTACTCGGGGTTTGCACTTCTTCAGACATGGGAAGGAAAGAAAATGTCTTACAGGGCCAAAGAAGAGGATGCAGCAAGGAGAAGCTTAGCCATTCCTGGAGGTGTTGTGCCTCCTTTCATGGCACTGGTTATCATCCTAAACTGCCTAGGGTGTCTCTCCCAGAGCACTCAAGAATGTGTTTTTTCATCCTTTGGTTCTTTTAAAGCATCCATCATCTCACCGTTTGTAAGCTGGATAGCATTGCTGATGCTCTAGAGAAGTTAGTATAGGCTGGAGAAGAGATGATGAAAGTGAGACCTGCTCTTGGACATTGGCTGATTCCTGGCCCAGGCACCCTCACAGCTTCACTTTGGGGTAAAAGAGGAGGAATCCACACTCTAAGAGATGAGCTGAGGCCCCCAAAAGTTTGACCCCACATGGAGCTTTGCAAAGGCAAGGGAAGGGCAAGACCACTGGTGCTCAGTCTCAAGATCCACAAGTGCGTTCCCTTGCAACAGCATGGTATGCATCCATGTAGAATATCATTAAAACAGTTTTAATTCTTCAGCACCACCCCCTCCTCTCCAAAAACTCCTTGGGTTAAAGAAATAACGTGGAATCAGTGCTATTTTTGCCCTAGAGTCTCAATAGCTCCAAGTTAATTCTTTCTTACAATATTTCCAGCCCATCAGTGTGAACACTTTATTAAAAGCTCAGGGTTTTATTAAAAAAGGATTGATTTACCCCTGCCCCTCTTCAAAAAACCCTCAAACTTTGTTTGGATAATGTGCCATTCTTTATTTTCTTTACCTTCTTTCAAGCATAGTCTCTTCCAGGTTATTACTTTTCTAAATCTTCTCTCTCCTTCCCTAGAGGGAGAGAGTTATTCTGCTCCAGTGCTCCAATTTATACCCACCACTTGCTTTAAGAAGTGCCAGAAATATCTGGGAGTCTCCAAGAGCCAGAGGTTCATGCCATAGATTGCTGGGGCAAGCCTTGGGCAGAGCTCCTGGCCCTGGAGGGTATCCTGGGATTTCCATGGGGAAATGGAAGCCTTGCCAGATGTGTTTGGTTTGTGAAGTTGAGATGGTCCAGTGCAGGGGTGCAATTTCTCCCGCCTTTGTCATGCCAAGAATTAGAAGGAATAACACTGTGATCCAGTAGGATTTTCAGAAAAGGATTTGGAAATTGGGATATGGTTGGTGGGAAGTCAATCTTCAATCATTATGTGATGGCATTGACCGAGGGTTTAGCTTGGTTTTGTGTGTTTGGTGAGCAAGGAACTTCCTGACTGTTGTGTCTTCTAAGAGATGTGCAGGGTCACATTTTGCATCTTCTTTTCTCCGCGTCTCATTTCATCTCTTACTGAACCAGAATACCTCTTCCCATTGACCATGCTGAGTGATCATGGTCCGAGGCCGCATTGTTACTGTTTGCCCTAAAACAAATCACCACCACCAGCTAGGTGGACAGCCATTCCACCTGCCCTGTGGCACTGCTCCAGCCTCTTCTACAGAAGGTCCAGACTGATCCTAAACATGGTGTGAATGCTCAAGGATCATCCTTGTACTCCTGGGAGCTGGGATTTGCTGGCTGGAAGCCCTTGCAAAGGTTTTGGCAGGAAGGACAGAAGTCAGCTGGGTTGTGAACAGACACCAGACACCCAGGTCCCTGCATTGGTCCCAGGAGATGGCATCTAGGAGAAAAAGGGAGTTCAGATCCACTCTGGCAAGTGTTCCTCAGCCACTGGTGAAGTGCAGCTCATCCAGAGGAGGGGCTGTTGGGTCTTTGCTAATGCTTGGCCATTGCAGGAGCCCTACCTCCTCCTGCCTTTTTTTCTACCCCGTTTCTCCTCAAGGCCTTGCCCTCCATTCCACATCCCTTGCTCTGCTCCCCACTGGTTTGCTTCCCCCTTTCCTCAGGCCCATTTGGGAAGGACAATTACTGTCCATGATTTAGAGGCTTGCCAGCAGCTGCTGAGCTTTGCCAGACGAGTGCTGCTCACAAGCCAGTGCCCTGGGATTTACAGCTCGTGTTCAGGGCTAATGGCAGAGACATACTTAAGGAGTCTATTGAAATGCCCTCAAAGGTTTCAAGGGGCAGATCTGCCTGATGCTGAGAGCTGGGAACACAACAGGTCCCCACTCTGCTCTGGTGGCCTTCAGCTGATGGATGGTGGGGAAACACAGTGCTGCCTGCTGCTGTGCTCCCTTGTTAGATATGCAAACGCCTCCGCTGACATTTTCTTTGAGGGCAAAAAAAAAAAAAAACAATTCTTTTTCCACTGTTTAATAAACCAATGAAAATAAGAACAGCTGAGTTGTAAATTTTTTCACACTACATTAATTATGTGCATGTGGCCATGTTTGTATTCACATGGGCTCGCTGCAGTGTGGCGGGGGAAACACAGCTTATGGAGCTGACAGAATGTGTGATAGTTTTATTTCAGGAGCTAAACAAGGTTCGTGGGTCAGATTTGGGGCTCTTGGCCTCAAGGACTTTGACGCAGGGCTAAGAAGCAGGCTGGTGGGTTTGCAGGAACTCCTACCTATGGCCAACTCTGTGTTGCCAATGCCCATCCAACCTCCTCCATCAAAGGTTAAAATCTTTACAGCTCCCTTAGCTCAGTCCTGCTGGTCCTTCCCAAGGGTGGGTGAGCAGAGCTTTGCTGCACTAACCTTGCTCCTGTTTCCCACAGGGTACCACAGTGCGGATGATAACGGCCATCGACCAGGACAAGGGCCGGCCCCGTGGCATCGGCTACACCATTGTCTCGGGTAAGTCATAGCTGGGTGTGGGAGAGGGGAGCTTTTTAGGGTGGATATGGTGGTTCTCAGGAGCAGAACACAAGTTGGACATCTCGTGAGGGCTGCTCTGAAGCTCAGGTGTTGCTCCCCAGTGTGTGTGGGCATTGATTTGGGGGGAATGTTCACATACAGCAGGGCTGGCTGGCAGCTCTGTGCATGGAAATAATTTCCTGTTTCACTCCCATAAAGCTAGGCTGCTTCACATGCTCCCTTAATCGACCCCAGGTTCAAGGTGATCTCACCTTGGCTTTCAAGTCCACTGATCCCAGCTACAAGCTCCCAGGTCTGCCTGCCTTTGAAGAAGCAAGGATTATTTATTCCTCTAATTCCCTCTGCAATTTATTCTAATGTACCCCAGCACGAATTAAAGGAGTGATTCCCTCAGATCACGTGGATCAATCTGGGCAGAGAGCAGCGGGGTCCTTTTTTTTTTTTTTTTTAACTAATACAGGTCCTTTCTCACTGGGGAAATACTTATTTTTATGCTTCTCTTTGGCTTTCCCACGGAATAGCCCCAGTGTTTCTTTGCTGGGAGTGGGGGGACAGACAGACAGACAGACAGCAGTACCCAGAGCCAGCCTGCATCTTTTCGCACATACTAGCAGCTTAATCCTGCCTCAGTGCCGCCCAGCGGGGAGCCGCTCCCTATCAGAGTATCGTGCAGAACACATCAAAGCCACCGGTGCTCAGACTGCTTTGAATTTATTTATTTTGCTTTCCCCAAGCTGACAACACGAACTGGTTGGGAGATATCTCCCGTCATTGCCAACACCGCTCCCCCCTCACCCTGCCTCTTGGTTACAAGCCAAATCTGATTTTTCTGAAGTCAGTAAGGCCGTGAATGCCATCTCACCTCTACTTAAGATGTTCTCTTAAAATCTCCACCATTTGCCCATCTTGCTCAAGAAAGACAATGCTACGCTCTGGTCCAGCAGTGGGAGCGGACTGCTAGCACACCTCCAAAATCCTGCTCATCCCAGGCATGTGGTTTTTTGGCTGGCAGGTAAAGCCTAATTAATTTACCATTATCCTCAATCATGATGGTAAAGGTCAGCAAGCAGATTTTGTGCCTGAGCTGGTAGATTTTTATGGCAATTTTGCAAAAAAAGATAGCAGTCTAACATATGGGAAGCAGGACGCAAATTAAATTAGAAACCAACAGTAAGCAAAAGTGAAAATGGGCAATGGAGGCTGCAATTAGAGAGGGCTGTGATGGGGGGAAGTGGCAGTGCTCCCGTGTGACTGTAGCACAAGGTGCCAAGCCTGAGGGCACAGGGCTTTCAGAGGACCAGATACTGGCATCTGCTTTGAATATACAGCAGAGGGAGAACACAAAGCAACCACCGACCCTTCGGAATGGGCGTGGAAGGCATTGGCTTGCTTCAGAGATGGGATGTGGGTATTAATTTGGAATTGCCACTGTCCTGCTCAGCCACAGCCCTGCTTGGGATATAGTGTGGGAGCCCTTATTTACGCAGCCATCTCCAGGCACAAGGTCCTCCTGTGACAGCACAACGATAAAACTAGAAGATTAAGCATAACCACATAAAACAAGACTGGAAATCTAACTGTGTGCCGCTGCCTTACAAGGCTGTTAACCTGAGATCAGACAGAGAACCGGTCTGGGTAGTGGTCCGTGGGGGTGCCTCAGGGAGCTGTGTCACCCGTGGGTTGGTGATGCTCAGCCTCTGAGGTCAGGACTCCATTTGAAGGACAGATAATTAATCCCAGGCAGTAATCCACGGCTCCTTTTTGGCAGATTTATGGAGATAGCCTCTGTGCTGGGGACTCTGCCTCATCATCTTTCATGTCCCAGGCGAGCGGGTGACTTGTGTGCTGCAACCTGCTCCAGATAAGGCTGTTCACTGTGGGGAGCTCATGGCTGGGAGGCAGATTGATTTCCTGGTGGCACCAACAGGTGATGGGAGAGCGACAGAGCTCTCCTAGAAGCAGGATCTTTATCGTGTATTAAATGGGCTGTGCCACTAATGGGCATCATCATAGTGATTAAACCTGAGGGAAGAGCAGTGGCTGCCAGCAATGCCAAATTTCTGGTGCAGCGATGGATGAACACGAGGGCAATCCACACCTTCTTAGTGGGACTGGGGAAGCCCCACAGGCGAGAAGGGGAGCTCCAAGCAGCTGTGCCCAGGGCTCCCCAGAAGCATCATTTTTCCAGAATTGATTCTTTAAGGAGGCTGGTTCCGTTGCTGGCGAAGCGCTCTCGTCTTAAAGCTGGCGCATCCCGAGGGAAGCAGGAATTAAAAATCATTATTTGCTTGATGTAACAGAAGTGTGAGTTACAAAAGCAAGAGGGAGACGTGTCTGAAGATAACCGTTCTCTGGCTTTCTTCTCTTCTTGCTTCTAAGGAATAAGAATCTTTCTACCAAATTAGCATGGGCACTCTCAGGATTTGTTTCACATGGACCTGGCTTGTCCACATGCCTCCCTTCCCAAAGGGCATCATGAAGCTCCAAAGGAAGGTCAGGTCCCACCCCTCCTACTTTTGACCTCGATTAATAAAGAAAGGCAAGGCAAAGCAAACCATTTTCCTGAATCCCTTAAACCAGGCAGCAGGGAGAATCCTTGGAAATACAACCTGCTGATTTTAACATTCCCAACGCTTGGCCGTGCTGGCTTTTTCCCACATCAGGATTGCTGGATGAACTGCTGGGGTGTTGATGTCCCCATAAATCACAGCTGCTGGGAGGGCCTTGCAGCGTGATTTAAAGGCAGCCGTCACTGCAGAGCACCTCTGGAGGAGGGCATGCTGATGGGTGGGAAAGTGCCTGACGCCAAGCTATTCATCACCGGCTGTTTTCCCGCCCTGACAGTGCTCAGAGAAGAGGTGGTGGCTGCAGTCGTACCCTTGGGTTTCCTTGGGTTAGTGTTGTGCTTTGGCTCTGTCACAACCCAAGTATAACTGAGGTACACAGGGGACAATGGGTATTTGGAAATTAAAACTGTACACTCTCATTTATGTGTAAATATAAAACATGGTCTGTGTTTGATTGCAGGGATCTTCTCTTTACCTGACTTTGATTTAATGTATATTCAAAGCACTGGTAACCACTGAATGAACCTGTGCTCTCTCTCTTCATGTCAGTGATAGAGATAATAAGAGGTTCTGAGATGTCCTGTAGTATGAGAGGTTTTCTGGAAGGTGTTGATCCCAAAGGTGTGGGTTTTAGTTTAAAATCTGTTTGAGTTGTCCTGGACACATCACTGTGTGCTGTTTCATGTTCTCCTTGTGTGACTGCTTGCTGCTTTTTGCGGACTTGGAAATCCAGACCTATAGCTGCTAAGAAAGTGCAGGATTGAGCAAAACCAAGATTTACAAGCATTGCCTTGTGCGCAGTGTGCAGTGAATGCGGGGTGGGCCTGGGCAGAAATAGGTCAGAAAGGGATGGGAATGCCCTTCCTTCCTTTTCTTTTTCCTTTAGAGCAATGGTTGTGGTGGTCCAAGCTTAAGTATCCTATAAATGACAAGACTGGGGCAGGACACTGCCCTTGTCGTGCTCTCCTGCCTATCTCGTGAGGCAAAACCTCAAGGTGAAGAGTGGTCGCAGCGGCTGATGGACTCTTCAGACGATGATAACTGTGTCTGTTGCTGACTTCGTGAACCACATCCAACAGCATCTATTTCAGTGCTGAGGAGCCCTGACGGAGCACATTTGGACTAATAAATTACCGGGCGCGAGGTGTATGATGGGTTCCCCTTTTGCAGCTTGTGAAAGTCATTGGCCGCAAGCAGGTTGCTCTCTGGCGTGAGTCGACCCACACGGCCAGGCTGGCAGCATGGCTGCATCCCTCCTGTGAGTGTGAGCGATGCTCAAAGGCCAAAGGGGCAGGGAGGAAGGAGGAGATGCCAATATCTTCCTTTCTTCCTTTTTTTTTTTTTTTTTTTTCTTTTTTCTTCACTCCTGGACTCATGCCAGCATTTCTAATGGCCTTTTTAAACAGAGAGAGTTGGCTGAGGGCAATTAAACATTACGGCCCTCATCTATAAAACCTCTTGTTGTAGCAGTGTTTCTCCGCGGTGATGACTGTGCCACCGTCCGCTCCTCAGTGAGCCTGGAAGAGCACTGGGGGTGGGCTGCTGCCATCCATCTCCTTACTCCTAACCCAGCACCAGCTGCTCCTCGCCTTCCTGGCCACATGGGATACAGAAGCTGCTGCTGCCCCTGTACCCATACCACCATTTCCAGTGCTGGTTAATATCTCTTAGACAACGTTTATATTTCTGTCCCAAAGCATATTCCTTTTTATTGTTGTTTTTGCCTTTACTTTGTCTTTTTGGACATTTTCAAGCATCAGGTGCTTTGCTTTTCCTCTCGCTCTGCACTCTATTTTGCCACCCACCCTGTCTCCATCTCTCCAACAGTTCCTGATCCACGCGTGGGATCACTGGTGCTGAAGAGCCATCTGGGATACTCTGAGCATGGGCTTGGGGTGGAGCCATGGAGAAAGAGTCAGCAGGAGCATCACTAGGCGGGTCACTTTGCTTCAGTGCTAAGGGCAGCCGCAATTGTCCCTGCCCATGTCATTAAAGAAGTGTACAGAGCTCATGGTGGGAACAGGAAAGTCTGTGCCATCCGTGTCATCTGAGAAACAGGATTATATGGGGTCTGGGCTCAGTTGAAAAATCCTGCAGAGATTCACCCTCCCCTCCATGCCCTCTGTCTCATGGCTCATCGTGGCTGTCTCATGGCTTCTGATACAGAAGCAGCAGGACATTAGCTGTAGCATCAGGTCACCGCCACATAGAACTTGCTCTGCTGTCAGGGTTCTGTCCCCATGGCCACCATGGGTGTGCTGGGGCTTGTGGCGCGCAGCGACATGGTGGGTAAGTGGGTGAAACCTGATGGAGAAAGGGAGGGGGGACCTGGAGCAGGGAGAAATTATCCACAGACAGAGGGCTGGGTAGAAAGGCAGGGGGGAGTGAAAGGCAAAATTGGCTATTTTTATCCTTCTTTTTTCTCATTGCTGTGAGAAAAGGGAGGAAATGTGAAGATGATTAGAGATTTTTGCAAATGCCTTTGGGGATGGAGTATTGTTCGGCAGCACGAGCTCCTTGGCAGGGCTTGTGGCTGGAAGCGGAACGAATGGCTGCTTACAGAGGCACTGCTGGTGAAATTTCTGATGTCTGAACAGGAATGGGGATGGGGCCACCTTGCTCCCTTGCCGGGCTTCTTTGCAAAGGCAGCAATTCTCTGTGAGCAGACAGAAGGAAACCCCGGAGGGCACCAGATGTGTATCTTCTCCATGAGCAGTGGTTGGGAGGTTGATCCAAAGCAGAATCTTTGATGTGCAGCCTGGGAAAGTGTCAGGTCACTCATTTATTCCTCTAGCTGTCAAAAGTGCCTGTGGATACCATATTTTTATTACAGTCTATATCAGGGGGTGCATATCAAGATCACCCTGATACATAAAATCTACCATGGCCCCATGGCATCTGGGAGCATTTAAATTCTTAGCAGAGCAACTTGATGTGTATTGTGGGGCATCCTTCAAGACAGGCATTGGGAGCAACAGGGTTTAGTGGTGGGGATGGCTGGACTAGGTGATCGGAGAGGACCTGTCCAACCTTAAGGAATCTGTGATTCCATACCCCTCTGAGCTGCTGCTGATACTGTAAGAAGCCATGCATGGGTTCATTAAGCTGGATGGTACTCAGTAGGCCACTTCAGATGGAGGGAAAAGAGCACCAAGGGTAGAAGTGGGGGAGAAAGTTGTTACAGCTCTCAGAAAGCAGCCCGGGAAGGAGAGTGGAGAGCAGCGGTGCTGGTGCCCGCATGCCAGCATACAATCTCCATGCTCATCACTAATTTAGCAGCCACCATGGTATTGTGTTGGGCTGGCATCAGGTATCCTGGGCTCCAAGCACCAACTGCTTGCTTTTGTTTGGAGGGCAGAGAGAGAACCTGCGACTGTCACAGGGGTATCCCCAGAGCAGGAATTCATCCTTTCAGCATCTGCTGGTCGAGAGACTTGAGTGTCACCTCAGTACTCGCTTGGTGTCTATTTCCAGAGGAGCAGCCAGATAGGCTGCTCGCTGGAAGCACCTCGTTAAGTGCAAGGAGCAGTGCAGAGGCCAAATTTGGCTCAGATAGGAAAGAGTGTGGCAGCTGCCTGAGGGCATCACATCTGCTGACAGTAGATGCAAGAACATAAATACAGGGCTACAGACTGTAGTGTGTACTCCAGCACTCTCCCAGGCACTGGAGATGTCCAGCTACAAGGAAAGCACCATTCCCAACTAGGCAGGTTTGGGGACAAGGCCACTCACAGACATTTAAAGCACACTGAGGCAATACACAGAGCCCAAGCACTGTGTCCAGTTGTGCAGAGGCCAGTGGGAAAGAATCTCATGTCCTCCCTGTGCTTACACTTCCTCTTGGTTTTACCAGGCAACACCAATAGCATCTTTGCTTTGGACTACATCAGTGGAGCACTGACCCTGAATGGGCCACTGGACCGAGAGAACCCCTTCTACAGCTCTGGGTTCATCCTGACGGTGAAGGTGAGTTTCTGGAGACCCCACGGAGCAGGAGGGAAGGGCACTCAGATGGAGGTACAAACCCTGGCCTTGGGGCTTCTGGAGGCATCCACAGCTGTGAGGCAGCATTTGCTGACCAAGGAGGTTTGGTATAGCCCCTGCAGAATGGTCTGAAACATGGCTGCCTCCATGGAGCCATTTTTGGTGCTTTGCCTGGCCTCCAGCTAGATCCTCCTGCTGTTATATCAGCCAAGGGAGCAATGCCAGAAGTTGCCTCGTCAAGAAAACGCACTGGAGCATGGCTTGCAGCCCCACCTGAGCATGGCCCTCGGCACCGCTCACAGCCCTTTAATTAAAATCAATACCAAGCAGGGCAGCTGGTTGGAAACACATTTAAGAGTATAGATTCTGCTGGGCCGGGCTGGGGAAAAATCAGCATTGCAGGAAGGGTCATTGATTGAGAGGGCAGCAGCCTGCTTGCTTCAGAAAGTGCAGTGGGCACAGCTAGGGGCAAACAAGAAATTCCTCCTCCCAGTCTCAGACGCAGGTCACACCATGAGGCTTTCTGCATGAGGGAGAGAACTGCATCCATCCCTAGTATCTCTTGGTTTGAAGATTTATAGTTTAAACTGAGTAGAAATTGAAAGAAGGGGGGGGAAATTATATGTGTGTTGTCTGTATTTAATAGGGACAAAAATGTTAGTTTAGTCTCAGAAAGGTTTGTGAACATGAGAGCTTGCCCACTTTCCTGACTGCACGATGCCAGGCTTCCAGCCATGTGATATTGCGCTGCTGGATTTCGTTTCCCCTTCCCACAAACTTCCCATCATCCCCAGATTGTTACCAGCCTGGCCCTGTGATGTCCCTGCTGCTCCCACTCCTAGCTGGGTGCTCCTGACTGAGATCAGCCTGTTCTGCTGGAAGTGCAAAAGCAGTGAATAGCAACGAGAGGGGATGAGAGGAGGGACTGCTGGGAAAGGCAGTTTGCAAGCCTTGCAATAAAATCTGTGCTCTTTCCTTTGGGGAAAGCAAAATTAAAGTCATTCTTGAGACAGAGGTGCGATACGGAGTTATGACCCAGCTCTGCGTTCAGATGTTGCCAAAGCTATTTTAAGGTCTTAATCTTGCTTTCCCGATTTGCCCTAGTTTTCTGTGCCTTCAGCAGTGCTTCTGTGGTTAGCTTGCACCTCAGGAGAAGGCAGAGGAGAAAACAAGAGTGCCGTGTCTCCCATTGCATTTTCCCCTAGTTTGAGGACCATGGGAAGAGAGTAGGTCGGCAAGCACTGTATTTGAAGCAGGGGTGGTGGAAGAGTTGGGTCAGCATCTGTGTGTGTTCACGTCAGCTGCGTGGGAAGGTGCTCAGTCAGGACCAAGTGAATCAGGCTGCCCAGAAAAGCTGTGGATGCCCCATCCCTGGAAGTGCTCAAGGCCAGGTTGAATGTGGCTCTGGGCAGCCTGAGCTGGTGGGAGGTGTCACTGCGCATGGAAGGAGGTTGGAAATAGATGGTCTTTCAGATCTATTCCAACACAAACCTTTCTAAAAGTCTCCTTTGTTGGCAAACATGTAGGAGAAAAAAACATTGGAGGCTCATCAGGGTATGCACACCTTCTGAAACTTTGGTCAGGTTCCGCAGCACTCACAAGATGAAGGGTGAGGAAAGGTTCTTCCTTCCACCAAGTGTCTCAGGAACAGCCATTTACTTTGTTTTTCACTGTGGTCTCTGCCCAGTGGCTATTTCTGCCCTTTACAAACCATTTGTTCTTTGGAAAGCACAGATAGAATTGTAGAATGATTTAGGCTGGAAAAACCCTTTGAGATCACAAAGTCCAACCATCAGCTTCACTTACCAAGTCCCATCACTAACCCATGTCCCTCAGTGCCATGTTCACATGCCCCTTAAATACCTCCAAGGATGGGGATTCCACCACCATCCCAAGCAGCCCGTCCCAAAGCCTAACCACCCTCTCCTTGAAGAAATTCTTCCTAATCTAATCTAAACATCCCCTGGCAAAACTCGAGGCTGTTTCCTCAAAAAGGAAATGGGCTGCCCTACTGTTTTCTCCCCTCACAGGGCACCGAGCTAAATGATGACCGCACACCCTCCAATGCCACCGTCACCACCACCTTCAACATCCTGGTCATTGATGTCAACGACAACGCTCCCGAGTTCAACAGCTCTGAGTACAGTGTGGCCATCCCTGAGCTGGCCCAGGTGGGCTTCGCGCTGCCCCTCTTCATCCAGGTGCAGGACAAGGATGAGGTGAGCCCCTGCTACACACAGGTCACGGTGATTCACAGCATTCTTGGTAAATCAGCATCCAGATTGTCTGAGGGGGATGTGAGGAAGGATAAAGATCAGTGGTGAGGTACATGGTTGTACCCAGGTACCTCTTTTTTGCAGCTCTTATTGCAGCTCAGTCCCCGGAGCGCAGACGTGGGGTATGCTTTAACACATTGAGGCCACTGAGAGCCAGAAAATAGGATTGTGCAGGATGTTGATCCTTGCCTGCTACTGAGGGCTCCCCTCGGGCATTGCAAGGTTTCCTTTTGCCAGCCCTTTATAGGAAAAGAGAATTTCTGCTGGGCTCCCAGGGGACCTCAGACTCCCAGTGGGACTTGTCCTGGCACTTCAGGTGAACTGAGTAGTAGAAAAGAGGAATATAACATCTAACATCTTCCCCCACTCCCTAAAATAAAATAAAATCCCAGTGGATTGATTGAAACGTGCATCTTCTAAGAAGCGGTGAATTAGCATTTGTGGCTGGAAGGCAGCAGTGGCCTTTGCTTGTTGAAGTGATGGACATGCTCTGCTCCAGCCCCCAGTGGGATTCGGCAAACCCTGTAAACCACACAAAATCCTGTTTTTTCACAAAAAGTGATTATGACACACAGCTAACAACCCACTCGTGACATGATGTCACCCCTTGGGAGTCCTGAGCTCAGCCCGAAGAGGGGCAGATGAGCTATTAGGCAGATAAAAAGACATTTTTTCTTGAAAATGTCGATTACTAATAAAGAAGATGTGGATATGACAGATGCTGGGGATAGTTTGGGAACAGAGCCACTGTTGTGCTTTCTGAGAGATGTCAGCAGGTCCGTGCTTGAAAGGCATCGTAATGCTCCTGTTTATGTCACAAGAATGAAGGATCTGTCATCATTTCTTGTTAAAAGCTCATTTTTACTGGAGTCACTCCCATTCTAGGACTCACTCCAGCCTCTCAGCCTGGCTAATTTTAAAATGGGAGAATAAAAAATAGCCTTGCATTCCCGATAGGGTGAGCAAAAAATAGCCTCATTCTTTTGGCTCCTGGTTCACGCCTTAGACGTACTGTGATTTTCCTGAATGAATTTGGTGAGATTTTTGAAACTGCTGAGACAAGATCTCTTGTACAGATGAGCTTTTACTCCACACGCCCATGGAGACCATCATGTTAGCACAGCTTGCTTCTGACTATAGCATTATTCTCACTGGTAAGAGGCACAGGAGAGTTCACCGTGTCTTGTAGGGCTGGCGAAGAGGTGTCATACAGGTCTTGTCCTTAAAATGCTCTGTGTGGGCTGCAGGTCCTTAAACACGAAGGTGTTTTGTAACAAGTGCCACGTGGCCTTCTTGAACTGTGGGGTTTGGGTCTGTCTTTCTTCTTGTGTACTGTACACCAGCTTAAATGATTGCTGTTTGCAAAGGTTAGATTAACCAATTCAGCGAAGCACTTCAACAGGTATTTATACTGCACACAAGCCAGTGCTTGAAAGCATGTGCTTGATTTTCTCTTCGCATTGGAGTGCCCTTCTGCAGCAAGGATGAGCTTAGCATCTCAGTGTACACACATAGGGTGCTCCAAGGCAAAGCTGGTTTCTCCCAGTCCATTCCTGGGAAGCTCCCAGCTTGCTGGAGGAGTGGGGAAGGGCAGCATCAAAAAAAAAAGGGGAGGGACAGACTCTGTAGAAGGATCTGTTGTGACAGGACAAGGAGAAATGGTTTCAAACTAAAACAGGGGAGATCTAGACTGGATATTAGGAATAAGCTTTTTACAATAAGGGCAGGGAGGCACTGGCTCAGGCTGCCCAGAGAGGTGGTGGTGCCCCATCCCTGCAGACACCCCAGGTCAGGCTGAACAGAGATCTGATGGAGCTGTAGGTGTCCCAGTTCTTTGCAGGGGAGTTGAACCAGATGGCCTTTGAAGGTCCCTTCCAGCTCTTATGATTCTATAATACCCAGACATGGATGCTTAGTGCAACCACGTGGCAGTCAACTCAACACGCCAATCTGTAGTGGAAATGCTAAGTCATGGCTTGAACCAGTGATTGAGCACCTGGTGGGAAGGCAGGGCAAACCGAGGGGAGCTCAAGTGCATGCAATGCAGCTGAATGAACAGCAGGAATGGAGCCAGGATCCACCCCTTCCCAGACCTCATGTGAAGGCTGGCAGAGAAGGGCAGGGTAATTCATCTGGAGATCCCTGCCCCCCTGGGGACATTACAGGCCATCTGACGGTAAGCAGTTTCTTTCTCTTATTTCTGCACCCACTGCTACCACATCTAAGCAGAAACTTGCTTTCTGTAGCCTCAGATCTTGCTGCTCTGCTATCTTGTTGCACTTTCTATCGGGTTACACCATCTAACCCAGAAAAGATGAGGAAGAAATCTGTCTCTGTTGTACTGTGGTTCCAGCATGTGCCCCATGTGATGTGTTTTCCTTCTCAAGGAGCAATTAGGAGAAGCCACAGGGGTGATGACATCCCTCTCCCAGGCTTGGTTGCTCTCTACTCCAAGATCATGCCTGGCTCACCATTGGCTTTAGCAGGGCAGCAGAAGGAGGGCTGGGCTTGTTTTTTTGTTTGTTTGTTTGTTTGTTTTTTTTGTTTGTTTGTTTTTGTGGGGTTTTGTTGTTGGTTTTTTTTTTCACTTCTGCTTTTTGTGTTCCCTGTGGGTCATCAAAAACACTTGAATACAGGAGAAAGCAGTGCATGGGGTCTGCTTGGTTCTGGAGCCAGCCTTCTGTGAACCAAGAAAAAGGCATTAACCTCTCTGCAACTGAGTTTCTCTCTCTGCCAGATAGGGAGCAAACCACTTGAATCCTTTTCCAAAGCTATTTGAGAGCTCTTTATAAAAACCTGTGCAAGTCTCCCAGCGTTTATGCTGAGCCTGTGTTGAAATGGACACTACAGAAGACGTGTGTCTATTCATATGAACGCGTTGGATTCTCCTCTCGCCTGTGCTGTGATAGATCAGCAGGACTGAATAAATCCTACGGGAGAAACAGAAGGCTAACAGCCTGGATTACCCATTTCTGCTGAATATTTGGGGTGGGATTTTTGGAGTTGTTCAGCTGCAGTCATGGCTTCTATAAGCACGTATTGCCCAGGGTATGCCCTGCTGTAGTCTCCTTCACCCATGGAAGGGATCTGACCAGACTCAGCTGTGCCAGCATCACTGCAAGGTCCATAGAAGTGTATTAAGAGAAGCAGCACACCAGAGAAACCAGCTCCTCTACCATGGCTTTCACTTGATTTTCCTTGCCACGGTCAAATGAAGAGGAAGAAAAGGGCAGAGACCGTATAGAGCATGAGTATGATGGGCTGACATTTGAAAATAATTTTTAAAGTTCCCCAAAAATAAGCATATTAAGGAAGATAGATGGGAAATGCATGAAAAGGAAAAAATATATATATATATATCCAGGCGATGGGAATACACAGTACTTGGTGCATAAAGCTGCATCAGAGAGTTGCATGTGGATACGGTACGTGCCCATGCGTGCACAGGTGCAATATATGAATCATCCCAAGCATATATATGCATATGACAGACACGCACGCTATAAATATGATCTACGCAGCCAGGAATTGTAGGGGGGAATTGACGGCGCTCGAGTATTCTCTCCCAAAAGTGCCAGCTGCCAGTCGGGCTGAATTAGATTTCACAGGGGTTTCTGCAATACATGGAATTCACCAGCAAATTACCCTTAAAGAGGGAAAATCAATCATTTGGAGCAGAGATAAGCTGGAGGCGAGGCAGCCTCGGATTGATCCCGTCTGTGCAGGCGTGTGTGGAATTCGGGAGATAACCCGGGGACAGAGCAGCTCCTGGGAAGCAGGCAGGAAACGCTGCTTGGGACAGACAGACGGATGCAGGGAAAGGGATGGGAAGGCATTGGGATGGTGTGAGGTAGGGAAAGTTTTGCTCTGGGCATCCTGAGGAATGCAGGGAACATGATGTCCCAGTGCTTGTGGCCAGCTAGCCTTTGGATGGGCTTTTGGTGCTGGGAGAGCAGTGGGTGCTAGGAGCGAGCAGAGGGAGGCTATCCAGAGTGCTCAAGTGAAATGCCTCAGAGTGGGTGGAGAGAAACACCCTCTTTATGTTTTCAAAGGCAAGATTAAGCGTTACTTGTCCCTGCCTAGCTAGAACCCAGGCACAAGGTAGCCAAGCCATACAAAGAGCCACTAATTGCATTTTATTTGAAGAATTTCTTTTTTTTTCCTTCTTATTTTCTACCTCACCCACCCCTGCTGAACTCTTAGTACTTTTCTTTCTTTGCAAACTTGCCAGAATGAGAGATATTAAGCACTCCTCAGCTTTCTGCCCCTGCCTGGAAGGTGGCTGCGAGGCAAACTGAAGTGATGCCACTGCAGAAACACAGGCTCTCTGTTCTGGGAACACCACCTGAGCTAGGGCAGTGTTTCCGCATTCTGATTCCAGAAGAGGGGGAACGCATACACAGGGCTGTATCTGGGGCTGATCAGCCTCCCAAAGGCTAGGTATTGACACCACATTAATGCCAGCACCACAGCAGCAGGAATGCGACTATTACACGCTCTGAGGAGCAAGTACACGGGGAACAAAGTGATAATTATGCACAACAGCGGCTACAATTGTCTTTAGCTGAATTGGCGTTAAATTTCCATCAGTGCGGTGTCGGGTATGGCCACGAAGAGGTCAAGTGGGGGAAAGGAACATCAGTGCTGTGTGTCTGAGCATCCTATGCCACAACTGAGCATCTTGTGCTGCTGTGGCCATGAGCCCTGCAGGACCTTTGCTTGCTTGGGACAGCAGTGCTTATTTTGCTCTTTGCAGGCATCGTGGCCCCGTTGTTCTCTCTGGGTGGCAGGGAGGAAGGGGGTGAGGGATTTGAGAAGCGTGCGGAAAAATCTCCGGAGCGGGGCACCGGTGGCGGCATGGGCTGAGCCAGCCCCTTCTGCTGGGCAGCTGATAACAATTTGAATATTCAGATTTGCTTTCAGCCATCCGCAGGGGGCTCACAGGCTCCAGGAACCAGGAGCAAGAAAAGCAGCATGGGGGCCGAAACCAAAAAAAGTAAATAGTGGAATAAATGTATAAGCGGCACCTGGCAGCAGCCTTCCCAACAGGCAGGCGTTTTCCCCTTCCCCAGAGCTCACATGGGGAGACTGAGGCACTCGAGTGGCTGGTAATTAGGGACGGCGGTATCTGGAGCCTGATCTCCCTCCCCAGCCGGAATTAATCCACCCAGCTCCCTCCCTGCAAATACTTGGATTTCTTTTGATGTTTCAACTTTTATCTCGTGCCTCCAACAAACTCTCTCCTTGCTGGATTCCAAGAAAATCCCTCGCATCTCACTGTCACCGGAATGTGCTTTTGCATAGGGACCCTGAGAGGGGCAGGGGACGTGTGGAGGAGATGCAGTGCACCTTGCATGGGGTGCTGGGAGATGCTGCCCTGGTGAGGGGAGAAGGGCCAGCGGGAATGTTGCACGTGCCAGCGGCTCTTGGTGGTCACACTCAGCTAGTTTTTGCTATTAGTGCCCCTTCGTGCATTTAATTGCTGCCTTTTTCTGCTAGGAGGGAGGTCACTCGAGGAAAATTGGCAATTCAGCTACAGCAGCTCCTAGACTCGCTCTGTAGGACCGACCAGTGGGAAGGGGTGGTGCGCCCATAAGGGCTCCTGCAGTGCCATGGGCATGCTCTGCCAGTGGGGCTGTGGGAGAGGGGTGTTCAGGTCCCATCTGGGGCTGGAGGGGCAGGCAGCTGTGCTGTGACATCCCAGAGTGGGATGCTGTGTGGTACCTAGGTCTCAAAATGCTAAAAGGGATTTCCCTTCTAGCTTTGCCCTGCACAGATTTATCCCAGGGATGTGTTTCATTCACATGCACAGAGGTCTTCTATGAAAGCACATAAAAAGAAGACTTGCAGAATTTGCATGCACTGCATGTCCAGTGAACATCTTAAAACCCAAATGAATTCTTAAGGTCAGTGCTGAGCTATGCAAAGAGTAAACCAGCCTTCCTCTTTCTATTGCCAGGGTCCCAACAGTGTGTTTGAGGTCTACCTGGTGGGCAACAACTCCAACCACTTCATCATCTCACCCACCTCCATCCAGGGGAAGGCAGACATCCGTGTCCGGGTGGCTGTGCCACTCGACTTTGAAACCATCCCCCGCTACGAGTTCTCGGTAAGGGAGCAGGAAGAGAAGGGTGATGGGGTATAGAATGTTGAGGTCAGGAGGAAGGAGTAGTTTTCTGCATGAAAAAAAGATAAATAAAAGAGAAAAGAGTGGAATTCACAGAAGCTCCAGTTAAGAGGAGAGGTGATAGCCTCAAGTTGTGCCAGAGGAGGTTCAGGTTGGAAACAGCAGTGGTGCACTGGCACAGGCTAGCTGGGGAGGTAAGGGAGTCACCATCTCTGGAGGTGTTCCAGAGATGCACAGATGTGGCACTGAGGGATGTTGGCAGTGGGCATGTGGGGGTGAGCTGGGGTTGGGCTGGATGTGCTGAGAGGGCTTTTCCAACATGAATGACTCTGTGATTGTATAGTTCTAAGATCTGGTTCTCCCCTTGCAGCTCTTTGCGAATGAGAGCATCCCAGAGCATGTTGGCTTCGCACGCGTGAAGATCAGCCTCATCAATGAGAACGACAATCGTCCGGTCTTCAGCAAGGCCCTCTACAATGTCAGCCTTCCAGAGAACGCCACTGTGGGCACCACCGTGCTGCAGGTCCATGTGAGTAGAAGCATCCCTGCTGCAAATCCCACATGTGATGAGGAAATTGGGGTCTGCTGTGCTGAGGGTGGAAAGAGATGGGAAGAGCTGCATGGGTTGGGTTGGTTGAAGATGAAGATGTGGAGGAGGAGATAGAATCATATAACTGTTAAGGTTGGAAAAGAGCACTAGGATCATCTAGTCCAACCGCCAAACCCATAGAGATGCTGGTACTCCTCTGGGATGAGAAATATCCCCAGTGCAATGCACTGTGTGCGTTGCTGCTGCTGTTCTATAGTCACAGCTCCTGCATGCCACCCAGAGAAGAAAAGCCCTGACAAAAGCGCTTGGTGTGTAAGTGTGTTTACTCTACAAACAGATGGTGTGAAACTGCACAGAGCCCCCGAGCTGTTCCCATCTGACAGTTATTAATATTTCAAGCAGATGTTTAGCTAGTTGGGCCGTCAGGCACTGAACAATGAGGCTGTTACTGCCGCTCCTCTTTCCCCAACTTCCAGCTCTGCCAGCACTTCGGAGCACACGCAGAACCGCCCGGAGTCGAATCCTCTGTGATAAATCAGAATGGATGCAATTAGTGCTGAAACCCAGCTTGCCCTCCCAGCTGATCCCAAACTTCTCTCAGCCCTCCTGCTGTGGGATGCTTGGCTTTCCTGCAGGCTTCCCAAAATGTCTCATGCGCTGCAGGCATGCTGGACAGGAGGATGCTGCCAGTGAAAGCCTGTTTGCTAACTAAGAAATTCCTTCTTTCATTTTTTTTTCTTTCTTTTTCACTTGCTCGGTGTGGTAGTTACCCACAGGGTTAGGCACTGGGAAATGCCCCTTTGCGCAGTGCAGGTCTGGTACCCAGCTGCAAATGGAAAGGGGAGGAAAAAAAGGCAGAAGCAGACTTCATTTGCAGTGACAAATGGCCATTTGTCTCCGCAGCATTTCAGCTCGTAATGCTGCTGACAGCAGAGAAACATTGCCTGCTACACGTGTAAATCAGTTGTAAAACAACACGATGTGCAGACACAGGGTCAGCTCTGTGTCCCTGCAGGTCCTTGGGCACAACCCAGCCCCTTCCCCATGTTATGCAGCCCTGTCCGCCCTCTAAGATTCTTTTGGCCCGCTCTCCATTCTCCGTTCCGCATCCTCTCCTCTCCCTGCCCATCCATCCATCCGTCCATCTGTTCAGTCCCATCCAGGAGATGCATTTATCATACAGATGCAGGGAGCTTCTTGCTTGTAGGATAACATCTGGAATGGCCCTGCATCCCTGAGGGGTAGGTGCAGGGTGCTGGGAGAGCTCCCTGAGCCTCTTCCCCTTAAAGCTCTGCCCCAGATACCAGCAGATATTGAAATATTATTATTTTTTTTTCTGAAACAACTGGCCATGAAACCTTTTAATAACGTAACTGAAAAGGTCAGAGAAAGAATTTCACACTTCTTGAGCAAGCAGGCAGACGGTATATAACTTCATGCCCTCCAGGAACAAGAGGCACTGAGAGCATATGCTGCACCCTGAACTAACTGGGGTGCACAACCCCCCTGGCCAAGCACTGACAACAGCTGGTGGTGGCTCCTGATACAAGGGAGTGGGTTGGTGGCCCTGAGGCAGGCAGGGTGTCCTTCTGGTGCTGCACTGGGGCTGGAGATGAAACACATGAAGCTCTTCTGGGTCATGGCGAGGGGCTGGGACCAGGTGGAGCATTCAGCTGGAAGCATTTTGGGGTGGAGGAGGCTATGGAAATGGGGTCTGCTTTGGGACCCCTAAGGCTCCAGTGAGAGGAGTGGGAGCTCAGCTTCTCCTCCAGACCCATGAGTGTGCAGGTGTGTGTTGTATGACCAGCTGCTGTTCTATTTGCTGGAATTGGAGGGCTGGGGAAGGGGACGGAGACCCTGTGGGGGGCCGGAGTTAAGGGGCAGGAGGTCTCCTTAAGCCTCTTGTATCCTACAGATCTGCAGCATACGGTCCTCCTGGAAAGCTCTGATAACCAAAATCATTAAAGCCCAAACAAACAGTGAGCCGTTCGTTCCTTAGCCACGGCAGTGCTTTTGATTTGCCTCAAATGGCATGGAGAAAAGCAGTTCTCCAGGGAAACGTAGGAAGCAGTCCCACCCCCAGGCCCTACTTTGCTCCTTTGCCCCAGGGATCTGCTGCAACCCCTCCAGAGCATCCCCACAGTCTGCAGAGCTCAGCCCCTCTTTGCCACCATGTTTCCCTAGGAGAAACCTTGTTAGTAGGAGCCTAATGAAGTAAATGTGCTAATTAACCTTCCATTACTCTCCTCATTAAAGCAACCTTTAATTTGCTTGGCAAAGTTTCTCTCCTTCACCACCCAGCTGTCAGTTTGCCACTGCCGCTTCGATCTCTCTTTGGCCTCGCATCGGGGATGGGAAAATCGATCCCACCCTGCTTTTCCTCCCCTTCTTTCCATCCAGCCGTGAACTCCAGTCTACACAAAAGTAATAGTGTGATTTTCCCACCCTGGGCATCAATATGCACCTATTTAACATGCAAATCGCCTTCTCAATCAGCAGCGAGCCTGCTCCGTGCCCCTTCCATCCTCTGGGCTCTGGAGGTGGGCTGAGATGGTCCCATTTTGGGGCAGCACCTGCACTGTGAAGCCTTTGGGGCAGGCCTGGTGATAGGTGGGATCTGCTGGCTCAGGGTGAGAACCTTGGGCAGTGCTTGCATGGCTTTGGTGGGGATGGGAGGTGATAAAGAGAGGCAATGTCAGCCCCATCCCTCCCTGTTAGCATCTCAATCAATCCCGTTGTTCTTCAGCCCCGTGTTCTCCTGCTCCAGCTGTGCTTAAACAGAGCAAAATCACGTCCAATTTCCCTGCCGCTTGGAGGAAAATTGAATCCTTTATCTGTGAGAAGAGAGGAAAGCTGAAAGTACACCAAACAATAAATAGTTAAATAATCAAAGCAGGCGATTCCAAATTGCCTGGAAAGTTAAACATGATCGGCTTTTCTTCTTCGTGCCTGCCCCTCTTTTTTGTAAACCTGCTCACACTCCTTGTTCCTTTCAAATATTCTCCTCAATTCAGCTCTGTAAATACAGGCAGGGAGGAGGGGGTTTCCAGGTAGCAGCATGATTGACGGATCTGAAGCCCTCGTCTTTCTGTCAGGGCCCAGTGCTCTCTGGCTGTGTTTATCTCTTTAATCTAAATATCAATCCGTAAGACTGAAATGGGGTGGAATAGGAATCATGACAGCTGAGGAGAGAGACACTTATTGCAGCTCTCGCAGCCGCGCCGTGGCCTGATGGAGCTGTCAGGATAAATGCACAGTTTCAAAGTGCAGAGGTGGCAAAAACCGAAGCTCAGCCCCAAATGGGGACAGTCACAGCGGTAAAACAGCTAAGCATTCCATGGTGATGCATGGACACAGGCTGCCCAGTTTGTGTCCCTGGAGGTGTTCCAGAGCCTTGGAGATGTAGCACTGAGGGACATAGACAATGAACAGGTGGGGTTGGGCTGGGTGACTTGAGAGGGCTTTTAAAACCTTATGATTCTATGATTCTGTGATTCTAAGGGACACTTCAGAAGCATCTGTATGCTGTGTGATAGAGGCTGGAGTGGTGTTCTCCTGGATGTCCTCCTGGGGTTCAGCCCATGGCTCCTGGACTACATTCTTCATGCTGACCGAGGGTCATCTCCTTAGCAATCCCTCTGCCTCTTGGGGACATGTTCTTGGCTTGCTGTCCGTGGCTGAACAGCAAAACTCCCTCCATATGTGGGTTTGCTTTGCTCGTGGAGCAATCATGCAGCTAACGTGACTTCCACCCATCCCTTATGCCCGTCTGGGTGAGATGGGGCTGCAGGCACTGGGAGAGCTCCTGGGAATGTTTCAGAGAGCAATGGGTATTCATATTTCCTGTGTTGGACTTTGACCTTAATTCCTTCCATTTTGCTGGGCTGTAAAATTCATTAGGGACCTAACAGCAAAGCGATTGAGATGTCAGCCAGGCAGTTGCGTGGTTATTTAATCTATCAGATGTGTGGCTTGCCATTTAGGTGGACAACAAGAGAATATGAAATCAATATGCTTCATTAGCGGAGGTCTCGCTCCTGGCTCTGTCGCGTACAACCTGGCAATGTGCTGGGCTTGGTGCCACTTTGCAGTGGGACGGGGGCACAAAACATGGTGCTAAGCCACTTGCCCAAGGTCTGTCTCCACCCTGAGATGCTGTAGGGTCTCACCTCGACCCGTGGTCCCTGGCCACTAAATGACAGCCACCCAGGCAAGTGTTAACCTGGCCGACAAGGAGCTGCTGCTGTTAGAAAACACAATCAGTGATCCAGGAGGAGAGGTGGGAAGGCTCGGCTGTTCACAGGGGGGTTGATTGGCTATTTTTCTCCCCCTGGAGCCCTCTGGGGTCGTTAGCATCGATTGAAGCCCTGCTCGGGGCAGCTGGGCATCTCCCTCTCCTCGCCCCCAGCCCTAATCACGGCTGCGGCGCAGCAATGCTGCCTGATTGCTGCCTCCCACCGGGCTGGGGAAACAGCAGCTGCCAGAGCAATCTCCACTTGGGAAAGTTGTGCATTAAGCAGGTTTTCCACCAGTTCTCTCCATCCTTTGCAGCTCAGTGGTTACTTCTCATGGAAACTCTCCGCGTTATCTTTCTCTCTTCCCCATCCCAAATCACATCACAGTGCGGGACATGCCAGAGCATGGTTTCTCTTCCCTTTTTCTCTGGAAAATCAGAATCTGACAATTGCTTTGAAGAAGGGTTGCTTGTTCTTTAGCAAGTGGTTTTGGAATAGGGCAGGTGGATGTGCCGTGCTGGTCCCTGTCCCTGTGCCAGGAGGCAAGAAGCACGGCCGGTCACTCGCTGCCCTGACAGCTTTCTGATGTCAGGTAATTGCTTTCCTGCTACGACTCTTTTAAGCAGCAAGCTCCTGGCCAAAGCAATTTGTTCCCCATCAATTTTTATTTCCTGGTCCCTCAGTGCAGGGTAAGGGGGAAACAAAGGTAGCAGAGGAGCAGAGACCTGCCGTAGCAGCCCACCAATACACTTCTCATCCTGCTGCCATCCCAGTGCAAATCCACACCAGAGGTGGGAGGGAGGTGCTGCTCCCAGGTGCTTGACCCTTAGGCAGATTTTGGTTGATCAGGAAGTTTTTTGGGGTGGAGACCCAAATAGATATACATGGCTTTTGTCTCTGAGCACGTCCCCCACTCATCCTGCAGAGCTGCTGCGAGCAGAGTTAATCTCGAGCAGTTTAAGGAGTCGTTCAGTGGGGCTCGGCGGATGATGAATGTCGAAACCATTACAAGCAAAGCGCTGGGGCTCCATGGAGCTGTTTAAAAATGAATTCTCCCATGTAAATTTCTGCTCCATCAATCCTTATGACATGTCAAACATTGCTATTGTTTCCTGAACAAATTGCACGACATGCCCTTTCCTGCAGATCCGCACAGGAGAGCAGAACCGCCTGCCTGGGAGGTGGGAAGGATGCTCGTGGGATAAAAGGGAGATGTGGGAATACTTGCATGCAGGATAGAGAGCGGTGCTTGGGGCTGATGGGCTGTGTGATAACATAGAACAGCATCCCTGCAGCTTGAGGAATGAATGGATTCCTCGGGTTAGCCCAGCTGCCTCTTCCCAGGACTCTTCCTGAGTTTTGCCACCTAAATGCATTTTGGAGAAGAGCACCACACTGGCAACAGCTCACAAAAGCACAGCTACAGACCTGTGCTTCCATCCTGCCCTTTGCAGGCTCCAGTGGGCAAATCCCCTCTTAATATTCTGGGCAGGAGGCAAGCAGCTGCAAAAGCTGTTTGATGGCTGCTTGAGGTGGAGCCCCAGGAAACTTCCAGCCAGATACTTCTCCTCCTCCCTCTCTTTCTCCTTCTCTCTGTCTGCAGCTGGGGACTGATCCGCTGGAAACATTGGGCATTGGCACTGTGGCTTTGGGATCAGCCCCACGAAGCCATCAGGGCTTTGGTTCTTCTCGCACCGCACAGCTCCGCACTGACCTTCTCTTCACCTTCCTCCTTCCCTATATTTTTTTAGCCCGGCAGCAGAAAATTACACTTTCCCGGCGTTGTCTGTCACTGCAATAAGCACTTACAAGTGCAATCGCACAGGGCCAAATGAAGGGAATTAGTTTTGCCCATGCTTTGTGGCACTGGCAGGTTCCCTGTAAATCATTATCTCATCACCACCAATCCAGGTACATGGAAAATGCCTTTCTTGTCCCAAGCGTTTAGGGATTAATGGGTCCTAGGTTATGGGAGCAAAAATGATGTCTGGAAAAAAGACATCCCCTGGTCCCAGGTAGGGTGGCTTTCGGCTGATTTGCTCGGTTTTGCTGAGTGCAGTGTGCATAAAGATTAAATCACACCTTAGCTGTGGAGAAGAAAATCAGCAAAATGGGTAGGGCTGGAAGGATGACTCCACTAGGGCGTGCTTTTGCTGAGGCAAAGCACTAAGGATTTACCAGCTGAGAAGCTTTTGGGGTAAAATGAAGGAATTCAGACAAATTTTCACACCATAGCAAGGTATGGGGACAAAGGTGAGGCAGTTGGGTGTGCTCAAACTCCTGCTCTGCTGGTAATGGTACCCAAGGCCATCGGTAAATCAGGAGGGTTTCAGAAGTGGGTTGTGCTCTGTGCCAGTCCTAAAATACAGCCTCCTGATGGTATCTAGACATAAAATGTGTCTCTAGCCCTGCTTCTCAGAGTCTGGTTGGAGTCTAACTAGTCCAGACAGGACTCAATTTAGAAAATATACTGGGGGGGGAAAAAAAAAAAAAAAAAGATGTAGTTTTAGACTCTTATTCCACTTCCTTCATCTAAATACAAGTTTTCTGGTCATTTTTCCTTGCCTCTGTTCATGCATATTTTATATATTCATTAGAGAAAAGACTTTAAAACATACATAAATCTCGCCTCATTCCTCTGAAGCTGACAAACTGTGCCTTGCATACCTCGCCTGGAGGCAAAGTCTTCCAGCGGCAAAGCCTTGCAGGATTTGGGCTTCCCAGGTCATCCCTCTTTTCCCGTGCCTATTTTGTGGCTTTCTGATTAGGGTTTCTGTGCTGGGCCCTCCTCTGGAAATGGAGCTGCTCGCAGCAGACAGCTCTCTTCTTCTCTGTTCTCTTTAAAATCTCATCTGCCTTGAATTGCTGTATTTTGTGTGCTCTTCCCATGTCAGCTCAGAATGGAAGTGAAAGGTAGCAGGCATAACATTTTGGGGAATGGCACTGAGCACTGTTGCTGGATGGATGCTATCTGCAGTGGGTGGCCAGTCAGAAATTCCCCCAAAAATGGGAGCTCCAACAGTCCAAGTCAGGATCCATTGGGTATTCAACAGCAGTGAACAACGTAGGCAGGAAGGAGCAGGTAAAAGGGGGGGAAGAAGAGGCTGAGCCTTGCCTGTCTGCTCTGGAGGGCTGCTGGAGGCAGCACCTTCTGTGGGTGCTCCTGGAGGAGGCAGGGGATGGGTAGAGCAGCCACCAGCCTGCCCTAAAGCCACGTCACCTGGGAAGGCATGAACCTTCCTGAGATGTGAATGTAAATAAAGCTTTCTGTGAGTTGTGATGGGTTCACTGGTGTGTGCGATTCCCAGAAGTAGCTTCATTTGTTAACTAACTTTTGATTTTTTCAGGCAACTGACAATGATGTGGGCAGCTATGGCAAAGTCAGTTATTTCTTCAGCGATGACCCCGATCGGTAAGTGTGGTTGAACCACGATGGTAAAGGTGCTTCTCCAAAATTTGGAGACTAACATTTCACCATCTCCAGCACACAGTCACCGAAGTTTTCACCCCTTTCCTGTCCCTCCCCAGTTTCTCACTGGACAAGGACACGGGTGTGATCCTGCTGATGGCCCGACTGGACTTTGAGACCATGCAGCGCTACACGCTGACTGTCATTGCACGGGACGGTGGCGGTGAGGAGACAGCAGGGCGCATCAGAATCAATGTTCTGGACGTCAACGACAACGTGCCCACCTTCCAGAAGGAGGCATACTTGGGGGCACTGCGGGAGAATGAGCCCTCTGTCACCCAGGTGGTCCGGCTCCGGGTGAGAGACCAGCCGGGGCCAGGTCCCCATTCAGCACCACTCCCTGCATGGCCAGTGCAGCATCTGTGCTCACCTTTCTCTTCTTTCTATGTAGGCATCTGATGAGGACTCCCCCCCAAACAACCAGATCACCTACAGCATCGTGCATGCATCTGCCTTCCGCGAGTACTTTGACATCACGGTGTCAGAAGGGTATGGAGGTAAGCTCTGCGGTTGAGAGAGATGACAGGAGGACAGTAGGTTGGGTGGTGACAATAGAATGTCCCCCACCTGGCCGACTTGGTACTGAGTCCCCACCTTGCATCCTTCCAGTGATAAGCGTGAACCACCCCCTCGACTACGAGCAGGTGGTCAATGGGGTCATCTACCTGACCGTGATGGCCAAGGATGCTGGTAACCCACCACTCAACAGCACTGTCCCCGTCACCATCGAGGTGTTTGTAAGTACAATGCAAACGCGATGATAGGAACAGGGGACAGCTGGAGCTGGGGCATCCCCTCAGCCCCCATTAAGCAGTGTGAACATACCTGCCTTTTAGAATAGAAAGAAAATGAGGAGGAAGTGTTTGACAATGGCATTTCAGGAAAAAAGAGACATGAAAAGGCAGAACAAGAGCTAGTGGGGAGGGAGGCAATTTTTTTTCCTCCTTTGCTTGTTGGTTTTTAATAAAGAAGTCAAACTCGCCTTGTAGATCTCCCATTAGGGGACAATACGCTTTGTAGAGGGAGCCGCCGAGTCAGAACTAATAGCGTGCAGTGCCGAGATCCAGGGAAATATCACTGCTAATAAGCTGCCGCTGCGTTCACTGCCGCTGCTGTCCTCACTGGGGCGATGAGCCGGCAACAGGAAGCGTGCAAAGGATAGGGGTCTGCAGGAATCTGTAAAGCTGATGATGGCATGGTGGAGCACATGCAGTCTTGTTGGGCATTTCTTCCCCACCACTGGCTTTGCCCTGTGACAGTCACCCCATGCTCCATGAGGATGTATGCAGTTTCCACGTTGCCCTCGGAGAAGGCATAGGGAGAGCTGAGTGATGCTCTGGCTTATTACAGACCACCTGCTTCCAGAAATGGGAGCAGAGGATGGCAATTCAATTACGGTGCAATGGGCATCACTGGCACGTGAAATTGCCTCAAATATCTGGTTTGGTGGCAGCAGGAGCAGCTGAGCCTACTGGCCCATCAGCAGCCTCCATGAAGAAAACGTCTCTGAAACAGCCCCAGGAAAGTGACAAAATCCACAACAGCGCTTTAATGTTCTGGTGGCTCCACCCTTCCCTTTCTGGGCTGTTAGATTTGGTGTTCAGACCCCCCCTACACCTTAGCCCTAATCCCACCTTCCTTACACTGTTGCCTTGAGCTGGTCACGTGATAGAAGCTCCCATATCTGCACTGTACCTCTTCACCCACAGTGAAGAGCCAGCCTTTTGCCATTCTTTTTGCTGTAGGATGAGAACGACAATCCACCCACCTTCAGCAAGCCCTCCTACGTGATAGCCGTCATGGAAGACATCATGGCAGGTATGAAGCACAGCTTCTTCTCCAGCCATTCAGGAGGGTCCTGGGGCTCACACAGTCACCCTGGGGATCCCACAGCTACCCTGGGGTACACGAATGTTTGTTGGGGAGGCAAGGAGCCAAGTCCTTGAGCCAGTGAGCAGTGGGGCAGGTGCCTCCTCCAGCCCTCATTTCTGCCCCCGCAAGGTGCTACTGTGCTGTTCCTCAATGCCACAGACCTGGACCGGTCCAGGGAGTACGGACAGGAGTCAATCATCTACTCCCTGGAGGGCTCCTCTCATTTTCGGATCAACGCTCGCTCAGGTGAGACTCCATCCACACGCTCACTCTTTTCCATTCAGTCTAGTCCCATTTTTTCCCCAGTTTTCTTCATTATTGTTTTTCCCCTTTCACTCTTCCCTCCTCCTTCCCAAGCAGCCTGCTTAGGGGATGCACAATGTAAGGGAGTCACCAAATTTCAGTCCCCAAGGTTGGTCACTGTTAAACTTTTGGGAAAGGCTGGCAGTTTGGCTGCAAGGGTTTATTTTAGCTCAGGAGATGCTGTCTGCCCTTCCTCGCTGACATCTTTTTGGTTCATTAAGGGCAGGAATGCTGACAAAGCTGTAAATGCTGCAGACAGGACTTCCTCTTATCCATATGGCACCTGCAAGAAAAGAGGCACATGGGTGGTTGGAAGGGAGGAAAGGGGTGATAGTGTGACCTGGGGTGGTGGACAAGCCAACACTATCTGTGAGACATACAAACTCTCTGTACCTGTTCTGTGAGGATGTGCTGTGCTGGGTGCAAGTCTATGGGCAGGAGACATCCATCATTACGACATATGCACGCTTAAACTACTTTTTCTGTGATTAATTTTTTCAGTGCAGGGATTAGTTGGTACCGTGAGAGTTTGGAGTCAGATATATTTTAGGAAGACCTTTAGCCTTACAAATTTTCCCTGCTTAGATTAGTTTTTCTCCTCCAGTTCTGGCATGGATGAGCTCTTCCTATGGCATGCCAGCCCCTCCATACATAGCAAGGCACACCTCCTTACAGCTCAGGCACTGAGTGAGGAACGGGCAGTTTGGGGGGTTCAGGGGACCAAAGCAGCATACAGCCTCTGGAAGGGTGGGAGAGCATAGTTATTTCTTATAGTGCTTGCTGTAGACCCCCTCCAGGAAACGCCAGCCATCTATGTGAAGCTGAATCAGTCTCCATTTTGAAGTAACTCTGTTTTCACCAGTTCCCCAAGCTACAAATGGTAAGTCACCATATGACCTTTCTCATCTCTCTCATCCTTTTTGTCTGCAGGAGAAATCACGACGACATCCTTGCTGGACCGGGAGGCCAAATCTGAATACATCCTCATTGTTAGAGCAGTGGACGGGGGTGTGGGTCACCATCAGAAGACAGGCATTGCCATGGTGAGCATGGCCCCAGGACCCCGTGCTTGGAGGGCACGTGGAGCACACAGTGGTGTCTGCCCATCACTCTGGGCTGCCTCCCACTGCAGAATGACTCTTCAGAGTGGGTGAACCTGGAAATCAGGCTCCCTTTCCTAGCAAGCCATTTGTCACAGAGCCACTTGACCTTCCCGTGCTTTGTGTGTTCATCCCTTGGTGCGGGCACGGCAGCAGGTACCCATTCCTCCCACAGCATGGCTCCTTTTGTTAGTGTTTCTCAAGAAAATGCTTGGTCGGAGAGCTTGCAGGAGCACTTAGCTGTTCCTGATGACTGCTATTCACACACTGCCTTCATCAAGGGTTTCCAACTGCTTTTTGATTCTTGGGCTCCTTGGAAGGTTCTAGCGGAGGTGCAGGCAAATTGAATCCTCCTGGCAATGGCTTTGCCTCACCCCTCACTGGCACACCATCGTTTGAAACCTTTACATGGAAGTCTTTGGAAATATGAGACCAGAAGCCATGTATCCATCTCCTGTGGCCTGATGTTGGATGGAAGGTTTAATTGCCTTTGGGTCCTCTTTCTCCTGGGATGCTCTGTTGGGCTGTAGAAGAGATGTCCTGTGCAACAGCAAAGTACTGTGGTAGTGCCAAAGAGTTCCCCAGAATAACTGTCATTGGTACTAAGGTCCATTGGAAGGTGTGGGATCCAGGAAGACTATAACTAGAGGTTGCAGCCCTGGCTAGGCAAATGCACAACTTGTGGAGTGCTGGGCTCCTGTTTGGGGCTACAGATGAGTGGATGTTCTGTCAGTAGCAGAAAAGGGTTTCTACAACACAGATTGCAATTAGGACAAAAAAAATCCACCCTGGTCCTCACACGGACCTGCCAGCAACTGAGCCTGTTTTCTCCTGCAGGTGAACATCACACTGCTGGACATCAATGACAACTACCCCACGTGGAAGGATGCGCCCTACTTCATCAACCTGGTGGAAATGACCCCCCCAAATTCAGACGTCACCACGGTACGTGTGCAGAGAGGCAGCTTCAGGCAGCCTCTTCTCACCTGCCCAGCCTTTCCTCCCCCTATGCCTGCAGTAAGCCTTGCAGAAGTTTGTTCAAAAGGTTCCTCCTTGCTGCCCATTCCATGTGTTCCTCCTCTCCACTGGCATTCTTTATTGTTTTTGCAATTGTGTGGGTTTTGGTCAAGTTCTCCTTTTCCTAGCCTCGCTTGCGACCTCCTTCAAGGACCTCTCTGAAAGACATTGATTTACAGCCTTTCAAATCCCGCTGGTGAAATAAAAGAGAAGGAGAGCAAGAGGCTTGCACTCCATCACACTGGGAGAAAAATGACGGGCACGAAACAGAAAATAAATGAGGGGAAAGTGAGGAGAATCCACAATACTGTTTAACATGGAAGGCTGCAAGAGAAAGCTGGTGCAGAAAGGAAGATAGGTCCAGCAGGAGAGCAGGAGGTAGCAAGGTTTGCAACGGTGACCCACAGCCCCCAGCCCCACTTTGGAGGACCTGTGGGCCCCACCGTGCTTCTCCCACACTTCTCCTCCAAAGAGTGGCAAGTAGCTTCTGTAGAAGCTGAGAAGTCCTCTTGCATCACAATCCCAGTTAGTTGCTGGGAAGATAATTGCTGTGTAATCCATAGGATGAAAATTCGGCTGGAACAGAAAGAGACAGGGAAGATACAAGTGTGATGAAGTTGTTCTGGGCTTTGTGTATATGTAAATGCCCGCTGTAATTAAAAACATCACAGGAAGCACCAAATGTCCAGGGGAGGAGAAGACCACCAGTGAAGGCTCAGCCACTATACTAGACAGCAGTGAATCTCCAACTGGGATACTCTGTTTTAACTCCCATCTCTCGGCTCCATTTGTTGCTATTTCAGGTGGTGGCTGTAGACCCGGACCTGGGGGAGAATGGTACGGTGGTGTACAGCATCCGCCCCCCCAACAAGTTCTATAGCCTCAACAGCACCTCTGGCAAGATCCGCACCTCTGGCGTCCAGCTGGACCGTGAGAACCCCAACCCACAGGAGGCTGAGCTGATGCGGAGGATTGTGGTGTCAGTCACCGACTGTAAGCTGGTGTCATGGGAGGACATCAGTGTTTAATGCAGGGAGTGGAGCCAGCTGGTCTTTGAGACCTGGCACTTGAGCTTGAGGCATGCTGCAGGGGTGGGGCCACCACCATACTGGGCACGTGTAGAGAGGGGTGGGCACGAGCTTCCTCTTCTGGAGGTTGGAGGAAGACAGCAGCACTGCTGCTCAGTGTATGCAATGAGGAAATGCTTAGGCTTCTTAGGTCTATTGTGGAGTCTGGGGATGCTTTTGGAGCTGAGGCTGTGGATCTTGTAAGGCTGGCAAGATCCCATGGCTGTAGGCCTCCATCAGTAGCTAGGGAAGCCAGCTGAGCAGGTGAGGGGGAAAGAGCTGGTCAAGTGATTATGGTTTTTGGTGTTTTTTGTTGTTGTTGTTGTTGTTTTTGAAGTTCTGAGAACAATATTTTACAGAGTATATTTCAGGAAAAGAAGAAAGATGAATTAGGATAAATTCCCCACTGTCCAGCTGGCTTCCTGGAAGCACATTTAGCCTTAACTCTGCCCCTTCCTGTGTTTTCACTGTAACGTCCCATCCAAGCTGCTATAGGAAAGGGATAAGGACAGATGTATGCTGCTGCTGTCTTCAGCCACGTGCACAGACAGACCCTGCATGCATCCAGAGAGAGTTTTCTCTGCTTGAGGAACCATGCATCATCCCAAGGGGCTGTAGGCATGAACCTTGGCCCCCATCCTGTCCCTGCAGGTGGGCGGCCACCCCTGCGAGCCACCAGCAGTGCCACAGTGTTTGTCAACCTGCTGGATCTGAATGACAATGATCCCACTTTCCAAAACCTGCCCTTCATCGCAGAGATATCTGAGGGTCTTCCTGCCGGCACCTCTGTCTTCCAGGTGAGCTCATCCCACCAGTGCTGGAAAATGTCATCGTTTCCACAATGAATGGAGATGCCCATGGGAACCTATGTTGTCTTCACACAGCATGGTACCCACAAGGAGAATAACTTGAAGCTCTGTTGTTTCAACCTGAGGTTTCTGGGAACAGAGCTTGGGGCTTTTGTCACTCAGGAGATGATTGGGGTCACCATGCTCACCCCTCCTTCCATCCTTTCCCCACTAGGTGCTGGCCATCGACCTGGATGAAGGCCCCAATGGGTGGGTGACGTATCGCATGCAGGTGGGGATGCCTCGTATGGACTTCCTCATCAACAGCACCAGCGGGCTCATCATCTCCACCACCGTGCTGGACCGGGAGAGGATCACTGAGTACTACTTGCGTGTGGTGGCCAGCGATGCTGGCACGCCCTCCAAGAGCTCCACCAGCACCCTCACTGTTAAAGGTGGGCGCATCAGGTCCCCTCCAGTCCCCAAATGTCTAAATTTCCATAGGCAGCAAGGGATGCTACAGGGTGCTCAGAACAGCCAGGAGAATTTTGGGGAGATTGGCAGCAGAAGGAGGGCATGTTCGGAGGGGACACTCATCTTCATTCCCTCTTGCAGTGTTGGATGTGAATGATGAGAGCCCCACCTTCTTGCCAGCCATCTACAATGTGTCGTTGCCTGAGAACGTGGCCCGAGACTTCAAAGTGGTCCGGCTCAACTGCACAGATGCTGATGTGGGACTGAACGCTGAGCTCAGCTACTTCATCACAGGTACAGCTGCTGACCCCATCTCACTCAGCCGGGGAGCTTTCCACCCTGACAATATCTTTCCAGACTGCCTTGCAGGGGGATCTGGGTGTATTTTCCAAGGATGCTTTCCTCTCTGGCCATCAGCACAGGGAGCAGGTACACCTTCTGGGAAAGGTACAGCTTTTGGGACACGATGCCAACGTGATGAGAGAGAGCTGGAGTCTCGCCTCCACATCGGTGCTGCCGATCCCAAAACTTGTGCGGTATCGCCCTCTGCCGCACGGCCCCGTTCTGGCTCCCCTCTTGGCTCCCGCTGGACTGGGATTTGGGAACCCTTGGCCCTAGGCACCCCCTGTCATTAAACCCATGAGGTGCAGCATATGCGTAATTTATTTCAGGGCATCCCATAGCACCACGTGCCCAGGGGCTGCATCTGGTCTCTGTTGATTTTCACCCGTGGAACTGCACTGGTGATGATGACATTCTGGTCCCTGTCCTTCACTGCAGGTGGGAACCAGGACGGCAAATTCAGCGTCGGCTTCAGGGATGGGGTGGTCAGGACAGTTGTGAGCCTGGACAGGGAGACGGTGGCATCGTATGCACTGATCCTGGAGGCCATTGGTGAGAGCTTCTCCCATTTCCATGAAAGCTTTGAGCTGCCTGTGTTTGATTTGAGCATCCCACAGCTGCTTTTGCAGACAGCCATTTCACCCCTTGTCTGGTCCAGTCCCAGGGCTTTCCCTTCCCAATTTGTCCCAGCACCGCAGTATTGCTCCCATACTGCTGGGCTTCAGCTCAGTGGCTGCCAATTCATCCCAAGCCACCTGGCATAGGCAGAGGAGCGGGCACCATATACATCTTGTCCATCATCTCCAGAGCTATAAAATGATGTGCCTGCCTGCAGAATGCTTGGACATCCCTCCTGAGCAGAAAAAAAAAAAAAGTGGCCTGCTCAGAAATCTTGGGATCACAGAACTACAGGTGCCACATTGATGCAGAAGGGATGCTGCCCCATGTTTACCCCCCACCTCCAGCTGTCCCCTGTGTGAAGAGCCAGGGATGACAGAACTGCTTTCTCTCCCAACAGACAACGGCCCCACTGGGAATCGCCGTACCGGGACTGCCACTGTCTATGTCACTGTCCTGGATGTCAACGATAACCGACCCATCTTCCTTCAGAGCAGCTACGAAGCTAGTGTACCTGAGGATATCCCAGCTGCCAGCAGCATCGTGCAGGCACGTGGCTCCTCATCACCAGTTTGTTCCCTATGAACGTGCGGTGAGAGCGTCAGAGAGAAGACAGCAAAGACAGGGAGCCTCATGGGACTAAAATAAGAAATTCACTCCATTTATTCACAGAATGAGGGAAGCCCCTGTGCTTGTGAGGCCCCTTGGCTGGCTGTCTTCCAGAAGGAACTGAGGGCGGGGATTTCCAGGATTGGATTGGAAGGGACCTCAAAGCCCATCCAGCCCCAACTCCTGCCATGGGATGGTTGCCCCCAACCAGATCAGGGCCCCATCAATAATCTTGGGCACCTCCATGGGTGGGACACCCACAGCTCTGAGCAGCAGTGCCAGTGAACTCACTGCCCTCTGAGTTGGTTCTGAGAGGGCTGTGGGTCTGCTCGTGCAGTTCCCATTCCAGGGTAGGAAGGTTTGGGTAGACAGCAGCCAGGTCAAACGTACAATAAAATAAAATAAAAGAAAATAGAATTTTAAAAAAAGGTTTCCAAAGGCACTTAATTGATCGATTAAGATTAAGATTGAGAACAAATGTTCTTAATTGCTGATCGGAAACTATGAGGTGGAAATGAGCAGGGTGGAAAGCAAGATGCTGCGTCAGGGGAGGCAAGCATCGCTCACTGGCTGTGTGACGCAGGACAAAACCACGGCCAGCAAATGACACGAGAGCTGTGGGCCCTAGAAGCTGAGGGCTGCACCCTAGGCTCATGCATTTGGGGCCGTCGTGGTACCCATGACCCCAGGTACTCTGATAGCCTCAGCTGTCCCCAGGAGGCCCTTGCTGAAGCAGGGTGACCAAAGCTACCCTCATTCTGGCATTTGCTATGCATACACGGTTTGACTTGGTGACCTGAGGTTCGTCAGGGTAATTTCTTCAGGGATTTTTTTACTCACCTGGGGGTGGCTCGGATCCCTCTGGGGAAGTGCATCCTTGGGCAGAGAGCTGCACTTTCGCATGGGGACACCAGAGGGGACCGTTGTGCTAGATTTCCCTGGGAGCTCCGTGTTACTCGCGCAGTGTGTAGTAGCTGATGGCTGCTTGGCTCGGTTGGCCACCCACTGCACACGGGAAGAAGCAAACCCCTTATTTGGGCACTCAGCCTGTGATGCAGAGATGATGAGGGCAGGGTAACCCCTTTTGCCTCTCAGCTGACAGCTGGGCAGGGTGGGAGGCTGTGCAAGCTTCACCTCTGCTTTTCTTTCCTCAAAAAGGTGAAAGCCACAGATGCAGACGAGGGCGTGAATGGGAGAGTGTGGTACAGGATTGTCAAGGGTAAGCCCGGGTGCACGTGGGCACTCCAGAGGCCGGCACCACCAACATGACCACTCTGCCTTCCTCACCCCCAGGGAACGAGCACAACAACTTTCGGATCAACCCCAGCAGCGGGCTGTTGATGCGGGGTGTGCGGCCCCTGGACCGCGAGCAGAACTCCTCTCACGTCCTGGAGGTAGAAGCCTACAACACAGAGCACGGCCCCATGAGGAGCTCCGTGCGGGTACGTGCCCAGCGCGAGGCAGCTTGTAGGGATGCTGCATCACACAGCAGTAATTTCCAGCCCTCGCTGAGCAGAGGCAGGCGTGCAGGAAGCCCAAGAGACCTGGAAACGCTGACGGAAAGTCTCTGTGGGTGGAGAAGAGGGTTTGGGTTTTTGTTTTTTCTTTTTTTCCTGTGACATTTGGGTGCGCTCAGGCTGCACACTGGAAACCACACAGTCAAGCATCTATTTAATTAAGAGAGGAGTAATGTAATCGTGTTCAGCAGTGATACAGCAACTTCCTTCCTTCAGGAGGGGTTCCCATGAACCCTGATCTGCCAACCCATCCCTCCGGCCACATCGCTTTTATTTTTAGAACCACCAAGCTGTTGGGGGGCTCCAGCTGATCATTATGTGCCCACAGCCCCAGTAAGAACCCCCAATAGGAAAACAGGAGGAGAAAGGCTGTCCCTGGGGGAAGGCGAGAAAATACAGCCTGACCCGCTGGCTGTGAGATTTGCACAAAATTTCCCATGGAGCCATCAGTGCTCCCACGCTGCAGGGTCTCCAGTGGTGAGGTTTGGGGCTGAGGATCCCAAAGAGGGGTTAACACTGAGCTGTGCCTGCCTCTGGCCAGGGAAGGATGGATCCATCATAACACTGCTCCTGTGCAGCAGATGAATGCCAGGAAAAGTATTTAGAATCATTTAGATTGGAAAAGCCCTCTCAGGTCACCCAGCCCACCCCCACCTGCCCACCACCCACATCCCTCAGTGCCACATCTCCACAGCTCTGCAACACCTCTGGGGATGGTGACTCCCCTACCTCCCTGGGCAGCCTGTGCCACTGCATCACTGCTCTTTCGGAGGATAAATGTGTCCTAATGCCCAACCTGAACCTCTCCTGGCACAACCTGAGGCTGTCAACTCTCATCCTACCACTGTTACCTGGGAGTGGAAGGTGACCCCCGCCTCAGGAGCTGTAGAGAGCGATGAGGTCTCCCCTGCACCTCCTCTTCTCCAGACTGATACATCCAAGCTCCCTCAGCTGCTCTCCATAAGGCATGTGCTCCAGTTCCTCACATCTTTGCTGCTGTTCTCTGGACATGCTCCAGGTCCTTCATGCATGCAAGGCCATCCTTGTACATGCAAACAGATGACAAGCGTTCGCAGCAGTGAGATATCTTGGGGGACATATTTGTGACCTGAGACAATGAGTTTGCAGTGCTATTAGCTGCTGCTCTGCTGCTGCTGTCTTCCTGGGACTGTAGGGGATGATTTCCACCACATGAGGAAAGGAAGATGGGGATTTGGTGCTCTTCCCAATTTATGACCTACATTCACATTCCTCTGTGAAAACCTGGGGGTTTCAGGCCATCAAAGTGGCAGTCAGCAGCCATTCCCATCGGCTAAGTCTTCTCACTCACATGTTCTTATGGCCTGCAGGTGATCGTGTATGTGGAGGATGTGAACGATGAGGTGCCGGTGTTCACCCAGCGGCAGTACAACCGCCTGGGGCTGCGCGAGACAGCCGGCATTGGCACCTCGGTGGCCGTGGTGCGGGCCACGGACAGGGACACAGGTAGGGGCTGGCTAGGCTGCAGCCCTGTGGGCTGGGCTCTGTGTTGGTGGTCCTGCCTCGTTGGGATGCTGGATGCCATGGTTCTGCTCTACCCTAGGGAATGGCGGCTTGGTCAGCTACCAAATCCTGTCAGGTGCTGAAGGGAAGTTTGAGATTGATGAGAGCACAGGTCTTATCACCACCATTGACTACCTGGACTACGAGACCAAGACGAGCTACCTGATGAATGTCTCAGCCACAGACCAGGCCCCACCCAACAACCAGGGTTTCTGCAGTGTGTACGTCAGCCTGCTGAATGAGCTGGATGAGGCCGTGCAATTCTCCAACAGCAGCTATGAGGCTGTCATCATGGAGAACATCCCGCTGGGATCTGAGGTGCTCCGCGTCCAGGCCCGCTCCATCGACAACCTCAACCAGATCACCTACAAGTTTGATCCCAACACCAACGCCCAGGCGCTCTCCCTCTTCAAAATCAACGGCATCACCGTAAGCAACCACAGTGCTGTCCTTTGTGTTGGGCTGTCCCCACGCACCTTGGGGCTGCTGGGGGGACACGACTCTTGGCCATTGACAGGGGGTGATCACAGTGAAAGGCCAGGTGGATCGGGAGAAGGGGGATTTCTACACCTTGACAGTGGTGGCCGATGATGGAGGGCCAAAGGTTGACTCCACAGTGGTGAGTGACTCCTCTCCCCTCCCTTGGCTGGGTTATCACATAGGTTTTTCATAATGCTGTAATCATGTTGGCCCTTTTTGTGCAAGATCTGCTGGGTCTGGCAGACCCATTCCCAGCCCAAAAACCAGGCTCTGAAAACCCAGATATGGGGGAAATCCTGCATTTGCATAAGCACAGACAGCTGAGTTTTAGCTTCTGTGTGTCACAGGGTCAGACTTCTTATAACACAGAAAACAACAAAAAAAGACGAAATTAAAACACAACCCTGTAAACTTTACAGATCACTTACCAAAATACACCATCCTGAGGTAGGTAAATCCTGGTTGGGGGGGCTTGAAATACTTTGCAGTGCTGAAGGAGAACATTATATTTGGCAGTTTCAGGGGCAGCTGAGTGGGGCAATTTGCATCTCCCTGCCGCAGAGGGTGGCCCATGAGCACGGGTGGCTCTGTGGGCAGGGACAAAAGTGTGCTGGTTTGGGCCAGCTGGGCCCAAAGGAGTTTCAGAGCTGGAGGCATGCTCTGCACTCCAAGACCCTGTATCTTGGTGCACCTGCTGCCTCTGAAGGCGATGCTGGAGGAAAGAGGTGATGAGGGAGGACCCTGCCCTGGAAGGCTGGGATGCTCCATACCCCACTAACTTGTTTTTTTTGTTGTTCTTTTCTCTGCTTCCCCTCCCACAGAAGGTAAGCATGTGTGCTACACCACCATCACTTTTGGTGGCAGGACCTGTTTCAAGCACCAAGCTGTGGGTGGCATCTCCTGCAGAGGGGCAGCTGCAAAACTTGCCAGGCTCCTCACTCCCTGAATGTGATTCACCAACAACCACAGCAGCTCCATTCAGCCCCGCCACACCTGTGGCCGAGGGAAGCCATAAATAGAGCCCCGGGAACAGAACTGCTCTTCCTCTCCCACTTGTGCGGATCTTCAATTGCAAAAGGCGATGAGAGCATTTCCTCCAATTAATGGTGGCCAAGGTAGCACACTCCATTGTCACCTCTGGGATGCAAACTCCAGCAAGCTCGAGAGCGTGATCTCTCTGGGTTTTCTCTGCTCTGTTGCCAAGGGTGAACCCACACCTCTAGCCTGCAGTATCTGTGTGCATTCCCCTGTGGGACAAGACCACGCTTATTTTGCTGGCGCTTTTGGGTGATGGAGGTGCAAGGACTGAGGGCTTTCTGGGGGTCTTAGCAGGGGTCTCACCTCTGCCATGCCCACAGGTAACCATCACGGTCCTGGATGAGAATGACAACAGCCCACAGTTTGACATCACTTCCGACTCAGCTGTCAGCGTACCAGAGGACAGTGTGGTTGGCAGGCGGGTGGCTGTGGTCCTGGCCCGTGACCCTGACGCAGGCAGCAATGGGCAGGTGGGACAGTGCATCTTCCCCAAGCACCACGCCAGCCCCTTCCCCTGCCCCGTGTCCCCTTCATGCCAAGCGTTGCATGACGGCTGTGGGTGAAGCTGGGGAGTTTGCTTTGGGGTGGCTGAATACCCCTGACACTCACCACACTGCGCCTTCTAAGATGCTCTGAGACATCACAAGGTGCTGCTGGGTTAATTCCTGTGGGGGCTCTCCGTGTCACATCACCTGCTGATGATTTTCCTCTCTGTACTGGTTTCTTCCAGGTGACGTTCTCACTGACAGCAGGGAACGTGGGGCAGGCATTTGAGATCCGCACCACAAACGATACCTACGGAGAGGTGCTCGTGGCTCGGCCGCTGGACCGGGAGCTGCTGGATCACTACACCCTGCGGGTGAGCCGAGCCCTGCCATGCTCCCCTGCCCTTTGGGCTTAGAAATGGCATTTTGGAGAAAAATTGCCTCCCACCACAGATCCAAGCTTCGGATGGCGGCGTGCCCCCCCGGAGGAAAGAGCACACCCTGCGGGTCACCGTTCTCGATGTCAACGACAACCCTCCCATCATCGATAGCCCCTTGGGCTACAATGTGAGCGTGAGTGAGGTGAGCACCTGAGCCAAGGCGGCTTCGAGAGAGCTGGATAATTAAGCAATAAAACACAATCAGGCATGAAAAAAAGACAACTTATTTCCTGCAGGTTTAATTCCTGGGCCATGGGTTCTCCATTTGAGGGTGAAAAATGAAATATAAGCGATAGTGACACTCGGATGCGTGGGAGTGCTGCTCATGATGAACAGTTTCGCATTAACATTATTGCCCTGTTAGGATTTCCTTATCTCTGTAATGCATGGTTGGAGCTGGTCGAAGAACAGAATTTCTCTTTTGATTTCCCCTGTAATGGGACCATCTAGAAATAATTAGCTGAACTCTGAGTGCATTACACAGCCTCCACCTTCAGGTTTTACACTTAAAGAGCCCAGATAGCACCAAATGCATGGCTGTCTGCAGCAGGAAACCCAAGGGCTTCATCCCAACGTGCTGGTCAAGGGGGACAGCCCCTGCTTTGCTGGATGCCGGGATGGAGTTTGGAGCCTGGAGCAGCACACTGCCTGGGAAATCCCACTCTATATTAGAATGATGTTACCAATATAATGAACGACGTCTTTTCTACGTTTTATCATGCCTCTGTATGTGTATCCCTGCAGAACGTCGGTGGGGGCACGGCGGTGGTCCAGGTGCGCGCCACTGACCGGGATGCTGGCCTCAACAGCGTACTATCCTACTATATCACCCACGGGAATGAGGACCTCACCTTCCGCATGGACCGCGTCACCGGCGAGATCGCCACACGACCCTCCCCGCCGGACCGTGAGCGGCAGAGCTCCTACTGTCTGCTGGTCACTGTGGAGGACGAGGGTACCCCCTCGCTGTCGGTGAGCCGCTGGGATGCGGGGCTGAGCGCTGCGTGGGGATGGGTGCAGGAGGGGGTGGATAAGAAGCTCTGTGGTGATGCTTTGACGGTCTGGCCATACGTTACCGTGTTGCTTTAGGTTGTGGTTTGGAGTCCATCCTTGGTACATGCGGTGCCTTGGACCCTTTCTGGTTGCTTTGGGGTGTTTTGGGAGGTGCCGCCTCACTGCTGCTTTCAGCACGCGCCGTCAGTTGTGTCTCATGCGCTGTGTTTCATACCCCACCTCTGCTCTGAAGTGGTTTAAGCAGAAGTTCTGAGCTCTTTCTTATCTGTATTAGCTGAAAACTCCAAGCATCCCCACGGGCAAGCAGGGGTTGTCCTGCCCACTGGCTCACACCAAAACAGAGAATGGTCTCAGGATGCTGAACCCAGTGAGGTGCATGAGCGAACACCCATATGCAAGTGCACATTGTTCCCAGTACAGCATGACCTCGCTGCCATCTAGCCTCGCCTCCACCTCGCCCTTATCTCTCCCCATCTCATGCATCTTCTGGCAGCATGCCGGCTGCAAAGCCCTGCTCTGCATTTGGAGGAAACTTGCTGCAAGCAGCAGCACAGGTCATGGCTTGCAAATCCTCACACTTCTGCCCGCCCAGTGGCTCTCATGCCTCTTTGTGTCTTTTTCTTAAGCCATACTGTGGGTTAAACCTTCCTCCTCATAAAGGCACAGCCTTTCCTTGATGGCTTCGTGCCACTGAGGCTGGGCAGCTTTCTGCACCAGGGTTGCTGTGCATAGACAGGTTTTGCTTGCATGGCGCCGGCTGTTTCAGTGCCCTGGGACTGCTCAGTTTTGCAGCGAAGGTGATGCCAGTGCAGCTGCATGCAGAGCCAGAAAATCCACCAGCACCCTGCAGACAACCTATCTGACTTATTAGCTTAAAAAAAAAAAAAAAAAAAAAAAAAAAAAAGGATGCTTTTTAATCAGCACTGATAATGACACAAACAGAAAGATGAATCCTACTGCTCTGAAGCCGAGTACAGAATCACAGCACAAACTCTGGCTGCAGATCGTGCCAGCAGGCAGTGGGGCAGGAGGGCTGCTGCAGGAGTGAGCCTCTCCCCTTCCTGTTTTGCAAAGAAACCCTTCGTGTAAAGTTGGCTGGTGCCACTGTTTTGTCTCGCAGTGCTTCAAGTACTTTACCATATGCTCCTGGAAAGGATGTGCTGTCCAAGCGAGCAGGACGGGTGAGCACCACGCAGGTGGAGCCCCTGACAATAAGTTAAGTGCTGGGGGAGGCTGGCAGGAGGAGCCAGAGTTGCAGCACCTGGGGCCCAGAGCTGCTCTTCCTTCCATCCTCTGGGATTTAGGCACAAGGTGAGATCCACAATCAATGAAATGTCAATAGCATACATCCTCGCACAGGCTGCGCACAATCGTCCCTCTCCATGCTCTTGGCCATGGAAATAGGCAGTAAAACCCAAAGCCCAAGCAAGAGAGGTCGCTGGGACAGGGGAAACGGGCAAGGCTCCTGGGCTTGACTTGATTTTTTAAGGCACTTTGCTGTTGTTTGATTTTATTGGCATCCTCCCCTTCTCTATTGCCCGGTGCATAATGACGACTGAGATCAGGCTCTTTCCATTGTTCTCTCTTCGCGTTCCTCCTTGTAATGTGAGGGAAAACCAGCAGCTGCCATACAGGTAGTGGGAAGAGGAAGGTGTGGAGGTCTTTATTCAATTTATTTTTAATCTTCCTGCTGGGGGTGGCTGGGTGGGAGTTGCTGCCCACCCTGGCTGTATCCCCTCCAGCACAACCACAACACAGGGCCCTCCTCCGCTGCGTTTGCCATGGGGCTCTTCAGGCTTTCAAGGAATTTGGTGAATCAGGAACAGGGTCTGGAAAAGGGGCAGGCAGCAGGTGTTAGCACACCAAGCATTCAGCAGGACAGCCATCCATGCGTTCTCACAGCGTCCGCAAACGGAGTAGATGTGAGGATACTCACCCAGAGTGGGGAAGAAGCACTCCCCAGGGGCTGGTGGGGACAGCGGGGTGTTGGGCTCAGACAGCAGGTGCCGGCCAGACTCAGAGAGCTGCCGCCCGCCCAAGTAGGAGAGCTGGGGCCGGGGCCGCTGCTCAGTGCTGCCCGCAGGGAGCGCCTCGAAGACGGGGTTCTCGATGCCCTGAGCACTACTGCGGGAGAGGAGAGGGAGTGAGGAATGCTCGAGGGGCTCCTTATTGCAAAGCCTTCCTGCACGTTGCTTTGTGCGATGACAGCATGCATCTCTTTGAACTGAGGATGCTCTGTGCTGGGAGCGCGCAGAACACAGAGGCGCAGCTGTGTGGAGAGGGGCCAGAGGATACAGACACTCATTTTATTGCCCTCCTGCAAGGCCTGGCAGGGTGCAGTTGATTAGTCCCTGCGTGAGCATTGCATGGCTAAAATCCCCCCAGCCCTGCCTTAGGGCTGGCAGCCAGCTCTGAGGCTCTGGCTAGGGGCCTGTGGTTCCTTGCCAGCATGGAAGCACCTGGCTGTGTGGGATGATGGAGCCACTCAGAGCCTACTTTTGCTGAAAAGTTTCATTCTCATCTCTTCTCTGCTCTGAAAGATGCCCTTTTTGTAAATCTGGGAGGGAGCTGAGGTTACATTGCATTGGCAGCATCCTGCCACAAGTGATCTGCATTTGTGCTTCAGATTCCTATTTCACGCTGGTGGCTCAGGGCACAGGAAGTGAAAGAATGGGTTTGACCTCAGCTGCACCCCAATGGGAGGTTGAGCAGGACAGGGTAATTTTGGGGTGCTGGGGATATGGGGAAGCACATGCTTACCTCTCCATTCGGACCAGCTCGTGAGCACCTGCCAAAGGCAAAACAGCATCAGCATCACCTGCCTGCACCCAGCATCACACCCATCCTGTGGCAGCCCCCTCTCCAAGCGTTCCAGCAACTCTCCCCCCCCCCCCCCCCCCCGCCCCAGCATCAAGCTCTGGGGCTTTGCCTTCCCTCCTGGGTGTGCATTTTGCAATATTGCGGGTTGGCTGTGCTCGTTTCATCATGGCTGGGGATAGATGTCGAAAGCATTGTTCCTGTCCTCTTGCTGGCATCACTCCCACTGCTGCTGCAAAAACCACTTCTCCAAGGGCTTCCATTGGAACCCTGTCACTGCCCAATGGCTCAGTAAGCAAAACTACATGTCCCATGGTGTCCCAGAATGGATCCCCTTGGTGTCTGGATGGGGAGCACCCAGGGGTACGTACGTCTGTGGCTGACCGCTTGCCGCTGCTTGTAAATCAGGAGCAAGATGAGGGGCAGGCAGAGGATGCCCACGATGCAGGCGCCTGTTGCCAGTGCAGCGGCCGTGATATCTGCAATAGCAGAGCACCAGAGTAAGGGCTGGATCTCAAACCAATTTTAGCAAAATGGATTTATCAACCGGCAAGAGGGGCAGACAGAGTAACACCATGGCTGCACCAGCTCTGTGAGCTGTGGGATGGAGGTACCTGGGCTGCTGTGTGCCTGGAGCAAGCACCCAGCCCTCGGACAGCACGTGAGCTGGGAGAGCATGCACTGCATAAGGGAGAGGTGTTCTCTTTCTTCATTTACCTTTGCTGGTGGCAGTGTGAAAGGTGCAGTTCTGAAGCGATCCTCTGCCTGTGGAGGAGAATACCAGAGTACATGAGACCTCAGGAGCTGGTTCAGAGAGCACCTACCAGCTTCCCTTTGTCCAATGAGTTTGAGAAAATCAGATAAATGGAATCACAGAATCATTCAGGTTGGAAAAGCCTTCTCAGCTCACCCAGCCCACCCCCACCTGCCCACCGCCCACATCTCTCAGTACCACATCTCCATGGCTCTGCAAGACCTCCAGGAACAGTCACTCCCCCACCTCCCTGGGCAGCCTGTGCCACTACATCACCACTCCTTCAGAGCAGTGACATCATGGGATCCATTCCCACACCCGGAGCCAGCTCTTCCCAAAAGCCAGACCAGAGGCAGAACAGTGCCAGCAGCTCCTTTGCCTGGCCCCGCAGCCTCTCTTGTACTAAGATTTGTTTTCCTTTTCTCCGGAAAGAGGTCAAAGAAGATCACTGAAACTATGTAACACACTTCTAATTGTGTTTTCCAGCCCCTGCTGATATATTTTTTCTTTTTTCTTTTTTTTTTTTTTTTTTCCCAATTGATTTGTTCCTATGCTCCCTGTCCCTCCTTCAACCCTTTGACATCTGCTGCTCTCCAGCTCCCATACCCCACTGCACCCCGCCTGGGGCTTCCCGTGCCTCTCCATCCCTGCTCACCCCTCTGGATCTGCAGCTCCACGAAGCCATGAGCTATGTGCAGGGTATGGGCCTTCCCGTGATCCCGCCGTGTCTCCATGGCGTAGCAACAGTAATTCCCACTGTCCTGCAGCGTCAGGTTCATCACCACAATGTGGAAAGCCCCGTGGTGGTCAGGGACGAACTCCACACCATGGTGACTAGCCAGTGATCCATGGGGGGACCTCGCGGTGCTGTTGGCAGCGGTGCTGTGGTGCCTGCCTGGATCATGGCGCAGTTCCTTCTCGGTTAGGTTGCGAACGTGCCGCTTCTCAGAGCAACTCTGGTCACCGTTGTTGCTGAAGTACCAGGTTTTGAAGATCAGGTCGTGGTGGTCAGCGGGCGGCCCGCTCACTCGGCAGCTCAGGGTGACATTCTGGCCCTCGGGGCAGATGCAGAGTGTGTATGGGACTGTCACCAGAAACGCCGCTGTCCCTCCTGCCGGCAGGAGAACAGGGTCACCGTGAGGATGCAAGGGGCATCACCCACAGTGATGGGCATCCCCTATGGCATGGTGATGGCCAGGAGTCCTTTGCTCCTATGATACGAGACTGGAGGCTTGGGAAGGTGTTGAATATCCTAAAAGGGGGGAGATGGGAAACAGAACCTGCCCTTCTTCTGTAGCTGCAAGCATACTTGTACCCTGAAAGTAAGCATTGAGCGTCCTCTAACAGCAGCAGGTGGCCTGAAGGCTTCAGGGCACAGTTCAGGTGGGAAGCACAGTGTGGGGCAGCAGGTGGGGGTCTGAGTTATGGGGCAGTGGATCCCTGCAAAGGGTGCAAAGGGATTTGGAGGGGAAGCGGGGGAGGGGGTATGGCTGTCAAATGAGGAAATACGAGTATCTTGGACTGGTTGCACTGCACTCTGCTGCTCCTGTTTCCCCATAGCTTGTGTCAACAGCTGGTTAATAGGGGGGAAAGAAAAAGGGAAAAAAAAAAAAAAAAGAGGAGAAAAAAAAAAGAAGAAAACAACAAAAAGAAAGAGAAAAGACATAGGAGGAGGCCCCTGAGACAAGGCGGGGAGAGGGTCCCACCCTGCTTGTTTTTCAGTGCTCAGAGCAGAAGGGGAACTGGCTGCTGCTGCTTCAAGGAGCTGCCTGAAACCAAAACTGCTCACAGAGAAATCCCTCCCCTGCTCAGCCAGGGGCATGTGAGGGGCTGGAGAGTTGCGCCGTGGTTTTTGTTTTGTTTTGTTTTGTTTTTTTGAGGTTCTCAGGGATGTTAAGAGAAGAGGGCATTAGGACAGTGTGCTCTCGCATCTCGGTAACATCCTGTTGTTCCATCACCCGGCGCTGTTTCGCTTTGAGGTTTTTCACTTGCTATATTGAGCAGGCAGCAAGAAGCCGCGGGTGTGCCGAGTGTTCTGCAGGTCACCCTCCAACTGGGACAGAGCTCCCATCACCTCCACCCCAAGTGAGCACCTTCCACCATGCAGAGCCTCTGCCATCACCACATCGAGAGAGTGAAAGCAAAAATGTTCCATGTGCTGCTCCTACCCCACTCTAGATGTACACCCCACGGCGAGCCCCACACCCTGCCATCAGTACAAAGGCACCTCCACGGAGGCCGTGCTACCTGCACCACGGGAAGTGCCCCATTCACAGTGTAGCCCCGGGAGCCTGGAGAAGGGAAGCTGGGGCTCTATTGGAGGAAGTGTCTGCCACAGCCTTTGTTTTCCCAAAAAAAAAAGAGGGGCCATCCCTCTCATCCCCAAGGGCTTGGTTTGGGAGCCTGCGCCCTGTGTTTTGCCCTGGTAGCAAAGGGAGTACCTGTGCACTGGGTTGCTTTGGAGGTCCATGCCTAGCAGAAGTGGTCCAGGGATGCTGGGAGCAACTGGCATGGAAACTCAGTACTTCCCCGTGGTAAAACATTAAGTGAGAGTTTGTACCAAGCAGCCTCATGCAGCTGCACCACAGGGCTGTTGTCACCGTGCTGTCATTGTGCTTTGGAGCTCTCAGCTGGCTGAGCACAGGGCTGCGCCTACCTTGACACAAGTCTTTGCAGCAGGGAGGAATAAGGGAAGAAAGAAGGGGGATGCAGGCAGAAAGGAGCTGTTATTGGCCCTTATCTTCCATGGAGCCAAATGGCTCTAGTATATGGGAGCTGGGGGGCAGCCCCTGATATGTGGTGTCCGTCCCAGGGACAGCCCCAGGGAGCTGCTTTGACCTGCTGCCAATGCAAACCTGTGTGGCTTTGCCCTTTTGTTTTCTTTCCCAAAAAAACTCAAAGCAAAACTGCAGTGGTGGCACGTGGCAAACCACCAGCTTCCTTGCCTGCCCCCAGCTGCTGCGGGTCGCAGCTCAGCCCCAGCCCGGGGATGGGGCCACAGTGCCAGGTTTCTGCTTGGGTTATGATTTTGGAAATCGGGATTCTGCCTTCGCCATGGCAGAGGGGGGCTGACCCGAGGCATCATCCATGCTGCTGCCATCCTAAAACTATGTAGGAGCTGGATGTCTCCAAGAGCTCCACTTCTCCATCCAGCCTGGCTAGCATTAGCTGGGCTGCGGAAAGTTTTGGCGGGCGTGCTGTTTCATGAAGCACCATTCTTTTGGCACTGGGCTAACACTGAGCATCCAAGGTTGTATAAAGAGGGCAGAAAGAAGCGCCAAGAGCAGACAAGCCTCTGCGTGCACAGCCCTGCCGGAGCTCCTTCCCCTGTCCCAGATGTGCCCTCTCAGTATTGCCCATTGCACACCCCAGACAGCTGGAAAGCTGCAGCTGGGGTGTGAAAAACAAATGCACCTTCTCCCTTGTTTTTAAGCACACCTCGGCAGGCACACAGCCTGCAGCTGGACACCATTTCTTTCTGGGGATACGCCAGCAGAAATGTGTGTTGTCCTGAGATAGAGGCAGGAGAGCCCAGTACGGAGCCACTTGGCACATCTCTTGCGTGCATGCACAAATGCTGCACGGCGATAACAGTAGAGCGGAGCATCCGCGCAGAGGGCAGCTCCAGCACACCGCCTCCGTGCACTGCTCACAGCGGGCGTTCCGGCCCGGCTGAGCTCGAGGTGCCGGCGGAGGGCTGCCTTCGTGCTGCACGCGTCCCATCACAGCAAAGGAAGAAGGAGGAAAAACAAACAGCAGACGAGCAAAGGTTTACAACCGCCGCTCCCCCGTGACCCCGTTTCCCCATCGCCTGAAACTCCGCGTCTGGAGGCAACGCTCATCCCCTCCGCCCCAAAATCCCGAGGAAGTTAAGAACCCCCCCCAGTCTCTCGCCCTGGTAGGGCAGCCCGCGGTGCTGGAGAAGAGGAGAAGGAGCGGGGCTTACCGCGGGAGGCGAGGAAGGAGAGCAGCCCCAGCAGCAGTCCCAGCGGCGCTCCTCGGGGATCCTCCATCGCCGCGCAGCACCGGCGCAGCGCAGCGCAGCCCCGCCGCGCCCGCCCGAGCCGCGCACGCAGGAAATTTCGTTCGAGCCGGGGAGAGAAGTGCGAGCACCCCCAGGAGGCCAGATGGGGCACGGAGCGGTGCCCAGTCCTGCCCGATTCGCTTCAACAGAGCGCGTACCTCGCTTGGAATTAGTTTCTCTCCCGTGCGAATGGGGTGGGCAGGTAGCCAACGGCTTGACCAGACTGGTGCTGCAGAAGGGATGAGCAGGAGGGGAGGAAAAAAGGGCTACTCAAGGAAATGCCGTACCCCATAGTACATCCTCTCCAGAGCATCACCTGTGCACATCCTGAGCACCACGCTGCTTCAAGCATCTTGGTGAGGAGAGTGAGATGTGGTTGTGGTTTTACAGTAAATGCTTCCACAAAGCTCTCATCAGAAATGTAACCCTTGTCTGATAGAGAGGAACTTGTCATTGGGGGAGGTATAGGCACAACGTTTGGAGGGTTTTTTGTGACAGTCGTGACCTCGGAGGGAGTTGCACCCAGCCTGGTTGCAGTATGGCAGATCTTCTGTGCAAACCTCTGTCCTGGAATCAGTGTCCCATATCCCACTCCAACGGGACAAGTGGAAGAGCTGGCATTGGTAGGGCAGACTCCAGCCATCCTGCTGCCCAGCCTCTTACAAGGAAATATCTCATTTGCTCCTCATCCTCCTCCAAAAAAATTTCTCATCCATCCTAAGGCACTGCTGAAGGGGTCCCGCCGCCAGCTGAGCCATTAGGCATGGTGGCATGCTCTTGTCACCTCCCCGCCCTGACCTGTGTGTCCATGGGTGACATGAGCAGAAGACAAGGTTGTCTGAGATGCTCATTTTTGTTCTTCCTCTGAGCCACAGCAGCAGCAATCCAGGGTATTTTCCATCTCAGTAATCATGACCAAGGTGTCCCTAGTGTCACAGTGAGGACCTGCAAAGACCTACTCCACAGGCAGCAAGGCACAGTGGGGTTCAGTGTCTGGCTTTTCCTCTGCCACAGGCTCCTGCCTAGAGTTAGCAGAGATGGGAAAAGCAGGAGAAACTGAGATGTTACTGAGCTATGTTGTGTTTGAAACAAGTTTGTGATTTTATATGTGATTTAATATGCATGCTTTAACTCTGTACCTAACCCCTAACCACTACTGGATGCTGCCTTGTGCTGGAGGTGTTTCTGCAGCTCCACATCACTTTGGTTTAGGGCAATGTTTCACTCATCCTGCCTGCCGCTCTTGGCAGGGCTGACCATGTGTTGCTCATTGACCCAGGCAGGTCAAACTTTGCTCACCACAGGCCTTAACATGCTGTCCCCATGTCCCACAGGCCACCACCAAAGTGTTCGTCACCATCCTGGACGAGAATGACAATGCTCCAGTGTTCCAGCAGCAGCTGTATGAGGTGACGTTGGACGAGGGCCCCGCCACACTCAATGCCACACTTGTCACCGTGCAGGCCCTGGACCGGGATGAAGGGCCCAACAGCACAGTCACATATGCTATCACCGAAGGCAACATCTTGGGTACTTTCTACATCAACAGCACCACGGTCAGTCAGGATGCTGTCCCCAGCCCAGGCATCCCCTCCTCCTGTGTCCCTCACTCCCAGCTGCTGTCCCCTTGCCTTGCAGGGACAGATCCGCACCCTGAAGGAGCTGGACTACGAGATCAGCCACGGGCGCTACACCTTGGTGGTCACTGCCACCGACCAGTGCCCCATCGCCTCGCGTCGGCTGACGTCAACCACCACGGTAGGGTTGCGACAGTATGCTGTCTTTGTGGTCCAGGTGTTCCCCTCCACAGCAGAAATGCTAAGGCATGGCCTGAACCAGTGATTGAGCACCTGGTGGGAAGGCAGGGCCAATCCAGCAATGCACCTGAGTGACTGGATGAGGATTTCCCAGACCTCATTTAAGGGTTGGCAGTGGAACTGAGGGCATCTCTTGCTGGAAATCCCTGCCTACCTGAGGCCTTACAAAGATAAGCAGCTCTTTTCCTTCATTTCTGTGTCTGCTGCATTTGGGCTTGTTCTCATTTGCTGTAGCCAAAGACTTTGCCACCCTGCTATTATCATGGTACTTTCCATCCCATTGTAGCATTACATCCTCTCACAAGTGGTTTCACATCTCCTTCCTAGCACTCACCAGACACTTCCCAGTTGGTCCATTTGCTGTTTCATCAGGGGCTTGCAAAACAGGGCACCAATGGTTGGGCTCAGCCACCATTATTCATCTGCTTCCCAAACTCCTGTTTCATTCCATGTGGGGAGGTTACTGAGAGCATCTCATCCCTTTATCTTGCAGTGTCCCAAATTTTGTGTTCTTCTCCAAGATCAGGCAGGTTCTGCTCAAGGAAGGGAGAGTGGGCTAGCGTGCTTTGCATAAATTGAACGCACTGATTATTTCTGTGGACGAAATCAAAATGTGATTTTGATTTTCGGGCTGTATGGTGTTGTCCATGTCCAGAGTGATTTTGGAGCCTGGGGAGGCAGCAGCTCTTGGTGTGCTGCAGGCAGAGGCAAAGCTTTCCCTTGACCACAGTGAGACATGAACTTGGAAGCCCTGCCAGCAACAAGGACCAGAGCTAGACAGGAGAGGAAACATCCTCCCGATGCCACCCACAGAACTCTGCCAGCGCAGTTTGAAAGCAGAGCTTTTAGGAGAAGATTTAGTGATTATTTTGGATCAGAAGTGATGGGAAATCCATCTCCCTGATAAGGCATGCCAGTATTTGTTTTCTCTGCTGCTAGGAAACAGAGCAGACACTCAGATACAGTCTTTAAGGATTAGATTTAGCCAGTACCAAATGTCCATCTGACAAACCGTATGACCCTCAATCCAGGAGATCAAAAAGCATCTCCTGTTTAGCATCTTCCTCATAGCCATCCATAAAACCCATATGGCCAGCTAGAAGAGTTAGAGGAGCCTCTTCTAGTGCTCCATAAACTCAGCCTTTCACCAGCCACTAGGGACTCACTCCTCAGGCAGGCATTCTTTGCCATGCAAGTGCCCAGGAGGGCTTAACTCTCTGATATAGTGAAGTACAGATATATAAACAAGTTGTATGGAGGGTGAAAAGTTAAAAGGCCAAATGCCTGAAAGACTCAAGCTCAGCCTGGCTGATGGCCACGATGACTGTACTCATACCATGCTCTAGTCTGTCCCGAAACTGTTGATGTTTTTTTGAGACCTGTAGGCGCACTGATGTCCAGCCAGCTAAATGTGTCATGGAAAGGGATGGTAAGCCAACTGCGTTGGTGTTGTTTTGTGTTTGAATAAGCATGCAATCTGCAATTTTTTTCTCATTTGCTCATCATGAGAGGTGAAGCCCTTGATTATCCAGGAGGAAAAGGAGCGAGCAAGCTTTTCAGAGTGCCAGAAAACAGCTGGCTGCAGAGAACAGCTCTCTGTAACTCATTTCTCTTGTGGATAAGCACATTTCTCTCATGTTTTCAATTTAATTTGGGATTGTCAGGACGTGAATGTGGAGTTTTCTACCAGTAGCCCCATCCACCAATGGGCACCGGGCCAGTCTCTTCTCCCAGCCCTCTGCACCCTCTTCCATCTCCCACAGGTGCTGGTGAATCTCAACGACATCAATGACAACTGTCCCACCTTCCCGCGGCCCTACGAAGGCCCCTTCGACGTGACAGAGGGACAGCCCGGCCCCCGCATCTGGACCTTCCTGGCCCACGATGGGGACTCAGGGCCCGGCGGGCAGGTGGAGTACAGCATCATCGCTGGGGACCCTCTGGGTGAGCAGGGACGTGGGGTGCTAGCTCCTAAACTTTGTGCTAGAAGCAGTGGTATGGCCCCATCCCTCTTGCCCCGACTTACGAGAGAACACGGGATGCAGCCCACGCTTATGGAAAAGATGGGCTCGCCTTCCTTTTTTGCTTTATTTTGTGGTTTTTTGAAGCAGATCCTTGCCACCAGGCAGGGAGGGGGGTGGGTGGAGGAGTTGCAGAGTGCAGGCGGAAGCCTTTCAGAAAAGCCATCCTCCCAGCTGGCTGCTTCTGCTAATTCTGCCTTTCAACACCAGGAAATCCTGTTTTGAGCAACAGGAAACTTAACCTGTTAGTGGCCAGGGATGGGGGCCAGGGCTTGTGCAAACCCAGCTTGGGGGAGAGAGGATGGAGGGAGGAATCTGCTGAACAACAAATGCAACAAAATAAATAGTGCAGAAAGAGAAACTGAGAAATGTAAGCATACAGCAGCATTGCAGGATGCGTTGGGTTCTGAATGTCCCTGCAACTCATGACAAAGCTGCAGCCCCAGGGCAGATGGAAGAGCAGCTGTGAGTGTCTCCGGCTGTGTGACAGCTGAGGGGATGTAGCTACAGCTGTCACCTCCTTCCCCCTTCCCCCCCCCAAGTGACTGCTGATGGCAGCCAAGGCTCTGGAAGGCAGAGCCCAGTCCCGTCTACCAGCTGACCCTGTCTGCAAAACATCTCCAGAACAACTGAGAAGCGGCCCCTTGGCTCTGGGGCCATCCATACCATGCAGGCCCCCTGCCCAGGCACAAACAGGTGCTTGGAGGGCTTTTGGCATCTTCAGAAAGGACTGTGAGCACCTTTCTTTTGCCATTCAGTCCCCCTACCTAGCTCCACCTCTCCTGGCGAGGACATTGGGCCCTGGGACCCTGCTACCCTGTTCCCCTAGCAATGGAGCTCTCCCCAAGCCCACAAAGTACACCCCTCCCTGTGGCCAGAGCTAACCTCAGAACCAGGGTCGTGTCCCCTGTCCCCTTGGGTGGCATGGTGAAAGCCATGGCCCTGCCATCTCTGGCAGGGGAGTTTGTGATCTCCCCAGTGGAAGGGGAGCTGCGGGTGCGGAAGGATGCTGAGCTGGACCGCGAGAACATCCCCTTCTACAACCTCACTATCTCCGCCCGGGACCGGGGTGTGCCCCCGCTCAGCTCCACGGTGAGTGCACAGGGACCCACAGAGACCAGCAAGCCACCATCCTGTGTCCCCAACTCCTTCCTCCAGGAAGGAGATGAGAGGAATAGACATAAGTGCCCCCTATCAGAGACTGTGCCTCTTCTCTGCCCCTGCAGATGCTGGTGGGCGTGCGTGTGCTGGACATCAATGACAACGACCCCGTGCTCCTCAACCTGCCAATGAACATCACCCTCAGTGAGCACGCCCCGGTCTCCAGCTTTGTCACACGCATCCTCGCCCAGGATGCAGACCAGGGCCCAAACGCCCTCCTTACCTTCGATATAACTGCTGGCAACAAAGAGAGCGCCTTCTACATCAACAGCACCGTACGCCCCATTGAAGGGTTGGGCATCAGGGGTTGTAGGGTGGGCACAGCTCCCTCCTTTGCCCCCATGGGCTGTCTTGCACCCTGAGAAGGATGTAGGGCTCTCCCAAGCTAAGGAAGATGAAGATCTATGGGTCACGGGTGCACCAGACTCCAAAGTGGGGCTGTGTAGAGATATGGGGCTCTACAGGCTGGTGGGTCCTCAAGGACTTCGTGGCACCAGGCAGAACTGTTCTGGTCTATGCATTCCATAGGAATGCAGGTGAAGTCCACCTCATGTCCCTTGTACCTATTTCCTCCTTTTTTTCTCATTAGACCGGCATCATCTACGTAAACCGCCCCTTGGACAGGGAACAAGTGGCAGAGTACAGGCTGACCATCACAGTGAAGGACAACCCTGAGAACATCCGCAATGCCAGGCGGGTAATTACAGACACTGTCAGGCCTCCAGCAGTGCAGGAGGCAGGGAGAAGGGGCTCCTGCCATGGCCAGAAAACAGGGGGCATTTCCAACAGCATTCTCATCCTTCGAAAGCACCGAGGGATCACAAGGAGGGGGGGGGGCTGTGTTACCACACCAACAGAGAATGAGACCAGTAGGTTTTAGGGCAAATTTGACATTTTGTGTTGACTCCATGCAATAGCAGTAGACATCATGGATGGAGGGCCAGATTTGGGCTGGGCAGCTGAACAACCACAGTGACATCTGTCAGGATGTCCCAAACACCACTCTTTGAGGATATGGGCTGAGAAAGGATTCCCAGCTCTGGGAAGGGCATCCCTGTAGACTCTCCTGGGTGATCTGGGGAACATGGAATCATGGTTGCACAGGGCTCCAGTTCTGGGGAACATGGTTCTGTAGGAGAAGTGAGTTGTGATCTTGTTGAAAGGACCTTGCAGTCATCACCCTCTTGTCCCCATTTTCCTTCACAAACCTTTAGGATTTTGACCTGCTGGTCATTTCCATAGCGGATGAAAACGACAACCACCCCCTCTTCACCCAGAGCTCCTACCAGGCCGAGGTGATGGAGAACTCGCCCGCGGGTAGGTTTGTCCTCACTCCCTGGGGGGCCGGGAAAGGGGAAGTGCCTCCTGGCCACCATGGAGGAGGCACCACGGGCTGTGCTCCAATGGTGCCACCATGCAGGGTGAGGCCGCAGGTCAGTGGGAAGGGGATGCTGAGTGTGAGGGGAGGTCAATCTGCAGGAGACGATGGCTTTTGTCTATGCAGCAAGTGGAAACCCATTCTGGCACAGGCAAGATGCAAGCTTGCAGTGAATTAGCCCTGTTTAGGAACTGCTCAACAGCACAGAGCAAGATGATGGTTCAGTGGAGCCCTGCGGACAGCTAGTGGGTCTTACAGGGGGCAGGGTGCCACCTCTCCATCACTAGCACCTGGAGCTTTCTTGCTTCGTGGGATGGAGATGAAACAGTTCAGCCTGTCCAGATGGACAGTTCTTAGCCCCCAAGTGTTAAGAAGGTTCCTCTTATTTTTATGTCCTTCTTCCTTTCTACCTTTTAAATCACTCCCTGCTCCAAGACATGTCTCCCACCTAGCTGGTAGCTGCTCCCAGGAAAAGGGTTTGAACACTCCCAGGAGCCCCCATCCCACAGCACACAGAAGCTGATCTGATGGATGTGTCTGTTTGCTTTTAGCAGGACGTCCTGCCACCATGTCTGGGCCCCAGGTGCCAGTCTGCAGGGCTGCAGCAGCCACACCCTCTCGCCCCGCAAGGCCTCGCTCCGTCATCTCCTCCATTCACTCATTGCTGTCCCTCATGCATCACCAGGGTGGGAGGGAGGTAGGGGACTCTGTGGGGTCTGCCACCTTCCCTAACCTTTGTTGTCACATTCAGGGACTCCAGTCACCATGCTCAATGGACCCATCCTAGCTCTGGACAGTGACCAGGGCAGTAATGCTGTAGTGACCTACCAGCTCTTGGGGACGTCCCCAGACCTCTTCATTATCAACAATAGGACAGGTGAGGTGGTGTGGCAGGCCCCTATCCCCAGCCCAGTGCCACCAGGCAGAAGTGGGGTCTGTCACCAGACTTTTCTGCTCCTCCAGGTGTTGTTTCAGTGAAGCCTGGTGGTGTGATAGACCGTGAAGCTTTGCTGGACCCACTGCTGGAGTTCACGCTGATAGCCCTTGACACTGGGGGGCTGAACAGCACTGCTAGCCTTACAGTGACCATCCTGGATGACAATGACAACCGCCCTGTCTTCCAGCCAGTGTCCATCACAGCTCGGCTGAGGGAAAACAGCCCCCCAGGTGAGGGTGGACAGCAGGGACATGGGGGTGACCCAAAGGACTATGTGGAGCCAGCTTCTGACTACAGGGCTTGACTGAGTTGGGATTGAAGGGACAGTTTAGGAACTAGGGCTGCCCACATTGCTTGGTGGCATTTTCCTTGGGAATGGGGCTGATTGCTGCTGCCCTCCATCCCTTACCTTAGCAGGCTGCATTCCCCCTTTCTAGGCTTTTCCGTCCTCCAGGTGACAGCCACAGATGCAGACAGTGGCCTCAACAAGCAACTGGATTACAGGATCGAGGGTGGGGGCCAGGACAGGTTCCTGATTGATGCCACCACAGGGGTGATCCGCGTGGCCAACCTCAGCATTGATCGGGAGGAGCGGGATGCCTACCAGCTGACGGTGGTTGCCGTGGACCAGGGCACACCAGCTCTCTCAGGCACTGCCACTGTCAGCATCTTTATTGATGATGTCAATGACTGCCGGCCCGAATTCATCAACCCCATCCAGACGGTCAGCGTGCCTGAGTCGGCCACCCCTGGCACCGTGGTGGCTGAGGTGACTGCCATTGACCGGGACCTCCATCCACGCCTGGAGTACTACCTGCTGGAGATCGTGGCCCGAGATGACACAGATGCACTGGTGTCCGACCAGCAGGGAACGTTCACGGTGGATTTCAGGACAGGTAGGAGAGTGGGAAGGGTGGTGCAGGCAGCATGGATCCCTCTTCTCTCTTCTGCTGCTTCTTCTCTGCCTGGAGGTAGGTGTCCAAGTCATGGGGCAATGATGCTCAACTCCTGCCTCCCTGCTCTGCTATTCCAGCTTATCTAACCCTTTTCTTTCCTCTTTCCAGCTCTTGGCTCACCAGGTTTGTCTCTGTGTCCATGCCTGTTTCTCCCTCCATGCCATCCTTCCATCTCACCCGTCATCATTGCAGGTGGCCAGACAGGCAGGCGGTGGCTGCTCAGCCTTTGCAGACTGGATGCGGGCACCCTCACAGAGAGGGGCTGGGATGGGGGGGAATGGACTAAGTGGTGCTAGCCTCAAGGGCAAGAGGACCAGAAACCTTCCCCCAGGAGTGTTTTGGAAGCATGGAGCTGATATGGGAAAGAAAAAATCACTTGGTAGAAAGGAGGTGGGGAAAAACTATTAAAAGTGCTTTGATATTGCATGAAGGAGGATGATGACCATGCAGTGATGCAGCAGCAGTTGCTCCCAAATCCCTCTTGTCTACACAAGCCAAATCTTTGGTAGAGGAGAGGGAGACCCAGCTATCTGGCAGAGTACAGCAGACAGGAAGGCAGGAGATGGACAGTACAGAGAGGGAAGTCATCTCCTCACGTAGTTATCAAGTGTTTTCCCTGCTCAGCCATTGGAGAGGTGTGTGAACACACAGGAGGAAGCAGCAGTCAGCTGGTGCCAATCAATCTGCTTAGGGTCCTCTACAAAGTGCAGGTACAGCCTCTAACCCAAACCTCTTGGGGTTTCCAGGAGCTGTGAAGATCAAAAATCCCCTCAACCGGGAACTTGTGGCCACCTATGAGGTCACCATCTCTGTCCATGACAATGCCAGTGAAGTCACTGACCGCTCAGTCAGCGTTCCCAATGGTAAGCATGATCCCTTGCCATGGGGGTAACTAGGTGGCACAGGGGGCACATGTTGCCTTTCCCAGGCACCAGGATGACCTCATGGCCCATGGCCACCATCCCAGAGCCAGCCACACAGACCAGCTTAGGGCTGAAGTAAATGAGGCTGTCCCACAGCCAGCTAGGGTCACAGCTGAAGGTAGCCATTTCTCTTCATGAGTCAGTTCAGTTTAGTTGGCTTTCCCAGAGTTTCATGTTCTTTAGGACTATTCCATCCTTCTTTCCCTTCTCTTTCTCACTTCTCCTTTTCTCTCTCTTCTCTCTCTTCTCTCTCCCATTTTCTCCCCAGCCAAACTGACAGTTAACGTCTTGGATGTCAATGACAACACACCACGCTTCCGTCCATTTGGGGTCACCTATTTCACAGAGCGGATCCTGGAGGGAGCCACACAGGGCACCACACTCATCTCCATCTCTGCAGTAGACCCAGACAAAGGAGCCAACGGGCAGATCACCTATGAGCTGCTGGACTTGTCCCCAGAAGGCTACGCATGCCTCGAAGATCAGTCGGCAGGTTGGTGATCTGGGGAGATGTGTGTCCCACAACTGCTGTGAGAAAAGCAGGGAAGAGGTGGAGTGTCTGAAGCCCCTTGACACAGCCCAGTCCTAAAAGGAACAATCTGTAGTGCTTCTATGAGAAATTTGGCCAGGATTTGGCAACTGAGGACCAAATCTAGCTGAGTAGATAGGGAGCTCCATAGAAGCACTATCTGATTTCCAGCTCACTATGGTAGCTAGCCCATAGAAGGGTTTCTTTAATTAATTTCTCTCCTGACTCATAGCAGAAGAGATTCCTTTATTCCATCACCACTATCGAGCCATGTTCTGTGTGCAAAAAAGGCTGTCAGGAGGTGACCTGGGGGCAGGTTTCTCATTTCAGGGTCTGCTGTCCTCTAGGGAAGGTCGTGGCCAACAGGACAGTGGACTACGAGGAGGTGCAGTGGCTGAACTTCACTGTCCGAGCTTCCGACAACGGCTCTCCCCGCAGATCCGCTGAGATCCCTGTGTACCTCCAGATAGTGGACATCAATGACAACAACCCCATCTTCAGCCAGCCATCCTACCAGGTGAGCTGGGTCCAAATCTGTGCAGAGCTGGGCAGTGGTGCATTCACCTGAGTATTGCCTTGGTGGATTAGCTAGTCATTAACTCTCTTTTCTTACAAAAATGGCAAACAGTGCAACAGCCAGTCCTCCCTGCTCCCTTTGCTTACAGAAAGCCGTCTTTGAGGACGTGCCATTGGGTACAGTCATCCTGAGGGTCAAGGCCACGGATGCGGATTCTGGGCGCTTTGCTGTCATCCAGTACAGCCTAGGGGATGGAGAGGGCAAGTTTGGGATAAATCCTGACACGGTGAGAAGCCAGTTAAAGCTAGAACAGAGGGGGAAAAGAGTGGGGAGGCTGAAATGATCCCACCTGGTGGCCCCAAGGGCAGCCTTGCTTCTGCACCTCACCATCTGTCCCTTGTCAAGTATCAGCTCTGCCAGATAAAATGCTCCTGAAGGTCTCTGTGTGCCGCAGGGGGACATCTACATCCTGTCAGCCCTGGACCGGGAGAAGAAGGACCACTACACGCTGACAGCTGTGGCCAGGGACAACCCTGGGGACATCTCCAGTAACCGTCGGGAGAATTCGGTGCAGGTAGGTCACCACCAGCTCTAGGGAGGAATGAGCCTGAAGGAAGAGCAGAGGATCCCAGGACATGGGGCTGTGGGATTAACAGTGCTGGGGGACCTTGCATTATGGGCACCAAGAACCTATGAGAGTGGATGGAGCAGGAGGGGCAGGGGAGGTGGATGCTATTGTCTGCAAGTGCTCCATTCGGTCACAGAGTGAATGGGCGCCCTCGCTGCGTCTGTCTCCATTGTTGGGGACAGGAATTGGACCAGTAGAGCAAGACAAATAGCAGGAAGGACACTGTGCTCCGGTAGCAGTCATGGCAGGGGTCTCCATCCTTATGTGACCCAGTGGGCTGGGCTTTGTCGAAGGTGCTGATCACTGTCCTGGACATCAATGACTTCAGACCGCAGTTTAGCAAGAGCCAGTTCAGCACCAGCGTCTACGAGAATGAGCCAGCGGGTACGTCAGTGATCACCATGACCGCAACAGACCTGGATGAGGGGGACAACGGTGTGGTGACCTATAGCATTGAGGGTCCTGGAGCAGGTAGGTGCCACTGGGCTTCTTGCTGTGGACAGGGGACATGCAGGGTTATGGTGAGGAGATATAGGGGCCAATAAGGGTAAAAATTTTGCAGGTGGATAGAGATGGTGCCTGAAATCCAGTATATCCCTGAGCGGCAGTGAAACACAGCAGGGTGGCCTGGGGATGTCACCCTTGATGCTGCCCAAGTGTGAGAATTCAGCAGCCAGGTGGACAGGGATGCCCCAGAATGGCACCCTGAGAGCACCCTCACCCTAGGCTCAGACAGACAGCTCTGCTCCATCACCCCATCGTAGGGATTTTCCACTAGCAAGGGGTGTGCTTCATCTGGTGGACAGATTTCTAAAGTATATCACTCATTGTTTATTTAGTGTCAAGTGTCCTGAGTCTGAGGTGTGTTTTGCTTGTCCCCAGAGGCCTTCAAAATCAATAAAGACTCTGGGCTTATCACATCCCGGCGGCGCTTGCAGTCCTATGAGAGATTCAACCTTACCGTGGTAGCCACAGACAAAGGTCGTCCCCCACTCTGGGGGACCACCATGCTTCACATTGAGGTCATTGACATCAATGACAACCGCCCTGTCTTTGTCCGTCCACCCAACGGCACCATTCTGCACATCAAGGAGGTACATCTGGGGCTTGAAGGGTGGGAGGTAGGCAGAGAGAGGTGGCACACCATGGCACACAGTCTTGCTGGTGGCCTGAAACACTCTCCAGGCCCACAGAGATGATACAAGACTTTGGTTTAACACATGGCAAGAAGTTGGGTTGGCGCTTGGTTTTGGTCAAACTGGAAGGGTTTCCTGGGATGAGGAGGTCACCTCTGGATGTTAGACTCTGAGCAGAGCTGATCCCCAGGGGGACATCTGAGGGAACAGAAACCCCAGCAGTGTACAAAATGGGGAAATAGCCAGTCACTGCGTGCTGAGCGTGCTATAAATATGGGCCAAAAGGCTGACATTTAAGATGTTTCTCCTTTCTGAGAAGCAAGGCTTGGCTCCAACCAGTACCCGAAGTTGCAGCTATTCCAGAAGAAATCAGAATTTCACGTTTCCCCTTTGGGGCTGTCAGCATGAGCTGCACAGCTCCAGCACTGGAGACAGGGACAGCTGGGATGGTGACCCCCACGATACATGAACAGTGCATTGCAAGGTGCAGGGGATGCCATGGGTGTGTTTTGGACAGCATAAGCCAGTACAAGGAGGGTTTGGAGGGGTTGATGGAGCAGGGATCTGGATTGCAGTGTGGGGGCTGAGGTCCTGCCCATGTGCCAACAGGAAATCCCTCTGCGCTCCAACGTCTACGAGGTCTACGCCACAGACAAGGATGAGGGCCTCAATGGGGCAGTACTATACAGCCTCCTGAAAACCGGGGCGGGGAACAAGGACTGGGAGTATTTCAGCATTGATGCTGTCAGTGGGCTGATCCAGACGGCCATGCGCTTGGACCGGGAGAAGCAAGCGGAGTACAATGTGAGTGAGGTGATAGCACACGCAGACTGATCTATAGAATGGGCTGGTAAGGTGCAGGCTATGACCAGAGATGATGACATCTCTCCCTGTAGAGGAGATGTCTCACCCCCACCTAAGCAGGAACCAGGTAGTTATAACATGATATCAGAGGATGCAAGAGGGATGTGGTACAGTCAAGAGGTAGCCACCAGAAGGTTGCATCCTGGAGGACGTGATGGTGGTGGGCCATCACCCAGTTCCCTGTTTAATTCCCTCTGCCACACAGCCACCCCTCTGCCACTGCCTTGGCAATGTCCCTTCACCCTGCTTGTCTTTGCCCAGAACAGCACTTTCTTTCTCTTCCTAGCTGATCATTGTGGCCTCCGACCAGGGCCAGCCAGCCTATGAGACGATGCAGCCCCTCCAGGTTGCTCTTGATGACATTGATGACAATGAGCCTATCTTCCTCAGGCCATCTGTAAGGCATCAAGGAGGGCACAGAGGGTGCTGGGATGGGGCTGCATGTGATGGAGCATGCACTGCTGGGTATCACCATGCTGGGAAGCACAATGGAGTTTGGACACTTCTAGCTTTTAAAATTTAAAAAAAAAAAAAAAAAAGGGTGTGTGTTTGGGGGGGGCAGTCAAGGCTCATACACCATGGTAAGCTTTCCCTCCCTTCTCCTGGCCTTTGGCAGAGAGACAGTCCCCAGTACCAGGCACTCTCCGTCCCTGAGCACTCACAGCCTGGCACCGTGGTGGGCAATGTCACTGGTGCGGTGGATGCAGATGAGGGCTCCAATGCCATTGTCTACTACTTCATAGCAGGTGAGATGGGGACACAGCATGGCTAAACAAGGATGATGTCCTAAGCTACCATCCCTAGAGTCACTGCATCAGCTCTGGTCCAAGCACCCCACACCCACCTGCATGCTCTACAAGGGTTTGCATAGCTTCCCTGGGCTGCTCATGGTATTTCTAATATGGTAAAGTACATGCTGAGCCAAAAGGTAAATGACTCAGCTCTCCTTTCTGCATGCAGCTGGGAACCGAGAGAGCAACTTCCAGCTGAGCCGGGAGGGAAAGCTGCAAGTCCTGCGCGACCTGGACCGTGAGAAGGAGCCCTACTACTCCATCATTGTCAAAGCATCCAGCCAGAGGAACTGGTCCCCACCCCGGAGCCAGCGAGCAGGCAGAGCACAGCACTGGGACCTCAGCACAGATCTGACCCTTCAGGAGGTACGGATCTTCTTGGATGACATCAATGACCAGTCCCCCCAGTTCACCAAGTCGGAGTACACAGCAGGTAAGGACTGCTGGTGCCTTGGGGGGGATCCCAGTGATGAGGGGATGGAGAAGCAACACAGCACAGATCCAGATCTCTGTTCATTCTCTCTCCCACAGGGGTGGCCACAGATGCCAAGGTGGGATCAGAGCTAATCAGGGTCTTGGCAGTGGATGCCGATGTGGGCAACAACAGCCTGGTCCTGTACAGCATCCTGGGGATCCGCTACATCAAGCAGCACTCCAATGATTCTGAGGAGGTGGCCAACATCTTCAGCATTGGTGCGTAGCCTGGATACCACAGGAGAGTAGGGCCAGATGATCCCATGGTTGAAGATGTCCTCCATAGCCATAGTCACTAGGCAGCATGGCTGTTCCTCCATCCTCTTTCTTCCACTCACAACGTAGGCTCTGGCTTGCAAGAGCTTCTGTAGGTCATCTGCCAAGCCCTGATTCGCAGGATCCTTTGTAGAGACCTCAGGTGAGCGTTTTGAAGTGGCTGCACTAACCTTGGTCTTGTGGCTGTCCTTTTCCCAGGAACTCTTGATGGCATCCTAAGAACCTTCGATCTCTTCACGGCCTACAACCCCGGCTACTTTGTGGTGGACATCATGGCCTCTGACCTGGTGGGCCACAATGACACAGCCATTGTGGGGATCTACATCCTGCGGGATGACCAGAGAGTCAAAATCATCATCAATGAGATCCCCGATAAGGTCAGGCAGTTTGAGGAGGAGTTCATCAGTCTGCTTTCCAACATCACGGGTGCCATCGTTAACACAGACGACGTGCAGGTAACCATCGGTTCTCCAGGTTATTTTGAGGGGCAGGTCACCTTCCACACATAGCTTGGGAGATCCCCTGCAAGGGCACAGTGTTGGTGCAAAGGTCCTCAGGTTCTGGAAATGAAGGACCAACCCCAGTCTTGGTTGCTGTGGAGCATGCGGCTACTCCACTACCAGCCAAGTGGCCAGCAATGTGGCTGAGGACACATCCCAAGCACTGCTAGCTGAGGAGGACAGGGCTGTCCCCACATGAATGAATGTCCCCACATGAGCATGCTTCAGGAGATGCCCCCTGAGGAGACATCCCTACATCACTGCAGACCTTGATGTCTCTCCCCAGTTCCACGTGGACAAGAAAGGCCGGGTGAACTTTGCACAGACAGAACTGCTGATCCATGTGGTGAACAGGGAGACCAACCGCATCCTGGATGTGGAGCGGTACGTCAGCCAGCATTGCTCAGAGCCCATGGGGAGCCTTACAGACATCAAGAGGCCCAAGCACTCTTCTCTCCCCAGGGTGATTCAGATGATTGATGAGAACAAGGAGCAGCTGAGGAACCTCTTCAGGAACTACAACGTGCTGGATGTACAGCCCGCCATCACTGCCCACGCCCCGGATGACCTCTCAGCTCTGCAGGTGAAGGCCCACCTGGAGCTGGAACTGGCCACCCTCAACCCGGAGAGAAGTTGTCCCCCATTAACTGTGGGGGGATGCCTGTGCTGGGGAGCTGGGTCAGCGCCGGAGGTTGCCGCTACCCCTCTGTCTCTCCCAGATGGCGATCATCGTGCTGGCTGTCCTGCTCTTCCTGGCTGCCATGCTCTTCATCCTCATGAACTGGTACTACCGCACAGTGTGAGTAGAACCCAGCTCGCACTAACCTGCGCATCCTGCTCCTTCCAGACATCTTTCTGATCTTCTCCCCTATTTTGCTGTATTTCTTTCTTTTGCAGGCACAAAAGGAAGCTGAAAGCCATTGTGGCGGGCTCCACAGGTGAGCAGTGCTGGGGGTTTCCAGCTGCATGGCTCAGCAGGGTGCCTGGCTGGCATGCATGGTGCTAGATGTGAAGGTGTGGCGGTAGGAGGCTTTCCCCTCATCCAGGCTCCCTGCCATCAGCCCCATCACAGCGTGCTCTTCCTGCCACCTGTGCCTTTTTGGTCACTGAATTCCCCTCATAAGGAAACTGCCCCATGCCCAAGGCTTTTTGCTGCTTGCAAGCAGCTGAGCTGCTGGGCAGCCTCCACCCCTGCCTTTTGTAGGGAACAGAGGCTTCATGGACATCATGGACATGCCAAACACCAACAAGTACTCCTTTGACGGGTAAGTTCTCTTATCTCTCTGTTTCCGCATACATTGAGGGATGCTCTCAATGGGGCACCCGCATTTTACAGCCAGGGATGCACTGGTGGTGGAGAGTCCTCTGCTTTATGGAGGGATTCAGCTGGGCACAGTGTTTGGGACGTTCTCTGGCTGCCCTCTCCTTGCTCTTTCTTGGGATGAGCACTGTTCCTCTCCTGAGGCAGGGCCAACCCCGTGTGGCTGGACCCCTTCTGCCGGACCATGGAATTGGCGGCACAAGCGGAGCATGAAGATGACCTGCCTGAGAACCTGAGCGAGATCACTGACCTCTGGAACAGCCCAGCCAGGACCCATGTGAGATGCAGCCCCCGCCCTGTTCCTGGGGACACCTGTTGGAATGCTCACTCATTTCTATGCCCATTCCCATGCTGACACCAAAGCCACACTCTCCTCCCACAGGGCACCTTTGGCAGAGAGCCCTCAGCTGCCAAACCTGAGGATGACCGCTACCTGCGAGCTGCCATCCAGGAGTACGACAACATTGCCAAGCTGGGGCAGATCATGCGCGAGGGGCCCATCAAGGTGAGCATCCCCAGTGCAAGCATCCTCACCGTGGATCCAGCATTGGTTCCTCCCACCAGGTGCTACACCAGAAGGGGATTTTTTTCTGCAAGAAACACCAGGATGGGGCCAACCTTCCTCCAAAAAACAGCTCACTCTCTTGCATAACCCATCCTCTCTCCTCCTCCACCCAGGGCTCTCTCCTGAAGGTGGTCCTGGATGATTACATGCGCTTGAAAAGGCTCTTTGCCCAGCGGATGGTGCATAAGGCCACCTCCAGTCAGGGGGACCGCTCCTCGGTCACAGAGGTAGAGGGGGTGTGTGTGGGCATGGCGAGATGCTTGCTGTGCCCTTTGGGATGCAGTGTGTCCTCCTGGCCCCACAACCCAGTGACAGGGCCTTGTACAGCCCAAGGCTAGCTTTGCAGCATTTGGATGCACAGAAAACTGTTCCCCAAAATGAGAAAGGGAGATCAATCATGGAGCTCCATGTGTAGAAAGAGGAGGATTGGGTCTCTCCTTCTCAGAAAGAGCAGTGATGTACTGACACAGGCTGCCCAGGGAGGCGGTGGAGTCACCGTCCCTGGAAGTGATCTCCGAGAAAAGGGGAGATGTACTGAGCATCATGATTTAGTGCTATAGTGGTGATGGATGACAGCTAAACTAGATGATCTAACTGGTACTACCAGTGTTTATGATTCTATGATTCTGAGTGGTGCAGAAGAGAGTTAGGACACCTGGTGACATCTTGGTGGGGTTTTGCAGCTCATCCAGAAGGACCTGGAGGAGGACGAGGAGCGCAGCCCCAGCCAGGGCAGCCTGCGCTTCCGGCACAAGCAGCCAGTAGAGCTGAAAGGCCCCGATGGCATCCATGTGGTGCACGGCAGTACAGGTACACTGCTGGCCTCTGACCTCAACAGCCTCCCTGAGGATGACCAGAAGGTGCTGGGGCGCTCACTGGAGACTCTAACTGCCGACTGCGGGGCTTATGACCACAACGCCCGCACCGAGTCGGCCAAGTCTACCCCCCTGCACAAGATGCGGGAGGTGATCATGGAGAGCCCACTGGAGATCACTGAGCTATGACCAGCAGCACCACCCAGGCCAGCCAGGGATGGCGGGGGACGTTCACAGAGCTGGGGGGCAGCGGGTACTGGGGATCTGAGACCGGCACTCAGTCCCCTTTCCACCTATCCCTGCATTTCAACCCAGCAGCCTTGAAGAGCTGGGCCCTGGGAGAGGGCTCTCAGGACTGATCTGCCCTTCCTTGCGTGTCACTGAATCATTAAATCATTCATTTTTTTTATTAAAAAAACTTTTTTTTTTTTAAATAATGCTGAGTGAATGCAATGAACTCAAGCGTTATGAGGCTGGATGGGGTGAAGGCAACCCAAAGGCAGCACAGCCACGGCAAGGCGTCCCCCACACAAACTGATGCTGGGACCAAAGCCCATTGCACCTCAACCGTGGGCACCTGGGCCTGGGTGAGCACACATGGCCCAAGCCCACCCAGCATTACTGCTTGTTGTCACCTTTCCAGCAGGGAAAGACCCAACCGAAGACATTTCTCCATTTTGCTGGCTTTACCAAAACGTGTTACGACGTGGAAAAAAGAGAGAGACTGACAATAGCGGGCTTCTGGCTGTCAAGTGTTTGTGTGTACCCCTTTCCCCTCACCCTCCCCCTCTCTTTGGCTCTTGGGTTTGTTCGTCTGGAGGTTGTTTCCAACCGTAACCTTGTCGAGAGTTTGGGGAATGGTCTGTTACAGGAATCAGAAATACACTCCTTATGGCTTTGGTTAAGCTGTCTGTCATTCTTCCTCCTGGCCACGCAAACAAGATCACTGTCCCATGGCCACCTTTTGAAAAGAAAACCTTTTAATTCCTTTAATTCACCCATCCACCCACCCTTACAGGCCAGTTTTGGGGTGAAACATGACATCCCCCAAGCATCACCACAGTGCATAGAGGAGAAGGGAGACGAGAGCCAGGCTGATGGAGGTATTTATTAGTGGTGCAATCAGGACAAGCAGCACACCACTGCCTCATCGCCACACTTTGGCATCAGGATCCCCTGCAAAGGATGTTTGCTGGGAAGGAAACCCCAACCTCATGCATTTGTGTGTTCATGGGATGCCCACACTATATATGTATATTCCAGCAAGGCTCCCGTGCCAGTGGATTGAAGGTGACCCCATGTTGCATCCCACGCCCAGGGCTGGGGATACCAGCCCATGCCTCCTGGAAGCCAGGGAACCCCACATCCCAGCCCTGCAGTGCTGGGTTTGCATCCTTCTGCAGGCTGTGTCCATCCAGACAAAGCAGCAGGGTCAGGGCAGTGTCTATCTATCTATATATACATAAATATATATATGTGTATATACATATACACATATACATGCATGCATATGTGTATATACACACACACACACATAGCACATATGCATATATATACATAAACATATGTAATACATCTATATATATATAAAAACACACGTGCATGTTTCTAACCCAGTCTATGTCTCCTCCTTCCCCCCTGCAACATTCATCAACTGCAGAAGTCATGCGAAGCCAGGCAGATGGAATCTGCTTTGTTTCTTTAACTGGTGACCATGGGAAAAAATAAAATTAAAAAGCTGCCCCAGCTGGGACCGAGACAAGCAAAGCTCTTGCCAAAAATCACGTGGGACCCGTGATGAGAGAGCACCAGCAAACTGGGACCAGCGCTGCAGCAGCAGAGCCCATCCCAGTCCACGGAGCGGCTCCGATCAAGGCTTTGGTGTCGGTTCTGGGTGGGATGCAAAAGGGGATGACCAAAGGTCTTCACTCAGTGGGTAGCGTGATGGGGGGATGTTGAAACAAGACTACCACTGAGCTCCCAGTCCCAACAACAAGACAAAATCCCTTAACCTGATCCAAAAATCCAAGCCCCGGGGGTGGAAAAGAAGGCAGAGTGGGCTGGAGTGCCCCAGAGCCCGGCAGGAACCCTCCAGGACACCCCATCCCTGGTGCTACGGCCGCATCCCAAGGAGGGGGGTCTGGGGTGGAGATGCTCCTAGTTCCACACATGCTGCCTGCAGTGCTCCACGGCCTGTGGGGAGAGATGAGGCAGATGGGAGCTGCACCGCTGCAGGGCGTGTGGCAGGGCAGGAGGACTGCTGCTGTCACTTACGTCACACTTGGTGGCCGTGGCCATGCTGATGCACCAGTAGTCGGGTCCCTGGGCGCAGGGGACTGAGGTCAGCTCTGAGTCACAAGCTCGGATTTTCTGCCAAAGGGGAAATAGGGGAGGAGTGAGGTTGTGCCCTGAAAGCCATCAGTCCCACCACAACCTGTGGGTTTGCACTCACAGTGCAGACAAAGTCAGGGTCCATCATCTGCACAAGGAGCCGCACGGCCGCTGGCTCATACTGCACCACCAGCGCCTCGCACTGCAGGAGAGAGGGGTCGGGGTGAGCCTTGTGCTGGGGTGGGGGGTTGGGGACTCCCCTGGGCACAGCCCCACTGACCGTGCTTGTGAGCGGGCCGGGCAGCAGCTCACAGGCCTTTTCCAGCACATCACCCAGTTCTGTCAGCGTCTCATTCTTCAGCAGCTCGTTATCCAGGTAGCTGATGAGGATCTGGCAGACGTTGCAGAAGGCTCCAGCAGCTGGCTCCAGTGCTGCTCTCAGCTCTGCCCCCTGGGCCACCCCCCAGTGCGGGCAGATGTGCAGCATGGTGCATACAGCCTGCGGGTCGGTGGCCTCCAGCAGCATGATGACCACTGCCTTGCCATACGAATCCACAAAGTCCTTGCACTGCCCGATGACACTGTGCGGCAGCATGTAGCACACCTTCTCGATGTCGTTCACCAGCTGCTCCTGTTGGGTGCAGAGGGGGTGATGCTACAGGGAACTCCCCTTGCTGCCCACAGCCCCCCACGGCCCCTGCTCACCTCCGTCATGTTGTTCTCCAGGAGGCTCTCGGCCGTCCGCACAGCAAACTCGCACATCTCACACAGTGGCGTGGCCTCCTGGGAGGGAGAGAAAAGGGCTACGTTGCATTGACCCTATCCACCCTTAGTGGCAGAGGGGACGGGGCCATACCGTATTGGAGAACAGCGTGCCCAGGAGCTGGGCCATCTTCTCAGAGAGCAGCGTGTGCAGGGGTCCCGGCTCTGCTGTCGGGCAGAGCTCCAGCATGCCGCAGAGCTCCCGCGGGTCCTGCAGAGACATAGTTTACATTCAGCCCATGGACCTGTGCTGGCCCTACTGGGCTGTTGGTGGGCATCTCGCTTACCTCAGCCAGCTGGAGGTGGGAAGGTGGAGGGTGGAGAGAAAAAAAAAAACAACGATCATTAAAAACTGAATTGCAACAGTGAGAGCAATCCAGAAAGTTGTAGAAGTAAAAGGAAGCACTGGGGAGGAGCTCTCATGCTTACCAAGTGCCGGAGCATCCATGTAGCTGTGTCTGCATACTTGGCCAGGTAGTAATTGCACTGCGTAGGGAGAGCATAGGATCATAGAATCACTCAGGTTGAAAAAGCCCTCTCAGGTCACTCAGCCTAACCCCAGCCCACCCCGACCTGCCCACATCCCTCAGTGCCACATCTCCACAGCTCTGGAACACCTCCTTTTCTTCCATGAAGCTTTCCAGCCACTCTGCCCCAAGCCTGTAGCGTTGCCTGGGGTTGTTGCTTGACCCGGTCCTTGGTCTTATTGAACTTCATCCCATTGGCCTCAGTCCAATATCCAGACTGTCCAGGTCCCTCTGTAGTGCCTTCCTACCCCCATGCAGATTGACACTTCCTCCCAACTTGGCGTCATCTGCAAACTTACTGAGGATGCACTCAATGCCCTCATCCAGGTCATCAATAAAGATATCAAACAGGACTGGCTCCAAGATGGGGCACAGTGACCACCACTGCCCTCTGCCACCTCCCAGCCTCAGCAACCACCAGGATGTTCCTGACACAGCAACATTACCCTCTGTGCCAGGACGGGCCCCAGGCCCTCACACTCCTCCTTGGCACGGGCCACCAGCGAGCGGGCAGTGGTGGCCCCATTGCTCAGCTCCAACTGCACAGCTGCCACCAGCCGGGCGCAGTCCTCACACAGGTCCCCACTGTCCTGCAGGATGATAGTAATACAACTCAATGTCAAACCCAGTCTTGCTCCAGGACCCTCATTAACCCAAAGCACCAAATGGTAGAACAGCATTGATAAGCGGGTTATTAAGAGAGGGGCAGTTATCGGTACCTGGGAATGCGGCAGGTCCTGGGGCTGGAGCAGGAGCGGGACACCGTTGATGAAGGGCACAGACAGTTGGGCCAAGTCCTGCGCAGGGTCAGCAGGGGTTGACGGCTGTTCCTGGAACTTCAGAGCCCCTTCACGCCCCACCCGGGGCTGACACAACTTGATAGTGCCACACACCACCTTTGGGTCTGACTGTGGGAGTGAGGTAGCAGGCTGGGGCCATCACCATATCAACATTTATCCGCACACCAAAGCATCATTCCTATTCCCATCCCCTTCCTACAGAGCCACAGCCTCCCATATAATTACAGGGCTGTATACCCCCACCATGCTCTCCCACATCATGTATCTCAAGGAGTTTCCCTGCTGCAGAGGTCCCTGGGCTGTTACCAGCACTTGCTTGCCCAGTTGGGCCAGGATGAGGACTCCGGTGTCCACCATCTTCTTGCACTTGACTGACCAGTCCTGGAAGGGCAGATACTGGCATCTCTTATCCAAGAAGAGCCGCAGCTTTTCCTAGAGGAGAAGGGAAGCACTCAGGGCTGGGATGGCCCTACAAACACATGGGGAGACATCAGTCCATGCTCCCGGTGAGGACCCACCTCAGTGCAGTTGTCCTGCAGGATCTTCCCCATCATGGACACCACCACCTGGCACAGGTGGCATGGGATCCCTTTCTGCTGAGATAGAGAACACATCAGAATGCTACCATGGCACCAGACCCTCTACATCCTCACCACTTCCCACCCCTGGGTTAGGGGCAGGTCAATACCACGCATTCTCCCAGTTGCAGTTACCCCTATTGCTTGGTCCCAAAGAGTGAGCCGGCACAGCTCCAGCACCCCACACTTGGCCGCCGTCCCCACATCACGGCACCAATCCTCTGGCTGCTCACCACACTCAGGGAGGGGGCTGGCCCCAGCTGGAGGAGGAGAGGGAAACATCAGCACCCAGATGCACACATGGAAACCTGACCCCTGACCCATGGACTGTCACCCTGCAACACACAAGCCTCCCATCCCCTCTCCTTGCATGCCATTGCATTTCATCCCATCCCATCTCATCCCACCCCATTCCATCACATCTCATCACATTTCATCCCATCCCATCTCTTCCCATCCCAACTCATCCCACCCCATTCCATCACATCCCATCACATTTCATCTCTTCCCATCCCATTGTTTCCCCTTCCATCTCATTCCATTCTATCTCACTGCATCCCATCTCATCCAATCCCGTGCCACTCCATCTTACCCATCGCATCTCAACCATCTCACCAGATTTCATCTCATCTCTTCTCACCCCATTCCATCCCATCGCATGTCATTGCTTCCCATTTCATACCATTCCATTCCATCCTAACTTATCACTTCCCATTCCATCACAACCCCTTTCATACCATCACATTCTGTCTCACCCCATCCCATCCATCTCATCTCTTTCTATTCCATCCAATCTCATCCCCAGCTGCTAAGGCAGCAAGGAGTGATGCTGTGCTGCTCCTTCCTCCTGCCCTGACTCGCCTCAGCTTTCACAACAGCATCATTTACTATTATTTTATCTCTGCCACGTGCTGCTCATGCAGCCCCAACTCTGCCTCCTTCTCCTTTTGCAACATCATTTATGCAACATCATTGTCCTCGATAAGGACAGGCACACATCACAGCAGCTTCCTCCCATCTTAAAATCACAGCAAATGTGAGGCACCCACAGCCTGGAAGGCTGAATACACCTGGTAAGGCGTCACTGTAAGGAAAGCACTCATAAATCTTGCAAAATTAATAATCCGGGGGTGACAGCGTCACTCGCTCAGGCCAGGCATGGTGTAATGCCACCTGATAAGCACCTCCCAGCATCGGTGTTTAATTGCCACCTCCACATGTCAGGATGTAGTTTGTGCAAGTGCGACGGGGCAAGCAGCATCCCTCCACAGGCTGCATCTGCAGCAAAAGTGCTAGCACAGCTCTCTGCGTTGCTGCTGGGCTGCCCCAGGGCAGGGCGGGGCCCACGGGGACTGTTGCCATGGAATAGTCCCACACAGGCACACGCTCACTGCATCAGCTGATATAGGTACAGCAACGGTGTGTTGAACAGGAACAGCAAGGCAGACAAGAGCTAAGGGGCAGCCCCATTTAAAAGAAAAGAGACAAAGCATTGTGACCTGGAGCATGCTTCTGAGCTTACTATATATAAAAATATCTATTTCTGAAATGCACGTATTTATGGCAGAAAAAGGAGCGTCGCTACTTTCCCCTAGTGAAACTTACCCTTTATTTTATTTTAAGCCAGCTCTCCCTTTCTACGCTTTGATGAAGGAAAACAGGCTTGCACATAGAATTATGATGCTAGGGTTAGGAAATAGGGGTGAGCAGCCCCAACAAGAAGGGGCCTGTGACTCCATTCCCACCTGCCACATCCTCCCAGATTGGACAGCTGTCCACTTTAATCACTGTTTTCATGGATGTTGGGTCACCTGCTCACCCTGTGAGATGCTGAGTAAGCACGGAAGGGGTTGCACGCACTGCACAACCCAAAAATGCTGAGTGTGCACGGTGGGGTGGCCCAGCTTAACCCACAGACACAGCCCTGCCTAATCTAACAGACATAAACTGCATGACCCATGGACACGGGCACCTCTACCAGCACCATGCTGGAGACCAACCACACAAATGGTCCCCAGGTGGGAACAGCCCTCTGAAGGACACGTATGGATGGGATCACTGCTGTGCCCTGAGTACGTTGCAGGGTGCGGAAGAGCGTTCCACAGCTGAGCCGGCTGAGCCCGGAGAACCGGTTGTGGTGCAAGCCTGGGGGTGGCACGTGGGCCCTGCGCCCCAGTTACCAGCCAGCAATGCACTCCCCAAATGCACCTTTTCCCCCAAACCATCCAAGGATCTGGCCAAGAAGAGGTGATGTTAACATTACTGGTGGAAAAACCCTCCAGGAAGGAGGAAATGAGGAGTTGGTGAGGATGTGGAAGGGAGAGCTGCACTCCCTTCCACCGCAGGCTGGCCCCAACATGCTGAGCACACAGGTGAATTTTCCTGCTGGTCCTGTTGCTGGTTGGGGAGCTCCCAGCAGCCCGTGCCCCCCAGCACGTCCCATGTGGGGGGTGGGGGGGAAACGCCATCGCAGTGCCAGCACTGTACAGGTTGTGGAGCCCAATAGGAGGGTGGCCATAACAAGTGCACAAAAGGTCTCGAGTTCACTTTCCTGCATCTACAGATCAATATGGCTTCCCCAAGGAATTTTCTTCTAAGTGCTTTCCCCTCCCTCCCAGCAGCAAGGATCACGAGGTACAGACCCCTCTGCTTTCTGAGAAGAGAAGCTTTGCCTAAGGGATCTCCTCCCAAAGCCCTGCTGGTGAGGGCTCCAGGAGCTCTCCAACATTCCATCCGGTAACCCAGAGCTCACCAAGACCCAGCTAGGAAGCTCAGCAGAAAAGGCTTCCTGCTTCCTACCCCCAACCCAAGAGACAGCTACGTGTGCTATTCTGGTTCCCCATATCACAAGCAATAGCTCCCACAGCACACATCCACATTCAGGCGCAGACGGCAGCAGCCAAGCTGATGAGATTCCACATTGACTCATCCTCTTCAACCTCATCTCCCCCAGTCCCCTTGAGCGCCCCTACAAAACACCAGCTCTGCTGGCTCCCACAGGAGCCATTTTCTGCCCTTAAAATTACCATTCAGGGCAAAAATCGGAACACTCCATTCCAAGTGAACAGGAGTCAAAGCACAACCCATCGGAGAGTGCCCAAAACCAGAGGACAAGGAAGCATGCTATTGAGTTTGAACCTTTCTGATCCTTTATAAGGAACACACACTCAAGATAGCTTGGAATAGTTCTGGGGTTCAGAGGCATTTTCTGGGCTCTCTTGAGGAAAGAGCCCTATGCATAAGGCCTGACCTTACCTTGGTAGTACCCCAAGCACACGGAGAGGATCAGCACCCAGCCTCCCCACTTGCTCGCCATGCTGTTCCCAAGACAGTCCTCAGTGCTGGTTACTCCCCGTGCTTCTCCCAGACTGAGGAATCTTGGAACAGCTGGGAGAAGTAGTGAGAACCGACACCTACGCACAGCAATTACCACACCCCTCTTTATGCCCTGATTATAAAATCAGCAGCAGCATGCAAGCAGAGGGAGGGACCAGAGCTGGGCAGGTATTCCCAGGAGGTCAGAACCAACCAGGCTTCATTTCACAGTGCAGAACCCACTACCAAAAGCTAGTACAGGTATTAAAGACCAGTAAGTTTAGTCAAGGGAATGAAACAATGGTGTCGTTAAGCATTTATAAGAAATATATTGCAATCAAAATAAAAACAAGAAACAAAGATGCAGGAAAGCCACACTAAATGATAGCAGGCTTCAGTGCTGACTCGCAAACAGCTCCAGCGAGAACTCCTTCCAGCCTGTGCATGGGAATTGCAACACCTTAGTGTTGCCTCACAGCAGGCATTGCGCTCATCCAGGGACGAGACCAGCAGCAGCAATCCCTGGCAAGCCCACAGCTGCCCTCCATATAAAAAGGCTTGATGGGACACGCACAATGCAATGCAAACCTGAATCCTATCATTCAGCCTCAGGATTCCTGGCATCGCCCTCCCTCTGCTGCAAAAGCTTCAAGTGACATTCTGGGACGTGCCCTCTTCTGCCTTTGAGGCAAAGGGACGCCAAGAAGATCCTTCAGGAAATAGCACACACCACAGAAACAATAGAGTTATCAGTTTACAGAGGTTTTTATTGTTCATTAAAGAAGCTTTTGTGCAAAAAAAAAAATCAAGACAATGTTCTTTAGAAAGCAACTGCACGTCCTCCCACACACGTAACTCAAGCGGGTCAGGTGCCACATTCCACAGGAAGTGAGAAAACTGAAGAGATTCCCAGCAGGAGCACAGGACTTTGCCCAGCTCACCCTGCTCTACAGGCTGCCAGCATGAGTCCTTCGCTACTAAAAAACCCACAGGAATTACAACCTTGACAGCTGATAAGAGCAAGCGTCAATCCACCCCCCTAAAAAAAAAAATTCATGTTATAGAGCATCATCCAGTTTAAAAAATCCAACGCCACACTGCGTGCTGTGGTGTGACAACCTGTACCTCTTCTGAGGCAGCCACGCTGAGGAGAGCCCATCACCTATCTGGGACACCTACCCCTGCTGGGACACACCACTGGAAGCACTGCACAAGCCTGCCAAGACAGAAAGATGCGGATATTGTACACCTTTAGAGGACTTTTTTTAAAGCAGTGAGTGCTTCAGAGCTCTGTACACAAACAGGAAAGATAAATCTGTCTCAGTATCTGTCAACACCGCCTGGACATTCAGTATGTGCAAGTAGTAAGAAAAAAGATGCAGTTGAGTGTTTTTCAATTAAATTCCATGAAAATGAGTTTGCCTGTTCCTGAAGCCCTGTTAGCAGAGCTCCCGTCTCACCTGAGGCGCTGCACAAAGAGGAGCAGTTGCCAGCACGTTCTGAACAGGACTGGAGTTTTCAAAGCTCCACACAGCCCAGCTTCTCCTTCCCAGAGGAATCTCCAGAGCTACTCTGGTGCCTTCTGAGGAGTTACCTTGTTCAGAATTTAGCACAGAAAGCCAAAAGGTCCGTCTTGAGCAACATAAGCATGATTCCCATCCTGAAAGCCCCTACCTCAACGCCCTGACTTGTTCTCAGGGTAGCAGTCTGCCTTAAAAGTCTTCTGTTCAAAAGTTCAGATAATTTCAGTGTGATGCTTTCCTTCTGCACCACTGTGAAAGGCTGCCAGGCACGCCAGCAAAGCTGTAAAATACCTGCAACAGCATTCTCACTCTCTGCTATCTCCACTTGCAACTTAGGTGCATTTCCCAATAGAAATGGGAACTCTGGGGAAAGAAGTTATACTTCAAACTACTCAGAAGGATGAATGTTACTGAGAATGGGTGGCAGCAGTGGGAACTACCTGCAAGCCTAACAGTACCTCTGAAGCTTTAGATTACTGGAATATGCCACAAGAGAAAAATCGAAAGCAAGGAATGAAACAGCATTTTACAATAAAACCATCTCCCACATATTCTGCCCACTACACTGTACAGGCTTTCATATACAGAGCCCCTGCTGACTTTTTCACCTCCATCTCCTATCAAGTTAGTTTGCTCTACCTCCTTAGCACCAGGCTGGCTGCATGTAGCAAGCATGAAGCAGAATCGCTGAGCAAGTAGGGGAAAAAAAAAAGGGGGAGGCATTCCTTAAGTGTGTCAGCATGCTTGGAAAGATTGAACTGTTATTGAACTGTTCAGGGCTCGACAAGAGAACACCCATGTTGAAGCTGAGTTGTCCAAGGAAATAAAAAGGATATGATCTAATATTGAGGGGTTTCCTTAGCTATGACAACACCACAAGTCTTAAGCGTGACCACTCAAGTGCAAATGTATCCTTTTTATATACCAGTTGCTTTGAAAGTTTGCTGGGCACACCAAGTCCCATTCCCTGCATCTGTAAAGCTTTGAAAACTCCAGCTGAAGGAATTCCACGATTCAACATTATCCCTTAGGGTTCCCCTACAGTAAGCAAAAAACTAGTATTACAGACAGATGTTAAACACAACGTATGTCATCTTCTCAAAGCTGGCTACAGAAAAATACTTAAAAGTTTACTCACTGTCTTGTTCTTTTTTAAATTAAAAGATAAGAGGCTCATTTCACCTTTCATCATTCTTCCCAGCACCTAAAAACACTTCAGCCTACCAATTAAAATCTACAACACACTGACTATTTTTAGGAGCATTATGAGTTAAACTGTACAGTCAGAAATATCTTTGTTAAGTCAACAATGAAGATCTGATCCTCCAACAGCAGCACTGCTACAGAAGAGTTACAATAAAGGAACTTGAAGGTCAAATTGTTAATGAGGCAGAGAGGAGGGACATTTAAGATACAGCTCTCCAGCCTCAGCCCACGTTTTTACGAGCCATGGCAAACTTTCAGTACTGGAAAATACTTCTTCTAGTTCCACACATGACGTCTGCAGTGATCCACAGCCTGCAGGGAAAGAAATGGGATATGTGAGTGGAAAAAAGCCTGTTAGCAAACAAGTGGGTACCTACATATACAATTAACACCTTACTCTGAACTACGATTTTGGAACAAAATCTGTTTCTTAAAATAAGTGGTTCCATAGAGGACTATAATAAACAGTATTTCCCCCTCCCCTACTCAGAAGCTTCAGGAAATGATCCTCTGTCTTCAAGGCCTGACAGAGAAAGCATCAACCTACAACAATACTGAAAGCCAACTTTCAGAGCCTGATCACAGATTGTGACGTGGCTTTATGGTTCTTGGAACACAGACTAAATATAAAGCTCACACTGCAGCTTACTATGGATTCCTATTCATTCTCCCATGAAAAAAAGGTTTGAGGGAACTGGGCTTGTTTAGCTTGGAGAAGAAAAGGCTCTGGGGAGACCTCACTGTGGCCTTCCAATATTTGAAGAGAGCGTATAAACAAGAGGAGGTATGTCTGTTTGCGAGGGTGGATAGTGATAGGACAGGGGGAATGGTTTTAAACTAAGACGGGAGGTTTAGGTTAGATATTAGGACGATGTTTTTCCACTTAGAGGGTGGTGACGCACTGGAGCATGTTGCCTAAGGAGGTTGTGGATGCCCCATCCCTGGAGGCATTCAAGGCCAGGCTGGATGTGGCTCTGGGCAGCCTGGTCTGGTGGTTGGCGACCCTGCACATGGCAGGGGGGTTGAAACTAGATGATCATTGTAGTCCTTTTCAACCCAGGCCATTCTGTGATTCTACGATTCCAAAATGCTTGCAGAGTAGTAAATAGGAGGGAATAGGGGAGGAACAGTGTTCTTTGAGAAAACTAAGGGCTATGGAAGAACCTCTAATCAAACTCAACCACCTCTAGATGGTACCCACCTGGGAATTCACCCACTTAGTGTGCTAGAGAAGCTGGCAAATTAGTTTTTAAGGAGGTTATCAAAGACCGATTGGAAATGCAAGGTAGAATTCTGTTTTACGTACGTTGCACTGAGCAGCAGTCTCCATATTCTTACACCAGTAACCTGGACCCCAAACACAAGCATCTTCCCCTAGGAGAGGCTTTTTAGCTGCTCCACAGACTCCTAGTTTCTGTGGAAAGAACAACAGCAGTCAGTATGTATTAGCCCCAAAACATTCTGACTCCAGCCTTATGTCTGAGCTTCTACCTAACAAAGTGCAAGAGCCCAAGGGCAAAGCTGAGGCAGCTTCAGGAGCAAACATAGCACTGTCCTCAGCTGACAATTGCAGGCATGGTTGCAGCTGAATCAGTAGACTCAAAGCAGAAATGCAAAACCAGGAAAAATTAACTTACTACAACTTTTTCGTATTAAGTATTGTGAAACAGCTTCTAGAAAGGTATTGTTCTCAACAAACGTCATTTAACTTCCTCTCATCACATTCAGGACACACCATACTTGTTACTGAACCTTAACAGTGGATAACCACTGGCAGCTCTTTTCTTCTGTCCTTCCTTGCACAAGGCTGGCAGTCAAACAGCTGTCCATTCATTAAGCCCAAGGCCTTGCACAAGTGAATTTGCTCCAAGCATTCAGCATGCTAATTTTTATTCCAACAGAGTTTCTGCTTGCTAGACACTGAAAAGCATAGAGAAGAGTAGGCAGGACTGTATCAGAGCCCATCCTGAATAGAACTAAACACGATACTTACAGTGCAAACAAAAGTGGGATCCATCATCTCTGCCAAGAGTTGCACAACCACAGGTTCATACTGTTCCACAAACTGAACACACTGTAACAAAGCACAGGTTGAGAGATTTTTCCATTAAGGCCTTGAAAAGATCACAGTAACGCAGGGTCTTTAGGAAGCCGACCCATAATCTATTTCTCCAAGCACTCCAATAATACACTCTAAACCAATAAACCAGAGACTCAAGCTCTGCAGATCAGAAGATTTAGCATGGCACCCACCCCACAACAAAATTTTTGGTTAGTTCATACCCGCCTGTAGACACAACTGAGTATGTAGAAGGCTGTGATGAGAAAATGGTCAAAAGGAAGAGAACCAAAGCAAGACACGCTTTGATTTGTAACACTCAGTCGCTGATAGTGGAGTTCAGCAATGTCTCAGAGGGAAAGCATGCTCAAGCTGAAGACAAACATCCTGAACTGGATCGCAGCAATGTGCTAATGATGGCTCTTAAGCATATTTAGCTCAAGCAGTTACCATTCACTTTAGTAGCAGCACAAATGCTTCCCATCACTAGCAGTCAGCCCTCTAGTGGAGAGGCCAACTCTGAAGCACAGACACACTGGCACTCTCAGCAGAGACTAACGGCACCGATTAATAAGCCAACCACAGCTATTAAACAGCCTCACAGCAGTTAGCAGGAACAGCTGTTTCATGGCTACTTTAACCCTGCATATAATATGCCTGCTAAACTTATAAGCAGTTGACACTCAGCAGCCACCTAATAAGATTTCCAGGTAAACCTTGACAGCAATGGCTTAACAGGCATTGCCTTTTACTATCTGACTGGAATTATGCCAGCTTACGTCCAGTTACTTTGTTAATCCCCCTACCAGGATCCTTGTTGAGATAGGAAGGGGAAAAAGCCCTTCAGCTGCCTCCACCCACTGTTCTCAGCGGATTTCCAGGCAGACCTTTATTGACTACAAATTAGTACAACAAGCCAGTCAGTCAAGTCCTTGAAAGTCTCAATCTACTCAGTGGACTGCCCTAAGGATGTGGAATGTGAAAATCTAGTCTCCCCACACCCCTAACTCCTTCCAGTCTCTGCAGAAGGAGATTCCTCTGACTCTAACGCATGTCACACTGATCATTCTTCTAAGAAACACCCCGAGATACTACTATCCAGCCTTTCCATGTTCTCTGCTTCATTCCTCTGTTCATCTTTGACAGCCTGCCCTCCGATCAGTACAAGGCACACAGCCAGGACTGCCCAGATCAAGCCTGCTGCCCTCCACCCCCCCCAAGTTTTCTTTCCTTCTCTCTTTCTCTACTGCACATAGGAAGGATTGGGTGGCTGAACCAAGTCAGTTCCAGCTGCATGTGTGGACAGTTTATCTTCAGCCTTGGACTGTGCACAGAATTGCTTTTTAGCCTATACAGATGCTTTACCTGATCACTGACAGACTCTGGCAGGAAGTGACAGACTTTTTCAAGTAAAGCCTCAATCTCGGTTGTTGTGGCATTCTTCTCAAGTTCTTTGTCTGCATAAGCTACTATCATCTTGCAGATATCACAGAAGCCACCTGCGGGTTTCACCACAACTGAGAAAGAAAAAAAAAACACTTAGGTAGTTCCCCTAAACAGAAGAAAGGAGGCAGCACCAGACAACGGATGATAGCACATGATACTGCAACAATACTAAGTCCTCATTACCAACCTGGCTGCTGTGGAGGCTTGTTGGCTGCACAGCATTTCAGCATAACACACACAGCCTCAGGATTTGTTGCTTCCAGGAGCATGTCAATCAAAGCCTGGCCATAGACCTCTATGAAGTCCTTGCACTGGTCTTTGACACTTGCTGGGAGCAGGTAGCAGACGACCTCCATTTCATGCACAATCTCCTCCTGGAGGACAAGGAGGCATGAGTAACAAATAACAGACAGAAATCTGAATCTGTTCAAACATATTTGCTTCCTCTGTTCTAACAAAGGAGGAAAAAACCCTTGCTCTCATGAAACTGAGCTTTCTTTCCCCCTCTAAACCAATAACAGTACAGGCCCATTTTAGCCAAAGCCTTGGCAGAGGTACCATTTTCATCACTTACACACCTCTGTCTTGTTGCTCTCCAACAGGCCTGTCACTTCTTTCACCATGGTCTCACAGATTTCACACACAGAAAAAGTCTTCTCTTGAACTGTGGCTTTCTGAGAATATAAACATTCATACAAAACAATAAATCAACACTTAACCACACTTGACAGAGAACAATTCATAAAAGACCAGTCCAACAGCACTCACATTCAGGGCTGGCATACTAAGCCCTTTACTTAGCTAGCCAGTTTGAGCTGGATTCAAAAGGTCTTGCACAGTCCCAAAACCTCAAAGGTCTTCATAAAATGCTTTTTTTTTTGCATGAAAAGTCATTTTGTATGATTATTTAAGACCACAGTTCTCAGGTTGCATAAGGCAGGGAGTTAAATCTAACAGACAAAAATAAGCACTGCCACTGTAACTGGAGTAAAGGGAAACACGAAGTATTTCTTAAAACACATTAACAGAACAAAATTTATTAGAAATGAGAGCATCCTCCTGTTTGGGTTTAAAAAAAAAAAACAGATGGACTTGAGGGAAACTGTTTGGAGACTGTTTATCAGAAGTTAACTGCATGCAAAAGAGACTCCTCTGGAAAAAAACCCATCCCACTGCTTAACCTAAAGGCTATGGGAAGATAACAAATACATCAGCTCCCTTCTACTTTACAGATCAGCCTCAAAAACAACAGCCCAGGATTTTATATGCAGGGAGACTTGGATTACACAGTGCATACAAGCATTTACTTTTTTCCCCCCCATCTAGTTCATTACAGTAAAGCAAAAAGGACAGCAAGGTTACTGAGTACAAAGTCATTCATCTTACCTCCACAGTTTCCATTTTCACTTCATGAACCACTTGAGCTGGCACCAGAGTCTGAAGGGGAACAGATTTCACAGAAGGACAGAATCCAACCATGGCACAAATGTCCTTTGGTTGCTGGAAAGAGAGGTGTAATAACTGTTAAAAGTCTAGAAGATGCCCCCCTTTTTATGGAGCCTGAGGGAGCGCCAAGAGAACACAAGACAGACCTTTAAAAGGCTCCAATACAACTAGAGGTTTCAGGACTACTTAAGTATTGCTGAAGCATTTGATACGGTTATAGGCAGGACAGCTACCAAATCAAACTTAGCAGCTCCCTTAAAAGAGGAAGAGGTTAGGCCACATCCACTTCAAAACCCATTTACCAAGAGCTAATATGCTATATGCAAGCCCTTCAAAGGAGTTGACTTAAGAGCTACCGACACCAAAACAGGCCACCACCACCACCCCTTTAGATCTGCATCCATAAGCTGCTCCCCTGAAAGCCCTAAGTTATTACAGAAGAGGTTCATTTTCCTGACAAATTCACCCAAGAACTGGAAGAAATGCTGAGAAGAAAGGATTCCTCCTCTTTCACAAACTACCTTCTTTAAAGCATCCAGTAACATCACATTTTGCAAACAGAAACACATTCCTGCATTATTGAACACAGCCTATAAGGAACAAAAGTTAACCATGTTAAAAACTAAGCCTAATCTACCAACCCCCCTTTTTTCTTTTTTTCGAGTATATGCAATTCTTGCAATTTGAGTGTTCTTCTCACAGCCATAAGAGCATAAAACAAAGCCATTCAAAAGGCTTTCTAATGTCTCAGAGGTCACAGACATCACTAAATGCAGAAACAGATCCTGAACATGAGGCAAACATACTGCTCTAAGGAGGTCATACTGCACCTACACGAGGTGAGAAAGGCTTCTCAGAGTATTATGCAAAACTTGACTTTCCCCTCCCCTTAAGTCTATTTAAGATTTTAAGAAGTTACTTTTAGTGCTACAGATAATTAGAAGACCATACCCCACCCAATTAGCCAAGTCATCGAGCTTATTAAAGCGGAGGTTTATGCAACAGTTTATACATCACACCATAACCTCATGCACAGGCAAAAGCAGTATCTCAGACTTAGTGATGCTTCAGGCTACTCCAGGCAGTACCTTTAAGTCAAGTCCTTTGGTTCATGCGTCGTTATAAGCATTTCCTTAACATAAATGTTAAAACAGCATCCACATGCACACAGTGTTCTCTCTCAAACTGATGACAGACACAAGGTCTCCCAGGAGTGGTTAAATGTAAAGCCCAAACAGCTCTAGGAAGCAGAAGCCTAAAGGCCTCCTGCACCTTTCCGTCTGATTTGTGTATTCACAGCATCTAATATTTAAATCTAGAACTATCATATTAACAAAGGTGTCCCAAGGATAGCCTAACTCAAGCCCTTTTGAGCCCAAACATTACACCAGAAGCTAATGGGAGCTGGTGGCTCGCTCTTCCCACTTCTATCATGTTTGAAAGTGAGCACATCATCTGCTCCACCAGCTAAAGCACAACCAAGTTGAAATCTTGGTACCACGGACTGGTATCCAGAGCTGGAAGACAGACTGATCCACTAGAGGAAGGCTAAAGTCTTTCCCTGCTGTCATCACATAAATATCCCTTGTATCTGTCAAAACTGAGTGCACTCACACCATGTACACAGCTAATAGAGCAAGTGAACTACCAGCCCTTTAAGAGCAGCAAAGGCCCTTTAAGAGCAGCAAGTGAACTACAAGCAGGCTATCACCACAGGCAAGTTGTTCACCTACCTGATCTTTCTGTTGACAAAGGAAATGGGAGACAGAAGAAGACAGGAGAAATTAAAGATAACAGTTAAGAAAAAAAATTGTCAAGCATTTAAACTGCATACACTCTTTCCACAAAGAAAATGGAGGATGACAGCGCACACCCCCCAAGATACACTTATCTCCAGCACTTAGTTGAATCAATTTTTCAACACTAACTGTGACAGAGAGCAACTATTACTCGTATATAGTATTTGAGGAGAAAAGTGGTGTAAGTACAGGACTGAGATAGTCATGCATAATGTACACTGAGCATCTTCCTCTGTATCTCAAAGCACTGGCGTGCCTTTTGCACTACTGAAGCAGTTGCAGAAAAAAAGGAAAGGGCTGAAGCAAACAGAGTGAGGTTATTATCCAATTAAATGCCAAATTCAAAGTGTTAATACCAACACTTACAGAGCAAAGACTCTACCCCACTTCTACTGCAAAAAGCATTTCCAAATAAGTTAGCTACACAAAGCAGAAAAATGAACTGAAATCAAATATCACATTTTACTGATCTTACCATGTGCATCATCATCTGGATGGCCAAGTCAGAATATTCAGAGATATAGCTCTTGCACTGCAGGAATTGAGAAAAGAAAGCCTTGCTGTAATTATTAAGACACTTAAGCTGCAGGGCTAACCCAGAATTTTCTAATACTTCCCAAAGTACTAATTTACCTGCTCTACTTAATACCTACACTGTTATCTTTCACAGCCTGTCCCAAGCATAAGATGGCATTTCAGATTACACAGTCATTGCCCACATAGCTGCTTATCTCATGATCCATTCCTCCCAGGGAAAAAGCACCCCTTCTCACTTCTCTGACCCCATTACTCTCCCAGACAATTTTTATGAAACGTATCTGTAAAGGCTTTCAGCCATCTTGAGTCTTTTTCTGTCCCCTCCACTTCCATTCCCCTCCCCCACTACTCGACCAAAAAGCTGATTGTTTCAATGTTGAGTTATTGTTACACAGCATAACCTACACTGAATGTCACACACACTCCTTCGTTGTATTAGAGAATACACCGAGGGGCTTAAGCTACTGATCAAGTGTTTTATGTTTACATACAGAAACAAGTTTTTGAACAGAAGGATAATTTACCATATCAGACATTCCAGGTCCGAGGCGGTCACATTCCTCCTTGGCATGAGCAACTAAGGACTTCACAAAAGTTGCATTTGTCCTTACAGCTTCCTGAACATCAGTAACCAGCCGAATGCAGTCTTGGCATACATCCTCAGTTGCCTGGAGTGAAAAGAAGTTGATACATCTTCACATAGTAATTGCATCTTCTCCAGTGTGGTACTAAGCTTTAATAGCTATTTTAAGCTATATGTAATTAATCAATTAATACTATATAGAATACTTAAAAGCCCAACCTAACATGAAAAGACAAGTTCCTGCTGGTATGTGCACCAGCCACTAGATGGAGATTAGGTACACACAGCTCTGAAACCCGATACAACAGTTGAGATACCCAATCACCAAAATCTCTTGGTTTTGTTACTAGACCGCAGGGGGAAGGTTTCTAAATTTGGCATAGGTCTTCCTGCTCCACCCACAAGAGCTTGTTCTACATACACCCAGCTGTTTAGCTCCCCTATCTAAGCTCGTTATCAGACTCAGCCTCTACTCCCAAGTTCATAGTCTCATCTAGAATCCTTTGTCAACTTTCTCTTCTGATCTGCTCTGTCACCTCCAGATTCAGAGACAAATGCTTCCTTTGAAGGGCATAGTCAGGAGATTAATCAGAACGTGAGAGAATTTCCCTTCTTCCTTTGAACACTTTCTTGGAAGAAACCATTTCAAGTATGACCTGCCTGACTACTATGATCCCAGATGGGAAAAGCCCAGCACAAGGCTTAATTGTATAGACTGCAGTTGTTCATCCAAGGTTAATACAGATGGTCCACAGAGGTTGCAGCTATTAGCTTACTTAGCCTTAAATCCACGAGAAAGAAAAGATAGCAGTATAGGTATATGCAGAAGCACAAAATACACTAGGAGATTTCACTCAGGTGAAGAACATCTATTTAATCTTTGTCCAGGATGAGAATCCCTTACCAAGAATCACCAATGAATTCTTACACAAACCAACGCTCCAGAACAGAAAACCCTCACTTTTCCTTCACAGCGTAGTAGCACTGAACCCTTACCTTTGACTTCTGCTTGGGTTTGTCTTGAGGGTAAAGGAGGAGAGGCACATTAGCCATGAACGGAGACGTCAGTTCAGAGAAGTCCAGCTCTGGTATCTTATTGGACTGGAGCTGTTTCTGAAGTTTCATTGCTGCAAGATGCTTCTGAAGGGACTGGCACAATGAGAGGGCACTACATACAACTTCAGGTTTATCCTGGGGGGGAAATAAGATATGTACATAAAGCACTGGACTGACTGCACTGTTACATGCTGTTCAGAATAGACAGCTGTTCTACTGAAACAGGAAAACAGTTCCCAGTAAGGAAGTTATCTTCAAACGTAAAGAACTGCAACACAAGTAATCCATACAGAACCAAAGGACCATATGCACCATCTTGTGTGGAAAATTCAAACGTGAACAGCACAGTTTTCAATTCAAACACTTACAGATAGTTGTTTACTTACAAATTCTTCTTTGATCATGTCCATGATAACTGGTAGGTAGGAGTCCACAATTTCTTTGCACTCAGAGGCCAGGCCTTGGTCAGGAAGAAACTCGCATGTTTTTTCCAAGTAAGAGCGGATCTCATCCTAGTAAAAGATAAGGCAAGCCATAGATTATCTAAACCTATATATCAAAAGCTCTTTTCATTCCCAAAACGCATGATACAAAACCTAAAGAAGGCCCTTGGACTCAGGTAAGTCTAGGTAGCTAGCAAGCCAAATCAGAGTAAGATTTTACATTACAGCTTTTTGCCCAGTCTTGGACCTTCAATGAAACCCCACCAAAGAGAAAACATGAAATACATCCTACAGGGCCCACACAACATGCCCTTACTACCACAAACCATTTACACTAAATAGGAAGTGAAATTATGAACTAGCATGACAGTGATCTTTTCCTCACTAAGTACTATGAGTTCATGAAAGCTAAAGGGAAGCAGTCATATAGCCAAAATAAAGCCCGCTTTACTTGCTTTCATCATCCACTTCTACACTATCGCACCCTCCAAGATTAATGGCCCACTAACACAAGAACAGTTCTATCTATAAGCAATCAGGGATGTGTTAGGGAAGGCTCTAGGATTTGCTAATCTCTAAACCAGAAGAGTTGCGTTTAAAAACCATATTCTATGTAACCCATCCCCTTTCAACACTTGCTGTTCATATTGGGAAAATTCTTGCAGAATACTCTTCTACCCCTTCACCCCGAGACCTTGTTATGACAAAGAAATGAACAAGTGCCTTGGAACACAGAGAAGAGCTCAGCTTACCTCTGTACCATTGTCCTTCAAAACCTTGCCAACCACTGTTACAAGTTCCTTGCACAAATCACAGGGGATGCTGTTCTAGGGAGAGAAGAAGAAGAGTTACTTGGAGACAGAATTAAGTGCCTGTAAATGCAGTTTGCAAATATGAATGCAAAGAATGAGCACTACGTTCATATTTTACATTAAAGAAGAGGTGTAGGCTGAAACTAAGGGGGAGGCAGAGACACTTCAAAACAGAGTAAGGTCATTCTGAGCATGTCCAGCACCAGTTTCTTCAGTAAGTGGACCTGTTCTGAAGAAGCAGGTATGTTATCACTATTTCCTCACCTAGTCCCAGCACTCTTTAAAGGTAAAGTTTAAAGGTAAAGACCTGAGATAACCTCTCCTGAACCTGTTTTACCTTTCTCTTTGAAGAGTCTAAATTTGCAAAGATCAGGGACAAAAATAATAATTTTTAATCAGATTCACATTAATTATTTAGTTTGTGTCAAGTAAACTTGGAACAGAGTAGAGAATGCAAAGTTGCAGTCTAAAGATAGAACAAAACACAAGTTTTCCCAAAAGCACCAGAATTCACTTACGTTCACACATACTAGAAGCATGGGAACTTTTCAGGCAGCTTCACTCATTTTAATTACACTTAACCATCCTAACATTCCTCCTTTCCCTACTTCTCCACAAGCTGAAACACATTTAGGCAAAGTGGGTTGGATGTACCTGTGTGCAAATAGCCTTTCTCCTAGAAAGCTGTGAAACAACACCACAAGCTACAGCCATATCCATTAAAGCAGCACTCACATTTAGCACAACTTGAAGAACCATACTAAATCTAACAACTGTACACTTATTTACTGTCAGGGCTTTCCTAATTTAGCACAAGCTGTATCTTTGGTGGAATATCATACTGTGAGAAAGGCCTAAGCAATCACACAGCTGTTATTTTTTAAATAAACCTACCAGCTTGGTGTGACTCAGAATAAAAAGTGCTCTATGAATTATGAATCACCTTAATGAAGACGATCAGTGTGAAACCCACTAGCTCTGTTCCACACGCTGCTCAGGGACTGCGCAACAGGTCACATGAGAAGTCAGCAGACAAGTTGCGCAAGGCCACAAAATGGAAAGCAACCCTTACCTGGCACCCAAATTAACTCACAGCAACCAAGGTGCAGTCCGATGTAGCACTTAACAGCAATCAGACCTGAAAGTCTTCAGCATATGGAAACCAGCTACCCAAGCTACCCCGGGAAGACAGCTCGGCAGTTGATACTTACTACAGCAGGCTTGCTCCAGACATTCTGCTGGCAGTGTTTCACCGCTCCACACTGCGATGCTGTCCGAAGACTCTGACACCAGACTTCTGGACCCTTTGCACAGTCCTTCTGCCACAAAACAGGGCTGGCCGCAGCTGCCAAAGAGAGAATTGTGCTTTCAGGGTTGCATGTTTGAATGATTTCCACTTCAGTGTAAACAGTTCAATGCTGTACTATGTAATTATGACCTTTCCATTACGCCACTTCAGTTTACTAACACTTTTAAGCAGATGTCAATCCAGCAATTTCTATTCCAAGATGTAAGGATGAGTCCCAAATACCAACAGCACTGCCAACTCCAGAAAAGCAGCTGATCTTCAGGCAGCCTCCCTAAAGACATGTAAGAGACCTGCACTATTAATAATAAGGCAAGATCATCAAGCTCGCTTCCTAGCTATTTTTTAAGTATTTCATTTGTTTATTATGCTGGTTTGCAAATGCCACTGGAGCAGACGCTCAGCTTCACCCAGTTTTCTCAATCCATCTTGCCTGTAGGTCAGCTCAATCTTACAGGTTGCACTAAGCAATGAAGAAACAGCTCCTGAAATCCCACAGCAGACAGACTCCTATGAAACCAGCCATGGTCCAAGCCTAAAGGGCACTGCTGCCATTTCCTGTAGGGCTGTTAGAAGCCTGTTCAAACCTATTAGCTGGATAAGTGTTATTCAGGAGCCATTTCTATACCAGTGCTGTTTACACATCACAAAATGCTGTAAAATTACACTGACCACCAAGAGGCACAAATTAAGCCACAAAGCTTCTAGCGAGGTCATGACAAGCAAATAATCATGTTTCTGTCTCTCATATCTCGATTCTGAGCAATTAGAGGAACAGCTTCACAGCTGAGTTGCCAACACATCTGCTACGTACATAGCCAGCACACATCAAGTAAAGCCAAATGTACAGTGCTCTATGGGTGACGGTCCACAGCCTTTTCAGCTGTTCCTCTCTAAAGCTGTTTACACTGGACTTCACAGAGGAGTGACCCATTTATTTTAAGAAAAATGTGCTTGGCATACTTAAAACTTCTACACAAGAGCAAGAAGTTTGCCACGCTTTCCCCCAGGAAAAGGCCAAGACCGCACACCACTTCACAGCAAAACTGCACCCTAGGGCTGCTTATAAGACCTCTGAACTTGTAAAAAGGGGATGGTCAGCGAAATGCTCACAGAGGGCCTGTTGTACGACACAGCACCATATCTATCTGGAAGCACCAGTGAGAGTTAAGTTTCAAAGTCAGACTGGGAAGTCAAATAGCTGTCAGCTCTTGGCTGGAGGACAACAAGCAAGGCCGAGGAAAGCAATTCATCCCTTTCAGATACAGGTTAGTGAACAGTGGTAAGAAGCTCTGCAAGGAAGAGTCAAGCCTGGCTAAAACCAAGCAAGACCTTGACTTTAAGCAGCAGAACTAAGGACTTTTTAACTATTTACTTGTAAAAAATTAATCTTTGTCTTTTGTTCTGTGTATCAAAAGAAAATTACCCCTTTCCCCAGGTTTGAAATATACTACAAAGCTGCAAAACTAAACTGAAATATCAAACTACAAGAGTTATTACAAGCAGTTTTTCAAACTCCCAATCTAATAGGCCATTTAAAGTCCAAACCGAGGCAATCCCACAGCAACTTGCACTGCTTCAATCCAGCTCTTAACCAACTTTGAGTTTTTGTTTGGCTTTCTATTTTAACATGCCTGTCACACTCCAGGACCTATACCCTATACACTCCATCCCAGCTCCAGGACAGAAGAAACACCACGCCACCAGTACTACTTAAAGCCTTTCCTTTTGCAGCAAGACGGTACACCAGCAGACCTACATGGCTTTTCCAGATTCAGAAAACAGCTGGAAGTCTTTTACCACTCTCACAACTTTTGCTTTTAGCTTGTTCTCCCATCTCTGAGCCAGCACTCTTTTCCTCGTATATTCACTTACTTCACAACCAAAGCAAATTTCCCAGTCTGTGTGTTAGGACTTTGTGCTAGCTCCCAACAGAACAGTTCCCTTGCCTGCTGCCCCCAACTGCCTCTGTATTAAGACATGTGATGTCCACGGCAACCCAGGAGAAAACAAAGCACAGTCGGTTACCTCACACAACTCCTAATGCTTGCTGGATAAACTCAATGGGATTACCTTCTTAGTTATCTCTGGCATCCCTTTATTTTACACATTGTTCTTCATCTATTTGAGGTCATCCATTTTTAAATAGATGTCTCCTTTCTCCGTAGATTAGCTGCCATGCCCATCCAACCCTGCCCCCCACTTCCATGAAGTTGTTGCATGCCACTGTTTTTAGAGCACCGCACAAGCTTATCTGTGAAGGCCAGGGTGTTTCAGAACTCATCCCCTTCAGTGGTTCCTCCCTTTTTCAACTGGCCTCTTCCATTTTAGAAGGGAAACAGCCACTGCGCTTTTCCTAAATTAAGCAACAAGAGAAAACTGAAGGGGAAGGAGAAGGGGGAGGTGAAAAATGCAACCCACATACCAAATTAAAGGGCTTTCACATGTAAAAGACTTGAGCTTTCAGGCCTCCAGCCAAGCTGACAGTCTGCAGGCACCCTAGGATCCTTGCAGCTTCTCCATCCCAAAGATGAGAGCTAATACCCACACTGACCTCTCTGATGCTCATGCCTGACAAACAACAGAAGCTGTCTCCCAGAAGCAGCGTTGCCTCAGAAACACAGCCGGAAGCCCAACAACGTATGAAGACTCTCCAAAAGCTGAAAAGCAGCAGCAGAAACCCCTTCTTGAAGACTCAGGTCAGTAACCTAGCTCTGCTAAAATATCACTAAGACGGTCCAAAAAGCAACAGTTACTGTAGCTCACGTGGATCCTGCCAAGGAGTTCACACAAAAGCCAGTTTAAGGACTGGGAAGCTACAGGGAAACTTGTACTCCACTCCCACAAAGGTACTGCCCTACTTACTTCAGTGAGACATTTTCAAACCAGCACGTGCCAACCACCACAGCTTTCCTCAATGCTAGTATCTGTGAGGGAAGAACTAACAGAGGTGAGTCAAGTACAGGCGACAACCCTCTCAGACATCAGTACCTTTTCCCTTTGGAAAGCCTACAGAACACACTGAACTATAGCAGAGTTCTTCACTCCTATTAAGCAAACAGGAATCTAGAAGGAAAGCTTATGACGGCTGCATTACCATTCTGCAAGGGCAGCTACTGGAAAAATGGTGAGGTAATTACATACTGATAATAGCCCTCCCTTCCCTCAAGTATGTGGTATATTTCTTTCACTGAGGACCAGCCTGAATTACTCTGAGATGCACAGGAAAAGGTCCTAAGCAATCTCCTGCAAAGCTGCACTGAATCTACTAATGAGACTTTCGTGATTGCTCTTAAAAGTTAACACCTTATATAAGCTTCTGTGCACAGAGATTCTCTATGGGCCAGGCTAGAGTTCCTAGAGAGCCAGGAGATAACTAGGAAACTATCGGGAACTCAGTTTGAAGATTCAGGCTGTCTCCAAACCAGACTGCTAGGAGAAGCACAGCATAAGCAGCGTTTCTATGGACAAATTAACCTGCAACTGGTAAGAAAAGAGGTGAGTCATCATTTACTTTAACGTCTCAAAGTCATACGTGGAAAATAACCTGGGGTTCTACCAACTCTCACACCTTGCTGCCAATCTGATTTGCTCCTAGTACGTTAACACAGAGAGGCGCCAGGCTATCCCACTCGGCAATGTTTAAATAAAAGAGACTGCTATCACCCAGAAAAGCCCACAGACCAAGAGAACACATCAATCTCCTCTACTGTGTGTGTGGTTCGTAACTATGTTTACCCCATTTCTCTTGGGAACTGCAAGAACAAAGTGTGTTCAAGTTGAAGTCAAGTGGGATCAACCTCTCTTAGTCAAATCTGACAAAAGTGTCTACAAGTCAAGGAGTGACCCCAGCAGGGAGTTATTGGAAGGGTTAGGTGCTCCACAGCCTCTCTGGTCAGTTAGTGAGTTTAAGGAACGTTTCACAAGTTGTAAGCACATCCCACACTACACTCATGCCAAAGGCGTGAGAGAGTGTGGACAAATTGCAGGTTGAACATGAAACATGGCTAGGTGTTATCAATTCTCCAGGCGTCCCTTAATACCAGAGCCTTCTGGGCCATTATCTACTGAACCAATATCAAGCTTGAAACACCAGGAATTCCAGCCATTCATCAGAAACAAGTCTTGAGTTCAAGGCAGCATTGGGCTTTTCCTTGGGATAGGGAGTGCCCTCCCACTTCGGTAGCTGTAAAACACCATTGTAGATCAGGCACTCCCTTGCTTCTAGCACCAAAAAAGCAAACATGGTAGGAGGAGCAGTTTCTGTCTGTACAGGCAATCACAGCAAAGTTAAAGATAGCAGAGAGGGCCATAAGCATTGTCACAACAGCTCCTAACTACAGCTAGAACCACACCTAGCAGAGAAGCCAAAGTTCTTGGCCACAGGTTACCCTACAGTCCTGGCACAGGGCAGGTGAAGCCCAGAGACATCCCCAAGACTTCAGAAAACAGAAGGGCATCTGTAAGAAAATCTCTCTGTATACAAACTTTTACAGGAGTACAAAGTCTAGAAAACAGAGAAAACAACTCAAATGTAAGCCTCTTCAGTAACAGTACTGCTATCTGAAGCTAAACATTGCTCTGTGATCCAATACACAAACATTCCCTCAAAAACACATGCACACACTCCAAGGACCAGAGAAGTATCCCTTTCAGCTTGCAGCCTTTGCAGCAAATTCACTGCAGACAAAAACTGCTACATGCACAGAGCCCAACCTCCCACAGCCCCAGGTGACATCACCATCACCTGACAGAAATGCTTCCAGTTTTGCTGACGAGCTTCCATTCTACTTCCCTACAACATCTCAGCTTTTAAAGACTCCCAGAACGGCTGCGTTTCAGCAGGACTTACAACACAAGTTGAGGTCACCAAAAGACAAATTTCTGCAGAAGCACGCATTTATTTCACGTGGAGTAGCTGTGAATATGCAGAACAGCTTGTTCAGCTCCTCCAGAGGCAACCAAGAGTGCCTATTTCTATTTCTGCCTCTCCTGCAAACAACAGGGAGACTGATTGTCCAAGGCCAGGTTCGCACGCAAGTCAATGATTACAGCAGCACAGCCTGGTTACAGGACAGCCGTCTGATACCTCACACCCACAGCATTCCCCCCACCACTCCTCCCACAAAACAAGGAAAGCGTTTGTTTGACGACAAGGCACCTTCATGGTTTGGTTGACTTCACCTACAGCACAAGCTTGGCCAGAGCATGTAGGAGAACACCAGCCCTTGCACCTAGTTCTAATTCCTGCGAGTCTCCGCAGAGAAGATGCACAGGAGCAGTTGTAAGTAGGTCAACCAAAAACCCTGATGGCCTACCAGCCATGCTGTAAGCCTGCCAAGCAACTCCATTAGGATACGGCAAGGATAGAGAGATGTTTATACGGCTAATTAGCTAACTTGTTGCATAAAATTGGTCTTCTAGGTTGTCATAGCCGAGATGTCAGAAAAGAAATCTTCACAGTGCTCTTGTAGGTGAGTCAATTAGCAGCCACAGCAGCACTTCAGTGAAAAGAGATGGGTGTTTATTTCTGTTAAAACAGTGACTTCCTAAAGAAAAACAGGCCTAACGAGTCCTCTGCTATGCGTAGCTGTATTCACATGCCTTTAACAAGCAGACCGGGTTAACTCTCATTGCTAAACTGGTTTCTCATTACAATTTCCCTAAATACGCCAACAGCAACCTTGGCAGGATACTTTCAAGGCTTTTCGCTGTTAAAGCATGGGAAAAAAACAATGATTGTGGTGATTCAAGAACAGCCCCACTAAAATGGGTCTGGATGGCAGGTAACTCAGCACAGAGCCAGTGGGGTCATACCATCCAGAAGATGAAAGAGCAGAGTGAGACTGCAATATTAGCTTTCCTGCCTGAGAAATCTGGGGTTTTCCACCAAATCATCCACAAGGAAGTGCAATACTCGCATACAGTTAGGTGTAACAGTAGCATACAGCTGTGCAATCTTTCTTCGGCACGGTTTACTGCAGCCTGCCAGCATGCTACTCCTATAGCTTTTTAGTGAGCTGATCAAAAGCGACCAGTTAAACTCAGAAGCAAACAGGCAAGCATGTTTAAACCTACCTTAAAGGAAAACCTGCCAAAAAAAAAAAAAAAAACACGAGCGAACCGGGGCACTGCTGTAGGAGACCTTCGCTTCGGGGGACTCCCTGCACCACCAGGGAACGCCCCTCCGCTCAGGCAGTGAATCACTGCCTGCCTTCAGCCAGGCACCAAACACAAGCGCTAACCTCCATCCCAGCGCTGGACAGGTCACTATCATTTTCACGCCCGCAACAGCCTCGGCAGCAGCCCTTCCCTTTCGCGCAGGAGACCAGAAAGGGCTATCTCAAAGAGGATTAACGCTGACCTACCCCTGAAGCGGCGAAGATAAGCCCCTGCCGAAGTCTGCTCCCCCCAGGACCCCCCCTCTCCGTAACCGCACAGCACCGCTACCCGGGGCCGCGCTCCCCTGCCCCGCCTGCACGGCGCGGCCTGCTGCCGCCCGAGTCAGCGCAAGGAGGGGCCGCGGCGCGGTGACAGCACGCGCACACGCCGAGGAAGGGGTTCGGTTCGGTGCTGAGAGGGAGGCCGGGCCGCTTACCGGCCGCCAAGAGGCCAAGGAGGGTCAACAGCCGCCTCGCCATGGTCCTGCGCCCGCCTGCAATGCGGCGCTCGCGCCCCCGCCCCTATATCAAGGCTGCGCCTGGACACATCGCGCATGCGCGACACCGCCCCCTCCCCCCCGGGCCCCCCTGCCCCGTCCTGCGCCGCCGCGCATGCTCCGTGCGCAGCGCCGCCTCACAGGGGCGCGAAATGGCGACGGGTCTCGTGGCGCTGGGAGGGTGTCCGTAGCCGGGGCTGGGAGGGAAGTGGGTGGACTCGCTGTCCTCGCAGGGCCTATCAGCCCAAATAACGGCCCAAATAACATTAAGATGGCCAGTAGAATCTGCGTTGACTCGATGCTTTAGAGCCTCATCCCTTGCACTCGGCGGGCAACTGGAGGAGCAGGCACTGCAATGAGACTCCTCCACAAAGCCTGACCCACCAGCCAGGGCCGTGTGGGTCCCTCACGCAGTTCTGTTCCTTTTTCTTCCTCCCTTTCTGAAGATGAGAGTGTTGCACAGCATTATCTGAGCCCACCAGAGCAGAAGGCTTTCGTTTTTACCCCACAGCATAGTTTTCAGCCGTGCTTTGCAGAACAGAAAGCTCACTCTGTAGTTAGGCTTCGTGCAGGCCCTCCTGAGCTCAGCACACACACTGCATCTTTTAGTCAGTTCTTACAGATGGGGATCTTAGAGATACAGCCCCTCATCTATGCTCACACAGTGGTACTGTGTTTGGTACCGACACATTGGTTCTCAAGTAGCAGTGGTTGACAACACTTCAGGTTTACTTGCATTTTGAGGTTAGGAGGAAGTGGATCTTTTGTACCAGTTCACTTTGAAAGCCTGTATCTAAACAGAGTAAGGCATGCTTCTCTTAGAAAGACCTTTCTCAAGTCAAAAGGCAAGTTGGGGCAGCCAAGTTGCAAGAAGACACAGAGCATTCCACAATCCCACCCAGAGGCCCCAAGGACTGTGCTTGCCCACCATGCAGCAGGACTGAGATCAAACTGAAGTCGGATGGACAGGCCCAGCCAGCCAGCAGTGTTGGCCAGACTAAGCAAACAACCTTTACTCTGGTCCCAAAGCCACCTTGCTTAGACAGAGCTCGGCATGCCTCTCTTATCTCTCATGTGCACACAAAGTGTTGACAAGGCACCTTGTCTTTCTAAGCCAAGTCAGCTTCTAGCTCAAGAACACACACACACAAAACAGCTTGGTGAGGAATATTTAGAAGTGGGGTGGGGGGTCAATAGGACTGTTTGGGAAAATAGCACCATTTCAACAGGTATGGTGGTTTTCCACTGGGAATTGGAGGCCAGGAATGGAAGACAAAGATGGAGCTTCCTGGTGCCACCGCCAGTTTATTTGTATTTCAGGCACCAGGACAGCCACTGCCAGCCTAAGTTCCCTGCAGCTTTGCCAATTCTAGCTGTTTGGGGACTTCTTTTTTTCATACGCAGCTGTCACCTTCCTAACTGTCATTATGATATAGCTTTCCCCATTTTAACACATCGCCTCGTAGTTTTCTCACTTAAAACTGGATTTAAAAAAATTAAGTGGCATCAGGAGATCAAGCATTGGCCATCTGCCATGGATGATGAGGCTATTTACAAGAAGGAAACCCCTAAAATCAGCCAGTCCTATTGAGACCAGCTGTAGCTCACAGCTGTGAGGAACCAAGGCATGCAGGGAGACCTCACCCTGACAGCATGAGCCACAGCTGTGCACCATCTACCTACCACTCTCTGAAACAGAGATGGACCTTCTGTTGGTTCCTTGAGCTCACTTGGACAGACAGCTTGTTGGGCCATTGCCTACAAGTTGCAATCATTCCTTCTCACGGCTCTACAGTGTCCTTGTTCAGAAGCCTGTGCAATTCACTGATCCAGAACTACAGCTGTTGTTTAAATAAAGTTGTGGGCTGGTTACCCAAGAGCTTGTTTTCAACCCCACTTTGAGAAGCATGGAGAAAGTGAGTAGGAAGAGCCTGGGTCTGGGAAGCTGCCAGAGCAGGGACTCTCCTGCAGCAAACCCATGACTCATGCTCAGGGGCTGGCAGCCAGCAGTGCTGCTCCACCAGCAACCAGTCCAACTGGGCTGGCACCAGGGCCCGGCCGGCTCCGGGAAGCCTGATGCTCGGTCATGTCAAGCCTACGGCGCACAAATTCCTCCCAGGGCCTCTTCTCCGCATTCCCCGCCTTGCGCAAGTGGCACGCACACGAGCCGTCTCTGTTTGGCAATGTTGGGAGGCCAGCCAGAGGCCCTGCAGGCTCTGCTTTTGCAGTTGCAGAGACAGCTCTGCAGGAGAAGTGTTCTCATTGCCAAAATTAAAAAAAAAAAAAGAAAAAAAAGAAAAAAGAAAGAAAAAGAAAAGAGGCACTTTCTGCAGCAGCCCGGCTTTTAGACCGCTTTGCATTTCCACTCTGACTGCACCAAGCTGTCAAAGAGGAAGCTAAAGCAAGCCACACATTACAGCCTTGCAAGCTTGGGAAGAGCCTTGAGCACATCTGAAGCTTGCTCCAGCCCAAGCTGCAGCAGCCTCCACATGACTCATTGACATCTCATAGAATCATAGAACCATAGAATGGCCTGGGTTGAAAAGGACCACAACAATCATCTAGTTTCAACCCCCCTGCTATGTGTAGGGTTGCCAACCACCAGACCAGGCTGCCCAGAGCCACATCCAGCCTGGCCTTGATTGCCTCCGGGGATGGGGCATCCACAACCTCCTTGAGCGACCTGTTCCAGTGTGTCACCACCCTCTGTGTGAAAAACTTCCCCCCTAATGTCCAACCTAAACCTCCCCTGTCTCAATTTAAAACCATTCCCCCTTGTCCTATCACTATCCACCCTCGTATACAGCCGTTGCCCCTCCTGTTTATATGCTCCCTTCAAGTACTGTAAGGCTGCAATGAGGTCTCCCCGGAGCCTTCTCTTCTCCAAGCTAAACTAGCCCAGTTCCCTCAACCTTTCCGTGTAGGAGAGGTGCTCCAGCCCTCTGATCATCTCGCTGGGTCCAGACTCAGGATGGGCTCCCTGCAGCATGCCAGATGCTCTGCCCCTGTCCTTGCCACCAGCACAGTGCAGAGGAACAACTCCAGCACCGGCATGGCATGTTCTACTGCTCCCCAGCCCCACTTCAGTTCCTTCACCTCCCCAGCATAGCAAAACCACCCTGCCCCACAGAAGCAGACAGTGCTGTGCTGGATTAGTGACCTGAATCAGCCCAAGGCAGCATGCAAAGAGCTGACAGGACAGTGGGAGGGAAGCCTCCCAGCGTGCCTTGCACCATCACTAACAGCCCAACGTGGACCCAGGGTGCTGTCTGAGCACCGATGGCGGCATGGGATGAAAGCAGTAAGGACCAGCCCCTTTTGGCAGTGCTCAGTGCTGCTGGCATGGCAGCCCTGCTCCTTCCCACGTTCTACAACTCAATTATCTGAAGGGGTCAGATCAAGTGCACCGGATTTTCCAAGCAAAGCAAAACAAAACCTCAAATCTCTCTGCAGAGGGTTCTCATTTTGCTGTATTTCTTTTGTCCTGCCACAAGTTTTTCATTATAGTTAGAAGCCGATTTTTTTCTTTAATTGTTTCTTCAACATTTTATGTACTACTTGCTGGGATTACTGCATCCCTCCAGGGAAGGACATATCCCAGTGCACTGCACTGCTCTTTCAAACCAAACAGATTAGCTACAAAGAGTCAGAGGACAGCAGCCATAAATGCTTTGCCCTCATGAGCCAGGACTTCTGACTGGTGCTCCCAGGGCCTGAGAGCACAACAGAGCTGATAGAAAAGCAGAATATTCCTTTTAAAAGCCAAAGAATCGATAATATAACATCGCCTCACAAAGTCCAGGCTTCAAAGGAAATGCACACAGTGCAGATTCCCATTTCTGCTCTCATTGTGTCATCTTCCCAAGGCTGTAAGCAGTAAGAATGCAGCCAGGCAAACCTCTACTACCAGCATGCAACAGCCTTTGAAGGGGAAACAGCTTTCTTTTTGTAAATCGAAAGAAGAATTAAGCCCTAGGCTTGTTCTACCTCTCTCCCCATCCCCCCAAAAATCATTAGCAATATACACCTAGGTCACCCAGGAAGAAAATAAAGGAAAAATGAATAATGAAGTTTAAAATATGTATCAGAAATACCAAGGAAATTAAAAAAAAAAAAAAAAAAAGACCAAGGAAAAGAGGAGGGAGATTTCAGGACACCTTTGTTCCCATTCGTGCTAGAACAGAAGTAGCCCCGCAGGACCCTCTGGAAACACTGTCCCTTCTCCTCCCCACCTTATCTGTAAGGATTTCAAAGAGATGACTCCAGCTGCTTATTGGGAGCTAAAACCTTCTGCAATAAAAGGAGCGAGTTTGATGCTTATTTAGGTTTTTGGCAATAAAAGTGAGGGATGAATAAAGGAGTGCGCTTACCTAATCCCATCGTCACTGCTCCCCCTCCTTCAATCACGCTGTGCTGTTGCATTGAAGCTCACCGCAGTTTCTGAAAGCAGCCAGGTCTCAGCAAGCGCATCTCTCCCATTAAAGAGCTGCTTTTTGAAGGTGTTTTTAATGCATCAGTTCTGTTAAAAAAGAAAAAGATCAAACCTTTTAAAAACCATTGCTCTCCATTTCTAAGAGCGTCTCAGAAAGGATGGCATTGGAAAAAAATAAGCTTTAACTTGAGCCTTCAAAGTCTGGGGGGGTTGAAACAAAAGAGAAAAGCCTTCCTTGCTTGTGGCTTCCACCTGCCCACAGCAGCCTTTGGGATCCAACACCTGGCTGCAGCCCCAGCACCGCCCCATGGGGCTTCCCAAAGCAGGCACTGTGGGGCCAGGCTGTGACATGGGGGGACCTAGCATGGGTGAGGGTTTCTCTTCTACCACATTTATCAGTGTGAAGTAGAGGGAGAGGGCAATGTCTTCCTGCCAAAGAGCTCTTGTGCAGAGCGAGCATTGCTTCCACATGCCTTTGTTCTCAGTGATCAAACCTGAGCGTTGCTGGGTGCTGCAGAGCACAGCCCCACAGTAATGGGCAGACCACTGCTCATCCTCCATCTCCTCCTCCACCTTCCTGCTGCCTCTGGGCTGGTCCCAGCTTGGGGCAGAGCTCAGTGCCGTTGCCTTGCTTCTGTCCTGCACTCCTACCAGTCAGAAACGGGCAAAACACACCTGCCAAAAATCAAAAAGCTTTTTATAAAGCAGAGGCCTGAGGTTTTTATTTTTATTATTTACTTTCTGCTTTGCAGGTTTTCAAGGATTACTCTTAGAAGCTCCAGGGGCTTTTTTTTTTTTTTCTGCAGTGCAGGCTGATTTGCAGCACACTGAAAATCTGCTTTGCCTTGACTCAGCTCACACAGCAGTGATTACACAGTCACGGGACTCTGGGAGCCACAGCACAAAGTGCTGTCAGCTTTGGAGAGAAGAGCTGGCAGGGGACAAAAAGCCTCAGGGCCTTGTGCAAGGACTGAGCAAACATTCCCCCCCCCCCCCACCCCAGCATTATTCATGCAGCTTCCTCTGCTGTTGGACCGCTTGTTTTTCCCTTCCTTCTGTACCCACAGCAAAGTGGAAGGCACAGAAGGAAGTACAGTATTATTTGGAGAAGAGGGCACAAACTACAAGAGCTTGGAACAGAAATAACCACCCACATCTGCTGAGGCTCAGATGAGCAGACGGGATGAGCTGGCACGTGGGACAAGGAGCAGGGATGGATGGGGAGCTCTTAGAGGCTGGGACCTCGGCAAGAAGCCCAGCAGTGTCACACACAGGGATATCTGCATGCCTGGGGCTACAGGCCTTCCAGCCAGGCAATGGCATTAAGGGACTTTTACAGCAGCAGCTGACTGCTGGCACTGGGGTGGGCCTCTCAGAGTCACAGGGGGTAAGTGGGAGCCCTCTGGCTGCAGCAGCCCACACTCAGAGCCAAGGGCTGCAGAGTGAGTCCATCATCCTCTACCTGCAGCACAAGCAGGACACAGGACTGTAATCCAACCAGTGTCACAGGAGAGCTCTGCAGCAGCCTCCCCACCAGCAGCCTCCCCACCCACTGCTCACCCCACAGCAACTGAGGCAGTGTCCAAGCATCACTGCATAGCAGCACACACAGAGTAATAGAGATGTGAAAGAAGGAACAAAGCCCTCTTCCCTTTCCCCAGGGCAGGCAGAGGCATGGGAGCTCCCAACCCCGGGCATTGTGACACAACCACAGAACAAAAGCATGGCTGAGCCCAGAGAAAAGAGAAACATGCAAAAATCGTTTTGGAAAGAGCAGCAAACACCATTCCTAGCTTAGTGCTAGCCACCTCTCACAGATAGACAGACAGACACCCAGGACACGTGGCACCAAAGCATTGAAAAGGAGGCCCTCAGTTCCTTGCGGCCACCCTTTAAAACCTGTCCCACAGCTGCTTGCCCTCTGGTTGTGATTGCGGTGCGCAGCTGTGACAGATCTCTGTGTGCTCTGCTGGGGGGCTCGGGGGGTTGGATGAGGTCCAGATCCACCTCCAGTCCTCCCCAGCAGATCTGCAAATGGGAGTTAATTAACCCTGAGAGATTTGGAAAGTTTTTCCTTGAAAAAATAAAATGAAGGTCATCAAGTTTGAGCTGCTCCTATTTCACAGGGGAGCTCAAAGAGTACACCTCTTTTGCTCCTCTTTGGTTTTCCTGATGCTGCCTGGGGTGATCAGCAGACAGGTGGCATTTGAGTGACTTCTAACACAGATATCTGAATTTCTCCATAGCTTTCCACAGTAAACCACATGCAGAGGGAGAGCCACGTCTCCTCCTTGCATGTCCCTGTTCATAGCAGGGAAGTTGGACCAGTTGACCTTTAAATGTCCCTTTCAGCTTGAATGATTCTGTGATTTCAGCAGCGCTTGTTGGGGTGATCTTCTCCTTGTCCCGACACAAAACTGGGCTGAGCTGACCTCTGGGTCCCAAACCTTTGGGCAACACTGGTGCTCTCTGTTTTATCTGCCCTAGTACCCTTATTGTGTGCTACACAGCGAGGATTTGGCTATCTTAAACCAGACAAGGTGGAGACATTTTCTCTTTGAGTGTGCAGGCTGACAGGGCTGCAGCATGACAGGGGATGGTCAGAAACTGCCTTCTGCCTTCTGCAAACAGTGGCTGAGCTCGGAGAGGGATCAGCCCCCAAACCTGGCAGGAAAACAAACTCCTGGCAGTCACGCGCCCATGAGCTCAGAGCCTTCTAAAGAATCTCAGACCTGGAGAGTTTTTCAGAAGAGGAGCAATGCACATCAGTTAGATCAGGTTGCTGTGGGCCAGCAGTGATGCTCAGAATCAAAACACCTGAAGGGATGCTGGAGGGGCTGCCCTGCTGCCTCTGCCTCTGGCACTGCAGCCATGTGCAGCAGGTCTGGGGACAGACTGGCCCCAAGTGGACCCGATCAGGCCCCGAAGCAGCTGGAAGCTCACCCAGCACAGGAAAAGCAATGCAAAATGAGGCTTCAGGCTCACGTGGCTGCAAGTGACACAGAGGAGGGGAAAGAGGGCATGTGCTGGGGACTGATCTGTCTGGGGGTCATGCGGTGAAATGAAAAAGGGGAGAGCTGCCCTGGAGGGGCCCACACACCTGAGCTGCAGAGTCACCCTAGGGGTTTTTCTGGTGCTGAGTGCTTCTACTTGCTCAATACTCTGTGGTTCTCACTTCCTTCTTTCAGAGGAGAGAGAGTTTGACAAGCCATGCTTTGGCATGCTTTCCCCTTCTAGCCCTCCACCCCCCAAAGGCTTGGGGCAGGTGGCAGGCTCAGTGCAGTCAGCTCTTTGGGGGTTTCTCTTTTGCACAGCCTTGTTGGAAAGAGAAGCCTGCTGTTGCTTTGGGTCAGGCTGCAAGCACTGGGAAAAGAGGGGTGCTCCGATGGGGGTTCCCCACATCTGTCCTTATAGGCAGCAGGGAACTTGTATTTTGCCCAGCCAAGGGTGCTGGCAGATGCTGTGCTTTTGGGGTTCTGATTTTGAGCTGGCAGCTGCACACTTCCTCACACTAAAGGGATGGAAAATGCATTAATTGGTGGTAAAAGCACATGCCTAGCTTGGCCACCATCTTGGTGATAAGCACCCACTGTAGAAAGGCCATGGGAAGGGGGACAGGTGCAGGGCCACAGCATCCAGCAGTGCCCATGCATTTGGCATGGGGAAAGGCAGCAAGGACTCATCGGGCACGAGGGGCACTGCCCACTGGGGTCACTGTTTCAGGTTCGCTCTTTCTGCCAGACATCCTCCCATTCTGCTGTTCTCAGGGCATCAGTAAGAACCTCTACGTGGCAGGTGGGGAAAGTGTTTGCAATGATTACAGATACAAATCAAATAAAGAGGGCTACAATGTAGCAACTTCTTTGTTGCACCCCCGCAGTTTTAGAGAAGCAGAACCGAAAAAGGAACAGAAAACCCAGAGCCTGAGGGCCACCTCGCTGCGGGGGGAGGGAGGTGAGCGGGGCTCAGAGCCGCCCCCGGCCTCCAAACAGAATTACGTCCACTTGGATCGAGCGCATCCGCTGGGGGGAGCCAAAAACAGAGAGATCGGCTGCACATCGCCCTGGGGAGCTCCGGTTGTGGCGTTTGCTGGGCTTGCAGGAGGAGGATACGGGGCAGGAGGCGGCCTAAGGGACCAGCAGCAGTGTTCTCTGGAGTCGCCTGCTGGTGGCCCTTGGGCACCTCGTCCGTTACCCTCCCCTGGAGTCGCGTGAGGCTCTGGGTGCCGCTGTCCCACCATGGCTGCTGCATCAGCCACAGCAGGCTGCAGGCAGCAAGCTGGTAAAGACGGCATGCCAGCACCTGAGGTGTGCATGTGGTTGGAAAGCCGGGCTCCTGCTTGGCTCTAGCACTGGCTGCTTGTCACTCAGAGGGTGGTGACACACTGGAACAGGTTGCAGAAGGAGGCTGAGGATGCCCCATCCCTGGATGCATTCATGGCTAGGCTGGATGTGGCTCTGGGCATCCTCTTCTAGTGGTCAGTGATCCTGCCCATGGCAGGGGGGTTGAAATTAGATGATCTCTGAGGTCCTTTTCAACCCAGGCTGTTCTATGATTCTGTGAAACAAATGGGGAACGAGCCCTTGGAGCAAAGCCAGGAGGAAGCCTTCCCAGTCCTACAGCCGTGTCTTCCTGGGAAATGAACCCCCAAAGCACCCCAAGGGATGCATAGAAGGGAACGAAACACCCTGCACTGCAGCACCAGGGCTGCCAGATGGCACTGGGCAGCTCTCGGGGACGTGAGGACAGAGTTTGGCAGCTCCCAGTCCGTGGGTGAATATCCAGACAAACTCTGCCCCGCTTTCACAGAGTGAAGGCCAGGCTGGGCTTCCTTACAGCAGAGCTGGGCGCTGTCCCCAGCACGGGTACAGGGCAGAAAATGGGAAGGGAGTGCAGTATGAAGCATTTTCACCACCTGCCCAAACACAACACTGGAACAGTGAGTGAAGAGCTGAAAATGCCAAAAAAGCTCCTGGGAAGGAGAAAGTGGTGGCTGGGGTCAGCAGACAGAGGCTGAGCCGGTCTGCTCACAAGTTGCTCCACCCGCCGGGCGCTGCCATCAGCGCACACAGCAGTGTGTGTACCACGCACAGGTTGGTGCATGCACCCTCCTGCTGGTAGCACGCTGCTGGCACTCCAGGCTCAGGGCAGGGCGCTCCACGGTACCTGTATTAATGGCAAGCCACTAATGAGTGACACACCAACGCCAGCAAGTGTGTTTCTGCCTGATGCCTGGAAGAGCTATGCCAGGAATGCAAACAGGGCTGAGACGCTATACGGGGGCTATTTTTTTCTGCTCTTTCTGTCTGCAGAGCCAGACGTTCTTCTATGCTCAGAGTGGGACACACAGATTACTGCATATGAGCCAGAATTGCCGTTTCCATGCATTCGGGGCATGTAGGTGTAGGGATGGGGACATACTGTGCGCTCCGGTGGGAAGCTGTGTTCCCCTCCCGATGGGATACTGTCGCTGGGGCTCTCCGGATGACAGTGGCACCGTGTATTCACCATCCCGCACAGCCAACCATACCCACAGCAGAGTTTTGGGGTGACTCCGGAGCAGTGCAGCGCTGAACCCCCCCGAGACCCATTCGGTGGGGCTGCGGAAAGGGAACCCGCGGGTGCGCGGGTGCGCAGCAGCCGGCGACAGAGGAGCGAGCCGGGCACCGAGAGAAACTTTTCCCGACGAGGTGCGGGATGCAGCCGGCAGGATGCCCCGGGCCGGCCCCGCCCCGGCCCAGCTCCCCCCGCCGGCACCCCGGGAGGAAGGAAGGAAGGAAGGAGGGAGGGAAAGAGGCAGGGAAAAGGGAGGGAGGGAGATGACAGCGCCGTGAAGAAAAGCAGGGCCCCCGCCGCCCGCCCCGCCGCACCGCACGACCGGGCCCTCGCGGGTAGGTACGGGAGGGGGGCGAGGGGCCGACGGGGGGCGGCGGGGCCGGGGCTCTCTGCGCCGGGGGGAGGGGACCGGGGGGCTCCGCGTTCTCTCGCCCCCCCCCCCCCCCCCTTCCCCCGGCCCCTCGGCGGGCGGCTGCCGGGCTCCTTTGTGCCGCCTCCGACCGCGCCTTTGTCTGCGAACGGGGAGCTCTCGCCGCTCTCCCCCGCCAGGACCGGCAACCCCCGGAGCCCCGGAGCCTCGGGGGGAGTAGAACGCGGGGTCGGGACGAGCAGCGCCGCAGCCTCGGTTCGGTGCGGGGAGCAACGGGACCGGGGGGTGGACGGAGAGTTTCTCCCAGAGTTGCATCAGCCGTCCTCCCGAAAGAAGGCGAAGTTGTCCTCGGCCTCTCCGCTCCGGCCGCGGGGGCACCGGGATGGTGCCGGGAAAGGCCCGGGCCGGGAAGGGCCGCAGCGCCCGCGAGGGCTCTTCGGCATCTCCGGGGAGCATCGCGCCCCGACACCGCCCCGAGCTGCTGGAGAGCGGCGGGGTCCCACGGCCGGGAGTCGCGGCCCGGAGCCCGCTGCGAGACCGCAGGGATGGAACTCCGTGTTTTCCCCGCGGGCTGCACCGCGTCAGTACGGGGCTCTCTCCCATCGCTGCGTCTCGGGGACGCGGGCACGCTGCGTCTCGCCGCGGAGAAAGGGCTCATTGAGGCTGAGGTGCAGGGACCGGCTTTGTGCTGCTGGAGTGCACCGAGACCCCGCTCTCCTCCCGCCCGTGCCATCCCCAGAGCCCACCTGGGCGCCCCCCGAGCCGACCTCGGAGCCAGCCCGCAGCATCCCCGGCGGGCTCCGCAGGCGGTGCCGGCAGCGATTAGCGCTAAGTTTGCTCCCAGTTTGGGTCCCAGCACGTGGCCGCCCGCTGCTGCCCCAGTCACAACCCCGCGGGCAGCCCCCGGTTTCGAAAGCCCCGTCGCGGAGCTGGGGCACTCCCCGTCAGTGCCCCCTGCCAGCCCAGCAGCAGTCACCTGGAAGCGGGGCTGGTGGCCCCGACACCGCCCCGCCCGTGTTCCCTGCTCAGGGCTGGGCACCGGCCCCCATTTGGCCGCGGTTTGGGGCTATTCTGGGCAACTTTATAAACAGCGTAGGAGGTGACTTCTTTTTTTTTTTTTTTTTTTTTTCCTTCTTGTTTTTAACTTGAATACACACGTTGGTTTTGTGCAAAAAATAGCGGAAGGAGCAGCCGGTGGCCGAAGCGAGCTGTGCCGTCTCCAGCGTTCCCATCCCACCGCCCAGCTCTGGGGCGCTGCCAGGCGGAGGCAGACGGGGTGACGACGTGTTTCCCGGCGCGGGGAAGAAAAGCGTTCGGTAATACGGAGGGAGCTGCCTTGTGATTCTTCCCCCAGGTTGCAGACAAAGAGCAGCGGCGATCGGCGCCCGCGCCCTCCCTTTGTTCTGCCCGTGGGTTCAGCCGGGCTGTCCCCCATTAACCCGGCGGGGAGGGGGCGGCGAGGGCTGCGAGCAGACGGTTTGCTCGAGGAGCTCGCCTGCCGCCCGTTGAGTCACCGGAGGAAAATGTGACTTCACCACGCACACCTCCGGCGGCAACGGGCAACGGCGGGTGCGGGACTTGGGAACGGGACCCGGCGGCTCCCCGCGGCCGCCTGCTCCCATTCCGGCCCCGGCGGTTCTGAGAAACGCGGGGGCACAGAGCCCCTCTGTTTCCTTCACAAAGAGCCGCCTGTGCCTCTCCCCGGCCGTGCTGCGTGCTCCCAGCGAGGAAGACGCCGAGCGGGACACCGTGCTGCTCCCCAGCCTCGTCCCTGCTGCTTTCAAGCCCTCAGACCCTGAGATGCGCAGGGAGTGGGGTGCTCTGTGCACCCCGAGGCTGAGCCCTGCAGGGTTCAGGGACCCAGCACTCAGCTGCCCGTGTATTTAATGAATCACATCCACTCCAGGGCTTGGAATCGGGGTTTTGCTGGAATCCATTCCCCTTACAGCCCCTGTGAATAATTCTTGGTTTGGGTATCATTTATGGTTTGGCTGCTGCGGGCACTGACAAGGGGGAAATCCTGGCCCGGCTGCACTTGGGATGCTGGTAGTGGCAGCACTGACCTTTGGAGCTGCTTTTCCTCCCCTGGTGATGGCAGAGCCCAAATCCCTTCCCCTGGCAGCCATCACCACCAGCAAGTGCCAAGCCACAACGTCCCCACATGAGAAAATGGTGGCACTGAGCGTGTGGGGCAGAGTGCGCGTTGCGCACAGGGGATCACGTGGGCCTTCAGCCGGTTCCTGGAGCCCCATCAGGCTTCCTTTTCATACCTAGAGGAAGGCGGAAGCCGCGTGCCCCATCACACTGAAAGGAAGCCCCTGAGGGCCCACTGTGCAGCCCCACTGCTGGAGCCCCCGCTCAGGGGGGCTGGTAGGGGTTTCTGGCCGGGTGCAGCAGGCAGCTGGCGGGGATTGGGTTTCGATGCTGGAGGAGGAGGTATGGGAAGGGGGTCTCCCGTGGCGGATTTATTTTGGGAGCGGGGAGAGTGGTGCTGTCAGCAGCTGCTGGGTGCCAGGTGGGAACTGTACAGAGCCACTCTGCCCCCGTGTTCTTATGGTGCTGGGAGTTCCTCGAGCTTGTGTTTGTCCAGCAGAGTGGAGTCACCTCCAGACCCTTTGCATGAGCTCTCTGGATGTTGGGAGCAGTGCTGGAAGGCACCCACATGTCCCTCCTTGTCCCCACAGGCCAGAACCACCTGGGAAGGGATGCTGCGGGACGGCAGGTGCCCTGCAGATAGCCCAGGGCATCAGGTGCCTGCCTGGGGGATCCTCTGAGGACAACATGGACATGCAGAGGACACAAAAGGTGTAGCTCCCTCACTCACCGTCCCAATGGAGAGGAGATCAGCTTTGCCCCAGGATTTTCGGGAGGTGCTGCACTGCCTGAAGATGAGGAGCAAGTATGCCGTGCTGCTGGTGTTCGTGGTGGGGCTAGTCATCATCGAGAAGGAAAACAACTTCATCTCCAGGTAGGGAACAGGGGAATACTGCATGTCCTCTGCTTTGAGCCATCTGCCTGCCCCATGCAGTGGTGATCCCAGGTCCTGCAGGGAAAGGATACAAGGGGGTCCCCAAAACTTATACAGGGGGATAGAGAGGGATGGAGGAATAGGGGACACGGAGATCATAGAATCGTAGAATCATTAGAGTTGCAAGGGACCCTTAAAGGCCAACTGGTCCAACTCCCCTGTGATGAACAGGGACACCTACAGCTCCATTAGGAGCTCAGAGCCCCGTCCAGCCTGACCTTGGGTGTCGGCAGGGCTGGGGCACCATCACCTCTCTGGACAGTCTGTGCCAGTGCCTCACCGCCCTATTGTTAAGGAGGGACATGGGGATACAGAGGGATGGAAGGACACAGAGGGACATGGGCTCAGCCCTGTTTTGCCTCATTGTCCCACAGGGTGTCGGACAAGCTGAAGCAATCCCCGCAGGTGCTGCCGGAGGCCAACGAGACAGAGGCCAGCCCAGTGCAGGCTGAGAACGGGTCTCTGGCCTCACTGCGGCAGCTGGACACAGCCTTCTCACAGCTGAGGACGCGGCTGCGCAACGTCACCTTGCAGTTGGCTGGGGAGCTGGGCATAGCAGCCCCAGAGCCGCGGCGGCATGTCCTGCTGATGGCCACCACACGCACCGGCTCCTCCTTCGTTGGGGAGTTCTTCAACCAGCAGGGCAACATATTCTACCTCTTTGAGCCCCTGTGGCACATCGAGAGGACGGTCACTTTTGAGCCAGGGGGGGCCAACGCGGTGGGCTCGGCCCTGGTGTACCGCGACGTGCTGCAGCAGCTCCTCCTCTGTGACCTCTACATTCTGGAGAGCTTCATCTCACCAGCGCCCGAGGAGCACCTAACTGCTGCCCTGTTCCGGCGGGGCTCCAGCCACTCACTCTGTGAGGAGCCCGTCTGCACACCCAGCCTCAAGAAGGTCTTTGAGAAGTACCACTGCAAGAACCGCCGCTGCGGGCCTCTCAACATCACGCTGGCAGCTGAAGCATGCCGGCGCAAGCAGCACATGGCCTTGAAGACGGTGCGCATCCGGCAGCTGGAGTTCCTGCAGCCCCTGGCCGAGGACCCGCGGCTGGACCTGCGCATTATCCAGCTGGTGCGGGACCCACGTGCCGTGCTGGCGTCGCGCATGGTGGCCTTCTCGGGCAAGTACGAGAGCTGGAAGAAGTGGGCGGCCGAGGGGGAGGCCCCGCTGCAGGAGGACGAGGTGCAACGGCTGCGGGGCAACTGCGAGAGCATCCGGCTGTCGGCCGAGCTGGGACTGCGGCAGCCGCGCTGGCTGCGAGGCCGTTACATGCTGGTGCGCTACGAGGACGTGGCACGGGCGCCGCTGCGCAAGGCGCTGGAGATGTACCGCTTCGCCGGCATCCGCCCCACGCCACAGGTGGAGGAGTGGATCCGCGCCAACACACAGGCACCACAGGACAGCAACGGCATTTACTCCACGCAGAAGAACTCCTCGGAGCAGTTTGAGAAGTGGCGGTTCAGCATCCCCTTCAAGCTGGCGCAGGTGGTGCAGGATGCCTGCGAGCCGGCCATGAGGCTCTTTGGCTACAAGCTGGCCAGCAGTGCGCAGGAGCTGACCAACCGCTCGCTCAGCCTGCTGGAGGAGGGGCCCCCCACACGGATCACGTAGTGTGGCACCGCTGCCCCCGTATGCCCGGCCGGCCCGAGGTGACCCTGTGCCATGGACTAGGAACCGGGGTGTCCTCGCAATAGCGATGGGTTCTTGGGAAGGGCGATCAGGAGATGGCACAGGGATGCTGTGGCAGAGGGGTGAAGCTGTTTAGTTCCTCTCCCGATGGAAGGATGAGACCCTGCAATTGAAAACCCAAGCACAGTGGGTGCCCAGAGCCCTGAGCACAACCTGACCCGTGTGCCAGCTCCAGCGGTGCCTTCTCATTTCTGCAGAGGGCCATTGAGCGAAGCACAGGAGAACTGGAATTTGCAGCCAGGAATCCATAGCCACAACCAGGGGACAATTTACTGGGAGTGTTCAGCGATCTGGAGGTTTTCCAGTGCCACCAAACACAATGAGCACTCCTGGGTGGACTCCAGCACGGGAAGCAGTGTCGTTGCCCCATGGGCACATGCTCTCTGCGTTTTCCAGTGTTGTGCAACGAGTGCCAGCAGCATGGTGTGCCAGCACCAGCAGGGACTTCAACCTCAAAGGCCTTACTGGTTTAGTGCCTTGGTACCAGCACAGACTGGGAGCTGCCTGCAGCAGGACGAGGTGGCCCCTCAGTTCGTGCTCTGCAGTGCTGATTGTTGGGTGTGTGGGGGGGTCCTTTTGATTTATTTTCTACATTTTTCTCTGTGTACCGGGGTTGTGGAGCAAATTTATTTATTTATTATGTTTAAAACAACAAAGGCAAAGGAGGGGGTGGGGGGAAGGTACATCAGGGGTCAGAGCTAAGCCCAAAAATCAGAGCAGCACAATGTGCTGCAGAGACCTACCGAGGAGGTGGTGGGAGCGCAGCCCACAGGAGGCCTCCAGGGATGGGATGAGTTATGGATGCAGTTCCCGGGACACCTGGCTGCAGCAAGACAGCAATGGGGATGCTATGGTGACCTCACACAGGGTGAAGGTGCTCTCCAGAGCCCACAGCTTGCCCCAGAATGACCAAACCTTGGCACCTGGTGGGAGCTTGTTCACTTGACTTCATTAGAAATGGGCAAAAAAGCAATACAAAGGAGCAGAGTCCAAAACATCTGTCTTGTTGGTGTTCATCCCCCCCCTCAGTCCCAGAGCCCACAAAAGGACCCAGGAATTTGCCACTGAGCACGGGTACAAGCTTCACAGGTTTTTGGAGCAAAGAGAGCAATTTAATGGAAGTTCATGTTTCAGACATTCTGCAGAGCACCTGGCTCAGGGTGGCCATGGTGTCCCCAGAGTGCTCAGTTCCAAGCAGCACTCGACCACTGCCAAGTCCTCCTAATTCCATCAGTGCCAGCATCACTCTTTTCCACAGGGCTAATTGCCTTTATATTGCCCCAGAAGAAGTCAACCAAAGGCCGGTCGGGGAGTAAACCCCACATAGGCAAGAGGGGGAAGCAAGCAGCAGGGAGCCACTGATGGGCATGGACAGGATGGGGATTTGGGGAGCAGCAACCCTGGCGTCAACAATACAGGCACACCGTGAACGCAACCCCTACGCCACAAAGCTGACTCTGAGCACATCCCTCCCTGCTGAGCAAGGGCTGCACACCCCATGGAGAAAGCAAGGGACTCTGCTGTCCCCACAGTGCTTGGCACGGCCACCCATGGCTCAGCCCCACCGCCAGTACCATTAGACAAAAGCAAAAATAAATAAGTGAAAATCAGCCGCTGGGACCGCCCAGACTCCAGCAGCAAGCTGCAGCTCAGCGTGCGCACAAAGCCACGTTTTCGACCCAGAGCAGAGAACAGAGGTAGCATTGAGCAGTGCAGAGCAGCCGGTGGGGAGCAGCCATGCCATTGCCTCAGCAGCCATCCTCCTGCATCGGCGGGGTTTGCCTTTCTCCCATTGCTTTGCTTGCATCTGGCCTCAATATGCAACAGGGCCAGGGCACAGAACACTGCCTGGCTCAGGAGAGGGTGCAGAAGCAGGGATTTTTACATGTAGTCCGTGCATTTAGGTGGGTTGGTCTCCTCACCCACCCCACAGACACAAAGCTCCCGGCACGAGGAGCATCCTGGCTTCCCCAGTGAATGGTGTTTTGTTTGGGAGCTTCCTGCTGGGAAGGCAGCAGGGTGCTGGGATTGGAAGCACATCCCGCAGCTGCACGCCGGGATGGGGGCAGTGCATGGTGCCACTGAGCTGTTGGCACGGCAAGGGCACTGCCACGGCACAAAGCAGGCGGAATGCAAACAAGCAGCCCCTTTTGTGGGTAGTTGGAAGCGCACAGAGGAGCAGGGCTGAAGGAGCAGAGCTTTAAACTCCCAGGAGCAAACAGCAGAGGAAGGCTATTTAGGCTCCAACAAGGTCCTTTCTGTGCTCGCCTCCATGTAAGGGTACCCGTCGCTTTAGCCTGGGCTTCCGTGAAGCAAATAAACAGAGATTAAATGAAACACAACACAAGGCAAAGGCATCTCTGACTGACAGACCCAGAAACGGGGTTTCAGAAGGGCCCCAGCGTCCTCAGCCCATTCCCACTGTGCATGGAGGAGGCAGACAGGTGGGCAAACTGAAGGGTATGCAGGGCAGGGCTGGGTGAGCCATGCTGATGTAGGGCAAGGAGCGGGTCCAGCCCCTCTTACCTGCAGCATGGCAATGCCTGGCTCCGGCCTGCCCTTTCCAGCTGAGCAGCAGCATTTCTTCCTGGACACCCTCCAGCTTCCACTCAAAAATGTCATAGGACATAAAGAAAATGTGCCCCCAGCCCATGCGGATTTTCACAACAACTAATTGCTCTCATTAAACACATGTAGCCATGACGCCCACATGGAATTTGCACTGTGTGGTGCCAGGCACACTGGGACAGACACGTGGCTCCTCCAAGGCTAAAGCAGCAAGCAGGACCTCGCTCTGGTCTTTCCCCATATTGGGAATGGCAGGCGTTTGGGAGAAAAGGTGTGTATTTTCAGCAAGAAGCACCACCAGGGCATGAGATCATACCTAATGGTAAGGGGGCTGGGGGCTGCAGACGTGGACATTCAGCATTAAATGACAGCCTTGTGTTCTGTTGTGTTGTTTTTTTGTTTTTTTTAAAGAGGCTGCATGCCTGACCAGACCGCATTTCTTGGTCCACATCCCATATTTATTCAGTAATTACACCTTCAGACAAAGGCTGCCTGTCTGCGAGACTGATTTTATTAAGGACACAGTTTTATTATATGCTGTGCTTTGACTCCAGTGAAATCCTGGGATGGGGGGGAGGGGGTGAAACCCTTAACCTGCAGAAGCAGGGCCTTGCCAGGGATGTCCCAGCTGGATGAAGCTGACCAAGCTGCTCTTTGCACCTGCCCTCATCAGACCACAACGAGTGCTGAGTTCCCACCAAACGGCATGGCTGTGAAGAGGGGTGGTGAAGAAGCACAGCACGTGGAAACCAAAGGCAGTCACTGGGGCTTTTGGAACAGAGTTTCCCCCAGGGGACAGGAGGGCCCATGCCCCACACCCCCAAAGTGCCCACACCTCGGGTGAGCTCGGCTACTCACATCCGGAGGTAAGATGGGCTTTGCTCTCTGTAAGCACAGGTGGCTGTGCTGTCCGACCTGACCAGCACAAGGTGCCCATGGTGCCGAGGACTGTGGTTGATGGGAAGTGGGCAGTGGCTGGTCTTCTCCAGCTGAGGTCACTGAGGTTGGTTGGAGACAGAATAAACAGAACAGGGTCTTGTTGATTTTTGTTAAAAGCAAATTTTACTTATAGGGTAAAAAAACAGCCACGGTTGATGTTTAAGAGCAGACAGAAACTGGTCTGAATTGTTTTTTCCAGGCAATTCTTTGCCCTGGATTAACCTGATCCCAGCCCAAGCTGCAGCAGAGACCCTCACAGAGTTTGATAACGTTTATCATTAAGTCCTGAATCAGCTGTTTGCTCTCTGTGTTTGCAAAGGATGTCTTTATCCCACACACTGAGTCAAAGAATCACGGAATCACTGAGGTTGGAAGAGCCCTCTCAGCTGACTCAGCCCACCCCCACTGCCTACATCCCTCAGTGCCACATCCCCACAGCTCTGCAACACCTCCAGGGATGGTGACTCCCGCAGCTCTCTAAGCAGCCTGTGCCACTGCGTCACTGCCCTCATTGTAAAACACTTCTTCCTTATATCCACCATGAATCCTCCCTGTTCTGGGTTGAAACCATTTCCCCTTGTCCTGTCACAGCAGAGCCTGCTGAAGAGTCCGTCCTTTCTTACAGCCCCTTTCGATACTGACAGGCTGCTATGAGCTTTCTCTTCTCCAGGCTGCACAGCCCCAGCTCTCAGCCTGTCCTCACAGGGAGGTGTTCCATCCCTTGGGTCATTTTTGTGGCTCTCCTCTGGATGCACTCCAACAGTTCCATGTCTCTGCTATACTGAGGACTCCCCATGTGGACACAGTGCTCCAGGTGAGGTCTCCCAGCAGAGAGCAGAAGGGCAGATCCCCTCCCTTGCATGTCTCATTCCCTGTGCCATGACAGAGAACCTCAGGAGACGCCACTCTAACTCGCTGATCCCATCACATCCTCAGGGTAGGACAAGAGCATCACACAGACAAATGCGATGAGCTCCAGAGCCTGAAGGAGGAAAGGGCAGGCCAAGAGCTGCCATCAGCCTCCATGAGTGCCTTCACCCTGCAGGTCACTGGCAGAAGACAAAGCCCTCTCTGACACTGGTTCACTCTCTGCAGTTGCCTGCTTGCAGACAGCCAGATAAACACCCTCAAACAACGTGTTAGCCAATGCTGAGCACACACCTGTGTGCACAGAACCACAGTCTATTGAGCATTAGGAGTTTCTTCCTGTTTGCCAGAGGTTTGACACGAGGTTCCTGAAGCGTTCACAAAGGCTCCTTTTACCACTGCAGTTTGCTTTGGGTACTGTCTGCACCGTTGGCCTTGTCTTGTTTGGTGCATCTCCAGCTCACTGGCTCCGATGATTTCCCTTTCTTATGAAAGGTGGCCTTGATCTCCTGGAGTAACATTGGGCTGACCTGATCTCCCCCCTTGCCTGGGAGCAGAAGTAGCACCTGAGTGCGGAAGGCTGTCCCTGCCACTGGCTCTACGTTGATTTGAAGGCAAGAAGAGGAAAAACAAACCTCTGATAGCAATGCCCAGGGGCATTTTTCTTTTGTCCCCGACGCAGGGTTAAGGTATTTGCTTTAGGATGAGCAGAGCGCAGCCAGCGCTGCCCCGCGGCCGGGCCGCCTGCACCCTCTGGCGGCCGCAGCCCTCGCAGCATTCCCGCAGCGAGCCCGCACGGTGCTGCTGCATCCCCGCGTGAGGAGGGTCGGGATTTTCTGCCCCTGGCTTACGTGGGGCCCACAGCCCGAGCCGGCTGGCGGACACACTGCTCAGCTCGGGGGCCGCCTCCCCCCGTTAGTCCGGAAAAAGATGCCAATTCCTCCATCCCTCCCCCACTCGTGGGGTTTGAAGGGGGTTACTTTGACACAGTGCTGGAGGAGGACTGAGGTGGCCTCCAAGCCAGCGTACGACACGTGGGGCAACTCCCCCGGCTCACAACGCTGCAGTGTGCACGGCAGCTATATTTACCCGGCTGTATTTACCTGGAATGCCACAGGAGCCCAAAGTCTTTGTGGGCAGTTCCTGTCCTGCAGAACAGCAGGGTCTGTATGTCCCTTGGCCTGCAACCCCTCCTGCCATCCCGCCGTCTCCAGCACGGCGGTGCCGGACTCGTCCTCCCGCAGCCCCTCTCTTACTGCCCATCCTTTCCGTCTGCAGGAGCGCTCGCTGGATGCAGGGAGCGAGCAGCCATCCTGCGGGCATCACCCACGCGGCCCTCAGTCCCAGCCCGTGTGCGGCTTTCCCGACAAGCCAGCCATCCTAAAAGGGGCACTGAAGCAACATCCATTTAACCAGCATTCACAGCTGACGAAGGACAAGGCAGGTGCAGACGGAGCCCGCACTCACGAACTTTCGGAAGCAAACCAAAAGCCTCTCTGGCTCCTGCCCCGTGTCGGAGGGAGAGCTCAGCTCTGCTCAGCACGGCTCGGCCCCGCACGGCCCGCCCATTGCACGCAGCGCTGAGTCACGGGGCGGGCAGAGGCAGCGCTGCTCCCCTCGCCCGTTCCCAAAGCTCAGCACCCGGCGGTCTCGGCCGCCTGGAGGCCTAGGCGATCACTCGTGCCTCTCCCCCTGTCCGAGAACCGCCGGCTGCCATGGGCTCCAGGCTGTCCGTGGACGACTCCGTGCGCGTCGTCATCGTCGGCGGCGGCTTTGGTGGCATCGCGGCCGCCAGCCAGCTCAAGTCCTGGGCCGTCCCTTTCGTGCTGGTGGACATGAGAGATGCTTTCCACCACAACGTCGCTGCCCTCCGGGCTTCCGTGGAGAGCGGTAAGCCGAGCGGTGCTGTTGGCGTGTTCCCCCACTGCGGCAGCTCAGTGAGAGGGACGGACGCGCACAGTGCCTCCCCTACCCCCGTCCGACGAATGACTCGGTTCTGGGAAAACCCACGTGCTGTCCGTGCTGCGGTAATCCTCTGGGCTGCAGGGAAAGGAAGTAATAACTATTTGGACGGTCCTATTTTCTTTTTCTTTCTTTCTTTGAGCTGAGAAGTTGGCTAAGGTGAACGCACAGTAAGTGGAAGGGCAGCAGCTGGCATGGCTCTCTGCGTGTGGCTCATCTGGGGGGGGTCGGGTAACCCCCCACTCCAGGGGTGAAATGTAGCGTTTGAGGCTGGGAATAAGCATCAAAGTGATGTCAAAAGCTTGATCCAAGCAGCAGACCATGCAGCAAAATCCTGCCAGCCTGCCTTGGAGCGCTTGCTGGCAAATCGGTAAGAGATTGTATGCAGGGAGCAAGGAGAAAACAGTGTAATGAGGTTGTCACCTTATCTCTGAGGACCTGACTTTATCACCAGCTCCAAGGGAAAGGCCTGGAATTCAGGGCAGAGAGCACGCAGGAGGGGCCCAGCCTGCGGTCCCAGCTGCATACAGTGCTTTCAGCAAGGTCCTGTTGAGGGAAAAAGGGAAGAGCATCTGCTAACTTCCGTGGAAGGAAATCTCTTCTCTACTCCCTCCTCTTACCGCAGGATTTGCCAGGAAGACTTTCATCTCCTACTCCGTCACCTTTGGCGACAGCTTCCGACAAGGCAAAGTGGTGGGCATAGACCCCGAGAGGCAGCAGGTCCTGCTCAGTGATGGCGAGGTGGGTGATGCTGTGCCTTGTCGTGGTAGCTTAGCTGCCTTACCTGGCAGTCAGTCTGGGTGCCGTATCTCCTACAGTGCAGCTCAGCCAAGCACACGAACCTGCTCCACCAGCACCCTGGGTCAGAGCTCACACATACAGCAGGTCCTGGTCTGATCTAGCCCTCACCTTGGCTGAAATACCTGATCCCAAACAAGGGATCCCAGCACAGGCCCTTTGGGCAGGCACTGAGGAATGAGACCAGTGGCCTCCTATGGAAGACTGCCAAAGAGAAAAGCAGGCCCCCAACCATCTCTTCTAAAACCTAAAAGCTATGTCTGCTAATAGCATGGTATTTAATCATCCTTGTTGAGCCTGGAAACAGACCGTCTTCCCCTTCTTGCACGGAACAGCAGTATCTCCTCTAGCCAAGATCAGTGGCCTGGGGTTATGCTGAATTAGGGGTGTGCTGTAAACACTCCATCCCATTTATCGCTGAGATAAACATTTATTCTCAGGGTTGGATGTGGAGCTTAGTTAACCCTGGAGCTCAGATCCTTATCTAACCACAGGAAAAAAAAAAAAAAAAGGAAGCAAACATTGGCAACAGCTCTGGGAACTCTTGTCAGCCAGAGCATCTCACCTCTGTTCAGAAGGGAGTGAAGGAGGGAAGCCAGAATGTACTTGTGTCCCTCTGGACTCTGAGCTCAGCACTCCAGCTGTGGTGGCAACCGCAGAGACTGGCACAGCAACCACCTTATTTCCTGTAAGCTTCTAGTAGATTCTTCACAGCACTGGGCTCATCTGAAGATCAGTGTGCCAGATCAGCTGGATCAGATCTCTTCCTAAAGCCACTTTCTGACAGCAGCAAGCAAATATTTTTCTATTTATCAGTAGGGGGCTGGAGGAGATGGAATAAGTAAATAGTACCTAGGAGACAACAACTGTTTAAGGCTCTCATTTTTAAAAGGCCTAACATCCTGTCCAACCCTCTGCCCCCTCAGGAACTTCACTACTCCCACCTCATCCTTGCAACTGGCAGTGATGGACCATTCCCTGGGAAGTTCAACAAGGTCATTGACATGGAAAGCGCCATCCAGACCTATGAAGACATGGTTAAGGAGGTGAGGGACCAACTTCTTTCTCAGAAAGCATCGCTTGCCTTAGTTGAGCTTGAGTCGAGTAACACCAGTTTCTTCTTTATTTCAAGATTGAGAAATCTGAGCGCATCCTAGTAGTGGGAGGTGGTGCTGCTGGAGTTGAGATGGCTGCAGAGATCAAAACAGAGTACCCAGCCAAAGAGGTAGCAGGATATTAGTTACATTTCACTTGTTTCTGAAGCTGTCCTTCTTCCATGGTCTTGCTGGAGGTATTTGAGATCGCTGCAAGGCAGGAGGTACCAGGCAATGCCTTCTCTTCTGAGAGCACCCTACAGCCCAGTACCTGCAACTGTTGGCACTAGATGCCCTTCACTAAGCTCAGTCTCCCTGGACATTAGGCAGGGTGGAAGGAAGCTGTCTGTTGCTGCTCCCACATGCAGGGTGTCCCATACCGCTCCCGTACACCCACTTGCTGTTTTGTCACCAACAGGTCACCCTCATTCACTCAAAAATTGCACTAGCTGACGTAGAGCTGCTACAGAGCGTCCGTCAGGAGGTGAAAGAGATTCTCCTCAGGAAAGGAGTGCGGCTCCTATTAAGTATGTACTTAACAATGCCTTTGAAGACAGATTCTGACGCTCCCCAGGCTGCTCTTCCTTTGGCCACAGCACCTCTTTTTGATGACCTATTCCCCATTTATTTAATTTTTTGGGACTAAGCATGGCTCCCTTGAATTCCTGTTTCTCTAGATACATCTGGGCTAGCTGGAAACAGTAGCTGAATAAAGGTCTGTGACCCAGGGCTCTCTGTCACAACAGGTGAGAAGGTCAGCAACGTGGAAAATCTCACAACGAACCAGTTCCAGAAGGACATGGTAGTAAGGACAGAAAAGGGCACAGAGGTTGTTGTTGATATGGTGGTCCTGTGCACAGGGATAAAGATTAACTCCTCAGCATACGCCACTGCATTTGGTAAGTGAAAAGCTGCTTCATGGGGGGAAGCATAGCAGGTCCTCAACATCATCTGCTCAAGTGTTCCATGACATAGTAAATGCCCTAACATCAAACTAAACACTTTGCTGTGAAATGTGACCTTCAGAAACTCGCAGATCACACGGCCCTCAGTCTTCTCCAGCTCCTTTTGCTAATACCTCCAAAGAACATTAGGGTCCTAGTCCAGACAAGGCACATCACACCTAGAATTCAATGGTAACTCCTGCTGCCCAGGGCAGGATTTCATCCCTGCTTGGCCCTCCCTTGGGCTGTGCATGCTAGCTGCTAATCATTCCATATTTCCACTGAAATATCAAAGAATGACTCACTCACCAGAATGTTAATAATTACCTATTATAAGACAGAAAGCATCTATTGCCTCACATGTAGAAAAAAGGGTGAAAAACTTAACTCTTCACCTTATGTCATTGGCACACTGATAACAACAGCGTTTTGGTGTCTCAGGCCACAGCACACACCGCCAAGCTCTTTCTCAGAACTTACTGTTTTGCCAAACAGGAGACAAACTGGCAAGCAACGGAGCTTTGAACGTTAACAAGCACCTCCAGCTGGAAGGCTATGACAACATCTATGCCATTGGAGACTGTGCGAACCTGAAGGAACCAAAGATGGCATACCACGCTGAGCTGCATGCCAACATTGTAGTGTCAAATATCATCAACAGCTTGACACACAAGCCGCTTAAAACCTACCAACCAGGTAACATAATCTCTTAGCGCTTGGCCTTAGCTGTTGAGCTGCTTTCCTGCAGGGAACAGCTGTTTTAGAACTTGTCTGGGATACTAATTAGAGGTGAAGGAACCCACAGCTGGGGTTGGCTATATAGGCTTTTAGCTTAGGCTTCACCTTAGTTCTTGCCAAAGACACTGTGGAAGCTGATTATCTGTGTCAGTCTGCATACGCAACGTGTCCTTTCTTCACTGCTGTCTTCCTGATAAATATACTGGTGGGTTTCAGCCATTCATTTTTAAAGGTTTCCCAGTCTACTTGCATCTTTTTTCTACCTCAGTTTTGTTGTGCGCCTCTTGGAAGGACAGTCTTTCCCCGTCCATTGTGCAGCTTCGTCACAACAGGAGAGCCTGAACAGACAGTGACTCTGTATATGTAGCACTCACTATTTAGCTGTGAAATCAGTAACTTAAACTTCTGCCTTTTCTTTCCAGGATCACTAACATTCCTGCTTTCAATGGGCAAGAATGATGGTGTAGGCCAGGTGAAGGGATACTACGTGGGACACCTCCTAGTGACCATTGCTAAAAGTCGGGACCTGTTTGTTTCCAAGAGCTGGAAGACAATGGGACAGCCAATGCCCTCTTAAGAGCAGATCGGAAATAAACTAGCAAGGAATTCAAGCACTGGAAGAAGGTAAAGGTGCACTTTTATTGCTTAGAGAGTTGCTGTCTCCTGCAGCACTTCCTGAAGCTATTCTTCAGTGTAATGCATTAAAGGAGTGTTACTGTAATGAGGAAAGAGGCACTTTCCAAGTTAATCAGCACCAAAGTTCTCATTGTAACAAAGGAAGGGCTGTTTCTTTTCATCCTCTGTTGAGACAGCTCTGAGCAAGAAACCTGGTTTACCTTAATTTGTAACAATAAACACCCTGGTTTTCAAAATGTTAGGGGCATGTATATTATGTGGGTTTTTCCTGGCTTTCTCTACTGTAGCTACTAAAAAGCCTCTGCGTATTACTTGGGTACACTGCCTGTGGAAAGCCTGCCTAAAGCCCTGAAAAGGCTCCAGTAATGCTGGAACTCAACAGAATATAATGCAGCTTTGTGTCAGCCTCTCCACAACAGCTTTAATTATGTCATGGCACTACACTTCTGCCAGAAGGTGGTTACTTGTGTGCTAAGTGTGCTACAGTACGTATGCAGTTTCAGATGCTTTTTTCCTCCCCCCCCCCCCCCCCTTTAAGGTGAGATTTTCAGAGCAAAATGAGGTTCATAACAATAACCACACTTGACAAATCTTTTTCTTTTTTTTCTTATAAAACAAACAAAAAAAAATCACCATGAAATATTCTCAGTAATTACAGAGATTATTGGGAGTAAAAAGCAAAACAGAAGCTCCTCATGCATCACTTCTAATCTCTTTCCCCTCCACTGTGGGCTGGAGAAAAAGTTTAACATCCACCCTCAAGGGAGGAGAAAGGGGAGCAGAACATTTTTAAGAGCTTTCTCTAAAGTGTGTGCATGAAAACTTCGTCACTACAAATCTAAAATGAAGTTACTCTTTACAAACTTCTAAACTAAAGTAACAAGGGACACTAAAACTCCTGAAAAGAGATGGTAACTCAATTGCTGAAGGTGGCACAAAGGGCTAGAAGATGCTGACAGCATGAAGAAATCAGACTAAACCCCTCTCATCTCTAGTCACAGCTCTTCATCAAGTCACAACACATCACACTACTACCACTCCCCCTCCTCACCACACTGAAAAAATAAAACCCACCTCTAATGCTTTTAATGCTACTCAAGTTTGTTGAAAAATAAAGTTTCATTTGGCTGCTGTTGCTACTTAGTGTCTAGCTTGGCCATTTCTTGCACGTAGATGCCAATACTTTCACTGTCAAAGAGCAGAAAGTAAATGTTCTTCAGGGAGGAAGAGCTGGTGCCATCAAAATGGGTGGAAATAGCTCTGAGAGTCACCTGGGCCGCTGTCTGTTTTGGGAAGCAGTTTCTATGTGATAGGGGAAGAAAACAAAACAGGAGAGCGTCAGTCACCCACACAATCTTTATACACGTGATGCTGAAAGGCATGAAGCGCAGCTGTACTCACTACAGCCTGCTGCTAAGACAGCGTTAGCTGCAGTTTTAAGTAAACCCCAAAGTTAACTAAGAAAAAATCAGTAATTACATTTCGAATTAATCCTAGACACGCAAACACTATTATGAAAGAACAACCTTCTGCATTGATGAGGCTTATGTACAATTTCTTATGATCAGAGACCAAGCAAGATTAGCAATGCAGCAGCTTTTAAAGAAAAAAGAGCAAGAACCAAAACAAAGCAAAAACAAACAAAAAACAGGTAGAGAAAGAAAAAACCCACACCCCAAAAAACCACCACCTTTGAATTTCTTAGTCAGGCTTTTTTTTTTTTGCTAGTTATCACAGTTTGCCAGTCGGTTTGAAAGTTGCCTTTTTAAAGTTGAGCTCTATTTAAGAAAGAGTGGTTTTCTTTTGAAAGAAAGCATGTGTGTGACTAGCCTGCTTAATATATACTATTGGGATGACCTAAGTAAAGACCTCCCTTTCACCTGGCTCCTGTTGCATCACTGTTATTTAACTTCATTATGATGTCAGTGTAATCTTATTAATATCAGTAGAGTTTTAGTAACATTCATCACAGTAACAGGAAGGGACATAAAACTGGAGATGGTACAGGCCTAGAGTAGAAGAATGGAAATCACTTGTAACAGATAACACAGCTCTCCTGAGAGCTAGCTAATTTCCCTCCATCAAGGCTTTTTATTGCAGCAGCAGCTCTGGTAGCTCATTACACAATCGTTACACAATGCAGAATCCTCTTACACAGGAAAAGCCATACCTGCCACTGGGAAAAGGGGGGAAAGCCACAGACTTCAACTTCTTGTCTTCTGCGGCTGTTAAGCAGTTCTTTATGGTCTCTTCAAGCTGCTCTTCGCACTTGTCTGAACCCCACTGTGGGATGTGACAGTGGATGACAAACTTTGCTGCTAGCCCGCTGGACTGAGTAAGTGCAGCTGCCACAGATGAAAACATAACTATTAGTTTTGAGTAGAAACCACCTCGCAATAACTTCTCAATCGAGTCATTTCGATCTAATCAATCATCTCAATCTTTCTTCGTGACATTACCTCTTCAAAAGAAATCCATTAGGAATTAAAGCAAGCCACAGTGACTCATTCACAATCATAATCTGTACTGTCGTCACTCATGTGATCAATTATTATTTCTTTGAGGACCGACAAACCCAAGGTTCATTCGATTAACAGTTATTCAATGATGTTTAAAGGCTCTCTCATTCAGCACGGCCTCTGGATATTTTCTTTAATGTGCAAATAGTTGAAACCTTGCCCTGAACTCAGCATCATTAATTCCCCAACAGCCTTTTCTGCAGCACTGTCAGAGCCTCATCTGAATGCTCTGCACAAATCCTGCATCATCATTACAGTTCTGGAGCATTACGGAGTAATATCTGGACCTCCTTCACAGCTACGCAATTTCAGACAACGATCTGAAAAATCAAAGATGTTTACTGAGAGTATCCATCAGTTATGTCAAATTTGACATTAGCACTTCTAAAAATCTGGGCCTTGGGAATCTCAGGTTGAACAGCCAGAAATTAGCTGTGCAATCCAAGAGTGAGGAACGTGGATCTAGTCCCCTGTCCACCATCACAGAGGAATTCTACCTAATGCTTCACCGGGCTCCTTAAATTTCAAGCAGAAGAGAAGAACTTCAATCATAAAGAGAAAACTGACTGAAAACTACACAGGTATCCTGTGAACAGCACTTGAATTCAAGGCCTGTTAGACTCAAGTGTTTGCAGTAGATCTCCAGTGATAAAAACCCATTTATTATTACTTGCCTCAAAACCAGTGGAAGTGGTAACTTCAAACATACCAACACAACAGTGCTTGTCTGACAGAGTACAATTTTCCATCCATTAAGCTAAGATTATCTTCTTTCCTGGAACTAGCTAAAAGGAATCTATTTTCTAGCTCTTTTGTGGAGCTTTTTTGTAATTTGTATTTCAATAATGCAGCTGTAATGCCTGGGAGAAGAGCACCAACTGCTCTTCAAAACACATGCCAGTTTTTGTGATTATATCACTTCTACCTTTATTTGTGTGCAAAGTAAGGTAGTTGCTTTGGTTATATTGTTCAGTACAAAGCAGGATAATTTATAAATTACCGCTGTTCATACAGCTCATAGGTTAGGCTGAGAGCTGTTTTTAACTCTCCCTAAGAAATGTGGTGGAAGTAGGAGAGGGAAGATGGCACAGAGGTGTAAGCAGAAGTTTCCCTTAACTTTCAGACTCCCACAGACAGGAGTTGCCTGCTGGAACTTATGGTGGTGCTTCAAAGCACAAAGACAGGATGTACACAGCACAAGGGTATCCTACCCCTCTTTCTTTCCCCCTCAACTCCCTGTCCTCAAACAGGCTGTCCATACCAGCAACAACTTTAAGGAAGAAACAGAAACACATCACATAAGCAAAGGCACATATGTAATCAAGAACAAATTAGAATGTCAAGAGAAAAGAATATATGGGATGAGATGTTTCCAACTGAGCATATCATCCTTTTTTACCTTCAGCAACTTCCAAAGGTCCTTGAGATTTGCGAAGCTCCTTCACTGTTTCTAAAAACTCTTTCCCTCCTGCCTTTTCCAAAGCCTTGCCTGCAAGGACAAAGAGCACAAAGGCATTGTCTTCACATTCCCAGCAAAATAAAACCAAACCAATAACTCCATGTGATTTGAAAGCAAAACACTGTGCACGTACGGCCGTGTTTTCCTCTATGAGCAGCAGTTGATGTTTATGACAAAGTTTACTTATTACTGGTTTTGAAAAAGCCAGTAAGGACATTTCCCTTGGCTTATGAAGAGTGGGACTACTACTCAGCATACAAACCCCAGTACTTTCCTGAGATCATTTCTCAAACGATCATATAAAACAATGATCCAAAAAGTGAACTTAAGAAGTGCTTTGTCTGCGTGCAGCACAGCCTCACCTATTTCTTCCTTGAGGTCTATTTCAGCAGTTGTGGGGTGAACAATGCCTTCTACCTTCATGGAGCCAATATGGCTGATGTCACTCTGTGTCAGAGAAAGCTGCAAGATAAGGATAAGAGTAGAAAGAATCAAATTAGTAATACGTGTGAAATATTTTTCATACCAAAAGAAAAGGGGCTGGATTCACAATTTGCACAGTTTTACTGTGTTCAATATGTCTGATTCTGATTTTTAGCCTTTAGTATGTATACTGCTTAGATTGTTTCATGATATACCCCTAGCTTAGATGCCTGCTCCAGAGGAGAGTACTGCTATTGGATTCATGTTCTAGGATCGCACTTTGAAAAAGAAATGGTGACTTTGGAAACACTTTTGTTTAAAAAACCCTCCTTCTTAGTGAGTACAGGAAGGGAGGAGGGTTTAAAAAAATAAATAAAAATAGTCTGTTTGTTGTTATAGATCATAAATAGCCTAGAAGGTTGAACCTGGCTGAGTTGTGTCTAGCATAGTGTCAAACCAAGTCCAAACTGAACAGAATTCTGCTATAGGTTGAGCCATGAGATTAATCAGCATGGCTCTCTGGAAAAGAGAGGTTGACCAGCACTATTCTTACAAATTTTTTATCTGCAGACAAGTTTTTGAGACCTTCTGCCCACCTGTGACTCGAGTGAGTTCTGGTCTTACATTTGGGATCACTAAGGAAGAAGGCGAAGATTTTTTACTGCTGTTAGATCTAAAGCAACATTCTGTTTATGCTAGGCTCCATTGCTATAATCCCAGTCTGTTACATTATAATTTCTATTACCTTTTGTCCTGGCACGAGGCTCTTGGAGGACAAGATGGTGAAACCATCCCCAGGTCCATCTTCAGATGTTGAATTTGAAGCTCCTTCCTTTTCACTGTCCTTCTGTTTATTCTAATTGGGTGGGGGGGTGGGATGCGGGGGAAGAGAAGGGAGAGGCAAAGAAACAAGAAATCTTGAAGGAAAAATCAGTGCCTACCATTATCCAGTAATGGGCAGATTTAATCAGGTACGAGAAATTTCATCATACATTACTCATAGCTTTTTATTCCCCAAACATGACGTAACAACAGAAGCCTTCACTGTTTATAAAACGTTAAATGGAAATGTTAAAACATTAGTGGTACTTCTGAAACACTACATATGTTTGTAAACATATTAAGAGTTCAGGGCATGCCCCTCCATCTGTGATTTTTGTGATAATTAAGGTTGTATTTATGGATGGGTTTGCACTACTGCTTGTTTTTACTACTAACAAAACCGCTCATACTAAATCAAACAGCAACCAAGTCAAATGCTCCAATCTGAAGGAAAAAAATCATGTAAAAAATAATAAACTCAGCTAATGAACCAGATCTCCAGTTCTACTTGCAGGAGTGAGGCATCACACCTCCATACAAGCAGCTGGAGTGACAAAATGGTATAGAATCATATAGAATAATTATGGTAGGAAAGGACCTCTGTGATTATATAGTCCAACCCCCAGCCCATCACCACGTGCCCACTAACCCATGTCCCCCAGTGCTAAATGTTTTTCTGCCACGCACTCTTCCAGCCACTCTGCCCCATGCATGTAACGTTGCCTGGGCTTGTTGTGGCACTGGGTCTTGTTGAGCTTCACCCACTGGCCCCAGCCCAGCAATCCAGCCTGTCCAGGTCCCTCTGTAGAGATTAGTCACATTTTACATGCAAGCTAAGAGCACCTCTCTGTTTACTGCTTTATTAAATTAAACCATTTGGGATAGTGATAGACTTGGGACAGCAGATAACTGAGAGGGAACGTGCAGTGGTAGAGTTTTGTTTCATTTCTTCTCACAATTATTTCAAAAGCCATTTAATACAGCACTCTTGAGAAGACATGAAACAGAATGCTTGTCATGATGTGGTACATAAAAGTCATTTTTTACAAGTTCTCAGGACACTGATAAACACTTAACAGCAATCTGGTACCTGTAAGAAGGCTGAAGGTATAATATCTCTCAAATAGAAAGTGATGTAAAATACAGTTTCTTATATTTTAGAAGCCACGCAATTAGTATGACCATTCTACGTGGCTATCAAAAAAGTACTTGGGAGGGTGACATAGAAACCTGAAAAGTTTCCTCTTAAGCTTCAAAGGTTTCTGTTATGGAAATTAATTACAGAAATACTGCAATAATCACCTTCCCCTTTATTTCTGATGTGTCTATTATCGACTCCTACCCCCCCGTTTCCAGTTGGGACCAACAAATAATTAACGCAGAGGCACAAATTTATTCCTCCTGATAATCATAGTTGGTTTGGATCCAATCCTTCTGGCAAACACCTTGAATCCCATATCTGCTCCAGGCTTACCTTTTTAGGCGTCCGGGCCTTGTTAGACTTTGCCTTCTTCCCACTCTTTTTGCTCACCATGGATTTCCTTCCCTTCTTCTCAGGAGCAGGGGAAAGGATTGTCTCAGATTTGCCTTTGGCACCCCGTTTCTTGGCTAGAAGCTCTGGCTGAATTCTGGGCAGGACCCCTCCGCTTGCTATAGTCACACCTTTTAGCAACTGCAAGGAAAAGCGGTGCAAAGGAGTGTTCTATGAATTCTCTTTGTCTGCACTCAAGCAATCTTTGTTGACTGCACTACACACGTGTAGAGCCCATACCTCCTAAAGCAACATGCTTTGTGTACCAGAAGAAAACCCTGCTAAGAGAGAAAACCTAGCATGTCCCAGTGAAATTAGTCAGCATGTCCCAGAGAACTGCTGCTCTACATTCAGTCTCACAGTCTTCCTGCATATCTTGGTGACCCACAAGCAGTGGATGAGGTTAAGAGGAGATATGTACCTGCAGGCACACAGAAGTATTTCACAGTTAATCCTCGGAGTCAAAGCGCTGCAAACAACAGCCTGTGTGCTAATGAGACTCAAGCATATGGAAGGAGATGCAGTCCTGGATGCAGCTATACCAGAGAGTGGGCCAGACCCTCTCCAAGATGGGCCTCATAGTGCAGTAGAAAACACACGCTTCATAGAATCACAGAATTAGTCAGGTTGGGAAGGACCTCAAAGATCATCAAGTCCAACCGCAGCCTAACCATAGTACCCTAACTCTAACAACCTTCCGCTAAATCATATCTCTGAGCACCACATCCAAACAGCTCTTAAACACATCCAGGGATGGTGACTCAACCACCTCCCTGGGGAGCCTATTCCAGTGCTTAACCACCCTTTCTGTAAAGAAGTGTTTCCTAACATCCAACCTAAACTTGCCTTGGCGCAACTTGAGGCCATTTCTCCGTCTACAGCTTTTGGAAACATTGTCTTTGTAGCATATTTTTGATAAGTACTGGCAATCATCATGTTCATACTACCGCAGACAACCCTCACGCTGCAATGCAAGGGAGTACCTGATTCAGCTCTTCATCATTTGCTACTGCCAGGAGGATATGTCTGGGGGCGATTCTTCCTTTCTTGTTGTCTCTCGCTGCATTTCCTGCCAGTTCTAGAATTTCAGCTGCAAGAAACAGTGAGATAAAAGGGAGTAATAAAAATGCAACTTGCGTGCACCTCGTATGTACTTCTCACATTCCTTTTCAATATCCATTTACCTTTTTAGGGCTATTTCCCCATTTCAATGATCTTTGACACTGAAACGCAGACAACAAGTGACAGCCAATATATTTGTACACTTAGATAAAATCATTTGTCCTCCCTAATTCCCTGAAGGATAGTTAGCAGAAAATACACTAAGTTTGGTTCACGTAACATCCTTTAAGAGTCTCACGCCAGAATTTAGCAATAGGCCTGTAACAACCAAACAGCAAAGCATGCAGTGAAACCCCAAACCTAGTTCAGACAGCTCTGACAAAACAGCAAGGATTCTCAGGACCAAGTAAGACAAAGACTGAGGTGCATTTAAAGAAATAATTTGAAAGCCAACAAAGTAGCCAGGCAACGCTGCAGTTTTGCATTAAAGGGCACTGAAGATCTGTGAGAAGCTTTATTTCAAAATAAGATACAAAAGGTTTGACTTAGATGCAAGCAGAGAGACAACATAAGAGCTTCAATGTAAGAACTACTGGTAGAAAGGTTTCCGTGCCTCCTGGGACAGTGCTCCCGGTTTTGTCAACAATACGGGTAAAAAAGTTACAGCTCATCGATGTTCTGCTGAAGGTACCTTACTCCCATTTAATCAACTACACAAAGAACTGTAACTATTTGAAGAATTTCCATGAAAAATCTTGTGGGAATCCACCTAACGCTCTCAGGCTAAAATCCAGAGGATTTCAACAAGAGGTTTAGCTCTGGGTTCACGGGAAAGAGACCAGCTTTCAGTTTCTCTTGGTGAGAATAACAGAAGTGCACCCTTGTCATCCAGCTTTCACTCCTACAGAGCTTACATAACAGACTGTTGGAGATGTAAAAGCCATTGTTTAAAGTTATGTGCCATGGGGCTGCAGGGCTGGAGCTTTCAGATCCCTGACCTCTGCCAGCGGAGCTAATGCAGTAGCAGACAGCAGGAACAGATTGCCATCCAGTGTGCAGACCAGCATAGAGCAAGAAAAGAGACCCGTACTTCTCCAGCAGGTTTTGCAGATTTATGCTGACAGCAGATGAAAATTGTAGCGGGAAGACAAAAAAAACAACAAGACATACTTACCTGCGTGGTAACTGAAGTTCTTTCAGATGTGCCAACAACAAGCACATCCTGCTAACCGTGTGCTCACCCCACTCCCCCAGGTTCTGGGTCCTTTGGCCAGCAGCATCGTGATGGTGCATTCAAATGTCCTCTGCCTAATGTTGAGAGCAAAAAACGCAGAACACTCAAACGCCAGGCACTTTTCATCTACCATAGGACACCAGGAAGAAGGGGATCCAAGGCAGAGACGACGTAGGGCAGACTGCAGAGTATGCATATAAATAACTTACCAAAAGATGCCAATTATTTGAATAAGTAAATAATTGCCTTAGCTCCTTCTAATGATTCTCTATACGCATATTTTTCTAACGCTGGAGGCTTCAGAATGGAGGTAGGGACTCAGGGCCTTAAGAATACAAAGTGGCACTTGCAAAAACAACAAACCATCAAATCTGGAGGCTGCAGCTATCACATCCTCTGCTGGTAAGAACAGGTCCCTAAAGAAACTGTTTCACATTTCAAACAGAAACATCACTGACAGCTGAGGTCATCTTAACTCTACAGAGACAGCAGCCTGAGAATATGACTCCCACAGTAAGGCCCTACACTACAGCAAGCTCTCTTGAAATCGGGATCTGGATGTTCTCAGACTTATTTTATGTCTGAGCAGCACTAAGAATTAAAGCTGCATCTGAAATAGCCTTGCTTCCCTTAAGATTCAAAATCCATATAAGATGCCTCCACGTTGGAAGCGTAACTTCAAATTTCAGCTGGCCCCTGACTCCACACAACACACACGTGATGAAAGCTCAGATGTAGGTGATCACATTATCTGCATTTAAAATCAAGGAGTTTCTTGGACTCTTGACTAGCAGATAGTACACAATACTGAGCATTACTGCGTTTGGATCTTGGCCTTGCATAAGTGAACCCCAAAAGATGTTTTAAGTCTTATTAATAGATAGATTTTCACCCTGTTTGATCAGTGCTCAGGACTAGGAAAGAACCTAACTCTTTTACAACCAACAAAAGCAGCAGCCAACCTACAACCTGAATGGGATTCCATCTTCTTTTCCTGTGACATGCAGGAAAAAAGATTTCTTTAGCTGATGAATCAACAGATTTGGGACATGCAGGAACTAAAAGCATCACACTCGAGCCAAAGCTGCATGTTTAGATGAGCCCAGCCTGCTTTTCTGAAGCACTCAGTTGGACTGATAAGGAAGATCAATGCCGACTACTGATCCCAGAAGTGGAAGGATTTCAGACACTTCCCCTTCAAGATAAGTTCTGACAGTTCCTGTAACTCCACCACGTACAAATCTGCCCAGTAGCACCTCTGTCCTGAAAAGATGCATCAGATGGAGTTCTTTGCCCATTTGCAAGTAGAGAAATATCTGCTCAGTTTGCCACTTGACAGCAGATGAATGCAACCTGATCGAGGAACGTGCCAGCTGATGTCCTCTGAAGGAGGAAGCATTGCTGGTGTTGTCAGCTCCTCTCACCAGCACACCACTCATTTCTCCTGCTTCTTAAGCAAGAGCTGTCTGAATTCTCTGCCTACATTTTGCTAAGGTACATTATGGGACACATTCAAATGATGTTTGACTCAGATGATGATGACTGAAGTCAGCCACATGTATTGCAAAGTCCATAAATCCAATGAGACTGAGGTCAGTTCTTCACGGATTTTTCATTCTGAAGGCAGTGGAGCCCAACTAGTAATTCCTAATTCCTATCCAGTAATCACAAGCTTCTGGATAGGAATTAAGCTGCAATTTTGCAATACGACTTTTCAAGCCTGAGATATGAAACAGGATAGAGAGATTTTAAAAGAAGCTTTAGATCCCTGATGTTTATCACATCAGCTAATCAGTCAAGGTAAAAAGGAACTGTTCTCAAGATACATCGTACTAATTGACGGCATTTTTACAATGGAGCTGATAAGCCAAGCCTCAAGTTCAGCATTAGTAACAGCTATGGGCTGCAGCCACAACCCTTCTTGCAAAGGAAAAGGAGGATTTAGTGGTACACAGAACACGGCCCAAAGCCAAAAGGCAGACCACGTGGTGGCTGGGATGAGGATGCTCAGGGTGTATGCACGCCACTGGATGATGCCAGTCAAGGGGCTCAGAACTTCAAGCCATTGACAAACCACAGACATAGCTGAAGACTCCTGGAAGACTCCATCCTATGTCCTGGACAGACACCAGACAGTTCTGGTCCAACCTGGCACCTCCTGCCTCGTCCGCCCTGCCCATTTCCCAACCATGATTGCTTTCCCTGCCCATTCTCCTTCCCTGAGTAACCTACATCTGACACTTCTGCCTCAGCTTCCTTCCTGGACCATCTTCATTTCTGCCCCCATCTTCTCTTCTCAGACCTGGTCTTTCTTGCTAAGCTCCTCACCAGCAGCACCTCCCTTCTCCCGGTCCCTATTTTTCCAACTTGATCTCCAGTGCTGTGTCTCAGTTTGGACACCCTCTGCCAGTTACTACCCCAGTCCTCAGTTCAACTCTCCCCACTAAACAGATGCACCCTCAGCTGTCTCTAACATCAGCATTCTCATCTCGTAAGGATCAGCTCCACGAGAAGTTCTTTAACATGCTTTAACACAGCAAAATCAAACAGTTCAGCCTGCTTCTGAGAAACCTGTGTATCTAGAAATTTTCTGAGTAGACACTGTGTTGTAGACACTCAAGGAAGCTCTGCGAGCCATGGATTTCCCTGGAAGAGCACAACTGCACCAGCTCCACTGAGAGATTCCTGCAGTTGGAAGGTTTGATTTCTAATGCATGCAACAGGATTGTACAACTACAAGCACACGTATGTTTGTAATGAAGAGAAAGGTCTCCTCCAAAATCATTTACAACTGATCCTACTCTATGAAGGAAGACAAGTGGAAAATACAAACACGTTAGCTCTCACATGGTATTACACAAAAAGCAGAGGGAGATACTCTCAGCATCTTGGATTTCAATTCTGCTTTTCAGTAGCGTTTCGTTTTAAAACAGGCCCCATACTTAACTCCTGAAGGAGCTGGAGATTCTCTAATGCACCTCAGTCTTGATCTGTAACTCGTAAGCAACTTGAACGAGTGTTGTAACAATTTGGCAAGGAGCTGTTCTCCACTCATAACTGAGGAGGTTCACAGGGCAATCCAGAATAGTGCAATATACCAAACTACAAAGTATCACAGCGTGACCTCTGCACCTTTCTGTCGGGGATTTCATGAAGCAAGCCAAAAAGATGTTTGTGCTTTTTAATACTAATGAACCACCTCCATATTTCATAAAGCTTTGACACTGTTCTGCAAGGACAAAAACACAACAGTTGGCTCCCTTCAAATGCACCATACATGCACAAAGCGAGCTTGCTTTTCATCCTCTCCTATTGGTGAAGGAACAGAGCCTTATGTAGTTTTCTCCCACAAACTACCCCATGCAACTCCTCACTCTGCATAGCAGTAAGAAGCAACCCTTCCAGCCAGTGACCAAGCATCGCACCTCTGAAGGAGAGAATTTCCATCCTCAGCCTCTTCCAGAAGCAAATTCATCACTGTGAGCATTTTAAGCCAACGTCAACACATCCCACACCTCTCATAGGCGCTGAGCACGCTCCCATCTCATCCCACAGACACCGTGCACGCCCAGCACCTCCAGTATCAGGCTCTCTGTTTACCTGCTAGATACTCTATGACTGCTGCCATGTAAACCGGTGCTCCAACACCTATCCGGTACTTGTATGTTCCTTTCTTTAGGTAGCGCATCATCCTCCCCACAGGGAAAATAACACCTGCCCTGCTGGAGCGTGACAGCTTGGACATTTTCTTCTTCCCACTGCGGCCTGACATCTTGCAGCTTTGTGCTTTTCAGTTTGCTAGCGATTCTTATTCCCTTGCTCCAAGCTGACAGCTGCAAGAGAAAAGAAATAGGATCGGTGCTCAGCATGTGAGGAACACCTTTAAACATCATCATCTCATTCTTCCAGAAGAAGAAATCCAAGCACAGGCTCAGCTGAGCTTTTTCCCCGCATCAAGAGCCACTCCAGGCTGTACAAAGGAGAAACGAAAATAAATCTTGTTTTCTTCTTGCTTTTCCATATAAACAAATGACAAACCTGGATCTGGCCCTGTCACCTTAGTGTGCCAGTGGTCCTAATGAGTGGTGCAGTTCTCCCTCAGTAAAATAACAGGGAAGCCATTAACTGTTTCCAAAACTTGCTTTCAGTTCCATTTTGGTCACTGCTCACGGCCTAATTATGGTCTTTGTTACAGTGTAATAGATCAACATCCTCTCCTCTGAAATCAACGAGGAGCTTATGGCAAATCGGTTCCTCTACACAGAGGGTCACTCATCTCAGACATTCAGTGAAGCCAGCTCACCCCAGACAGACAAATTCAAGGGTGGGTGCCCACAGCAACCTGACCTGAACACCGGTTCTGCTCATGATGTCAAGGAAATTCAACTAGCACAAGGTCTGCAGCGGACTATAAAGCCCTGGCGTGTCCCCATCTACCACCCACGTAATATATCACATGCAGTAAGAAAAATTACATGGGTGCAACAGCACAAGTTGGAAAAGATTAAACCAGCAAACCTACCAGACATGGACACATCAAAACTTACGCCGCTCATCATCCCATTTGGAGTTCCCCGAGCACTGCCAACCTGGGATTGCCGGGGTGGTAAATGAGCTCATAAACTGTCACTTACAGGCGGGGATTAAAAGGCAACGGCCACTTCAAGCAACTCTTAAGTGACAGCATTTCCCAAGCAATGCATTAATTGCGTTTATGGGGGAGTGGGAGGCTGTGTAAGACAGACCAGTTGGCAGGCAGCATTCTGTACCAAAGGAAGATGCTACTGAGGATCGTGCATCTAAGCTGTATTAAGTTTACGTCTCATATATTTGCTGTAGTAGCCCAAATCCCATTTGCTTGTAAGTCAACGGGGAAAAAAGGAACGAAATACAAAAAGCAAACGCCACGAGGTTTGCATCTACAGATAATACTTGGGTTGTGCTTGATCTGATAGAAAACCAAAACACGAGAGCTCATCAGCTGAAAAGCACTCGAGTCCACCCACACCAACTCCCTCCCTGCCAACTGATGCATTGTCTCTGGGTTTGCCCTTATAAACTAAAGTCTCCAATAAAGCCATCACCACGGCATTTACTCAAAGTCCATCCTCGCTGAGCTGGAAGAGCTGCACCTACACGTGGCTAACACGACATTGCCAGGCTTGGGCAATTTGAAGCAATTAGTAGTTCCACCCACTAATTGGTCACGCATCACACCTACTCCACCACACCAATCTCCTTGTGTCGCTATGGGGCATTTAACAGCCACCAGAGCTCTGCAACACAAAGGAAATAAGGCAGGCTTCTGCAAGCCAGGCCTTCCTCTGGGAATTATACACTCGTCAGAGCCCAGAGCAGCCAGCAGAAGCTTCCTTGTGCTTGTCACAAAGAGCTCTGCCTTATTCCCACTTTGCTCTCAGACTGAGATCTGCTCCTTCTAACCCAAAGCGGGCGTTTCTCGCACGCGCCGCCGGCAGCACCGAGCCGTGATGCTCCCTTAGGACCCCCGCGCCGCCCATCACACAACGCCCACCGGGGCGGTTCTAAGGCGGCGCAGACCGTTAACACGCGCGCTGCGCGCCCGCCCCGCCCCCTGATTGGCCAGAGCTCCAGCCCCACCTACGCGCGGACCGGGCCGAACGCTCCCATTGGCCGGCATCGCGCACGCGCCCTACGGCGCGGCGGCGGGGAGGCGCGGCCGCCGCTTTCCCGCGCGCACGCCCCCCTCCTTCCCCCGCCGCCGCCCCCCCTCGGCTCTCTCCCGCCGCCGCGTCGCTTCGCCCGCCGAGGGGGGGGGCGGCGGCCGGAACGGGAAGCGCCGAGCCCTACCGCGCCGCGGCTCCTCCGGGGAGGCCCTTCGCCCTCGAGCGCCCCGAGGGCCGCCCCGCGGCCGTCGCTCCCCTCGGTGCCGGCGCCGCCGCCATTCCGCTCCCGGCGCGGAGAAAGGAACGGCGGAGGAGGGGGTTCCGGCGCGGGGAGAAGTGCCGCCCGCGGCCCCGCGCCGCCCCTCACCTGCCGCTCCCGCCGCCTCCTCTCGGCGTGCCGCGCTCCGTCTCTCGCCGCCCCCCGGCCTCCGCTCGCTCCGCCTCAGCCGCCGCTCCCCGCCCGTGCCGTACGTTGGGATGGCGATGGCGGCGGCTCCTCTCGAGGGGGGTGGCAGGGGTTTCCTCCCGCGCCGCATACCGCCTCTAGGAGGAGTCAGTCCCCGGCCCCGCTGCAGCCCCCCTCTCGCCGCCGCCCTCCCCGGGCCCCAGGGCCGCCGCCGCCTCCTCCCCCGCGTCCCCCGCCGGGCTGCGGGCAGCGGGCCCGTCCGGAGCTCCGGCCGCCTCCCGAACAAAGGGACCCGGCGCTCTTTGTGTCGCGGGAGCGCCTCGGGTGCGGGCGTGCGGCACGGCCGCGACCACCGCCGGGCTGCCGGCTGAATGAGAGCGCGGGGCCCGCTCTTATTTCTCCCCGCCGTTGTGCGGATGGGAGACCTTTGCGCTACGCCCTGAGCGCTTGCGTAGCGAGTCTGACGGCTGTGCCGAAGCGATCGGACGTGAAAACGGGCGCCTTAACGCACCTCCACAGCTGATCTCGGGGAGAGCCTTGCGTATAACGAGGTGCTGTTGTCATTCGTGCGCAAACACCGCACGCTGGCTTCTCCTGGGTGATACTGGGGGCTGCAGGGAAAGCACAGCGCTGAGCAGGTGGCTCCAGCGCGGCCATAGAGGCACCCGTGCATCCAGCAGTCTGGGTGCGGAGAGGTGGCTCTCGCCCTCCGTTACAGGGGGCCACGCTCCCCAGGCAGCCAAAGGAGCAGCAAGGCAAAAGGCCAACTACAGCAAAGACCCGAGCCCTGCTTACAGGGAGGTCGCCCAGCACAAAGCCCACCAGGACGCCAAAGGCGCCGGCAGCGCTCAACTCAAATGCGACTGCGGCCCCGCTAACAGGACAGGTGCTTTGCCCAGGGAGCCTCTCTCCTTCCCCCCCGCATCTGCACGCTTCCGCATCCTCTTCTTGCTCGCTCCTGCCGCCCAGGTCCCCACGCCGCTTCTTCTTCTTTCTTCTGCAGCAGCTCCTGAAACATCAGCGGGGACACCATTAGACCCGCGCAGTGGCAAGCCCCCCACCTGAAGGAAAAGGCAAACGCAGCATTGCAAAGGAACTCGGCACGCAAACACCCAGCCAAGAAAGGCCTCGCATCCCTGTGTTCCCTCCATCCCCCCCTCCCCCCCCCCCCGCCTCCCAGCTTCATCCCAGCAAAAACTACTTCAAGCAGCTTTTCTCACCTCACTGATGCGCGGCGGACTTCCAGCCGGTGCTGCGGGGGATCACAGAGGCGGGCAGGCTGGGCAAATGGGGCTGGGCATACAAAAAGCAGAGGCCAAAGAGCCAGCTTCCCTGCTTACAGGGGGCCCTCAGCCACTGCCTCCAATGCAAAGACAGCAGTTTTCATTGCAGTAATTCTTCTGTACAAAATCAATGATGTGGCCATCTCGGCTCTTCTGAAATCTGAGTGTACCCCTTGTGAAAGGGAGGATCTTTTGCCCAGTGATCGTCTTCTCTTTTTGTTCATATGCCATTCTGGGTTCCATAAATTCATCTCATTTCTTCAGTTTCATTGTTCCTTTTAACAGTCACATACACATCAGGTGTTCCTTCCTGAGTAGTAGATGCCCTCAAATATAATTAAAAATAAATTTATATATATATATTTAAGGAATTCTTCACAGTGACACGTCCCATCTCTACCCGTACAGCAAAAATCCCTTCTGAGCTCCGAGATACCATTGCTGAGGGAAAAGAGTGAAAGAAGCTGATACATGATGTAGGAAGTATACCATTTATTTATCATCTCAGGATGTTCTTGTTTTATAGAGCTGCTTGTATTTTATAACTCATTGACACACGGTGGTTGGAAATGCTCACCTATTGGCTCTGTCTTGCAGTGTGTTTGCTAAATTCATTTTGTTCTGTCCTTGGCTACATTCTTTCTCATTGCAACAGTGGTCTTAAAATGGAGCTGTGGAGGTGACACTGATGGACACAGAACGTTATGGCGCTCCTGCAAATGGGCGATGCCAAGTAGGCTGTAGCAGTAGCAGAAATGGTCTCATCAGCTGCGAGGAAAAGGTTCCCTTCAGGGGATCCTCTGCCCAACATGTCAGCTGGGCAAAGGGACTGCGTGGAGAAAGGAATCCAGGACCTGAGGGAAGCGGCTGTGCTTGCAAGTGGTTAACATAGGATTTTACTATTTTTCAAGTGCTTTGTTCAAGCTGTTTATTCATGAAATGCAAGTTTATCTAAGAGCCCCGGTAGGTAAGTAGGTTTCGGCCGTGCTGAAGCTGTTTCAGGAAAGCTGGGGAAAAATAATGTTTATGCCCTGGAAGACATAATTCAGGGCGTTCATTTTGTAGTTTGAAGCTTACTTCTGTTTTGAGTTTGTTTGAAGTACTTTGAGAAATACAGTGTCAGAAAGTTGAGATTAAGAAGACATTAATTGTAGGTAAATTGATTTTGAAGTGCACATAATTCCTGCATGCCCTAATGGAACCGGCTACATAACACCAGAATAACAATACTAATGATCCAATAAAGGGATTTTTCAGGCTAACACGACATCATCGCAAAGGTTCTCCTCATCATATCATAAGATAGTAATTTTATCACGGTATGTAATATTAGTGATTATATTCCTTCAGTTCCATCACCCTTCCTGTTTCTTGTGATTATGATCCATCACAGATCGGTTTACTAAACTGTGAGTGAAGGTAGAGAGGAACAGCTGAAGAATTTTTCACATTCCTCAGTTTCCACTTTATCTTACATACTGAAGGGGAAACATTCAGATAGGTTGGCTTAGGAGGCCATCTACTCTCTTTCAGGTGTAGGACTGATTCCTCAGGGACTTCCAGATGCAAAAATTGCAATGATAACCAGACGGATGCAAATAAATACAGAGGCACTCAGAATTCCTGACATCAACTGAATCTAAACTGACAGAACGGATTTCCTTCTCATTTGTTTTTGTTTGAAACAGTGGTGCTTACTAGCACTTTTGGGAAAGCACTCAGTAAATACAGAAGGCTGAAAAAGTATTGTCTACTTTGGCTTTAATTACAACAAATGCATAAGTAAATAAATAAATTCATGAAGAAGTCTGGTCCTGTAGATAGTTTCTACTAAGAAAAGCAGGGTTATATTCTGAAAGAAAGAACAACCTTTCCCAGCATATATAGTAAAATAAAACATCCATTCTTCCATTCATCTTTTCTTAGCAATAATGTACCGTTACTCATGGCTTGCATTTACCTATCAAAAGCGTAAATGGATTAAGCCCACAAATGCTTCCCAGAGCTCCAAACTAAATAGAAGGCTCAGGAAACATCGGGAGGCAGCCCCAACTTCCACCAACACTGATCAGTTCAGGAATTTTCTGTCAAACAGCGTACAACTCGCTCAGCAATAAATCCACTTGCCCTTATTTCCAATATCCTACCCTGTTTTACTTCCCAGGAAAACAACGACAACAACAACGATACATCCCCAACCCGCAGAGCAAGGACATGCACAATGCTGGGTTTTATCCCTCTGTTAAAACAAATAAAACTACAAATCAGAACGAAAGAAAATGCTTGCAGAGTTCTCTGTCAGTTCTGTAGCCATTTACAGACCACCACCACCAAGGGCACCTCGTTGAGAAGGCTGAAACATCCCCGCCTTGTAATTGTACCACAGTTGTGAAAATAAAATTCATTTCCAAACATTTCCCTAAGATGTTCAAAGCCTGGACCGCCAAAGCAAAATGCACCAAGACCCCAGCATTTCATCTAGCTGTCTAAAATATTAAACTTTTCATATATGCCGTATTTGAATGCGTCCTTCTCCAAGTGCACTTCAGAGCGCTCGCCCCACATCAGCAACGGTAGTTCCGGCATACTGCAATTTACCGATCCCCACGGGAATGCCTGCAAGGATTCCATCTGAAGGTTTAGGCGACATCCAAAGTTAGTGGGCGCTTCAGCAGCTGAAATAGAAATGCTGTTCAGCTCCCCGGCCATCTTCTCCAGACCGTGCCTCCAATAAGAACAGTACACTTGCATGCGTTCCTGAACTACAATGGGACAGGACAGTGATTAAAGTAGTGAAGCATAGCGCAGTATCTCTCTGGTAACATACATTGTGTATGGAATGGAGCGTAAAGGGAAATGAGATGAACTTTGTACAGCTCACCTTAATTAAGTCGTGTCCTGATGGAAATTAATTTGAATGTTAATAGCATGTATAAATGTTGTCTGAGCTTTCTCTCAGTGCCCACTTCAAGCCACATGCACTGTCCCGGGTCTGTCAGTTCCGGGTGTTCACATACATTCTCCTATTCATCCAGCTGGCCGTCACTTTGTATCTTGCAAGTGATTAACAGCAAATTCTATGGACAATAAGAGTTACATCTTAGCACCTTTCCAAACATCTGCCAGCCAGCACACCACGCTTCAGCCCCACCACAGGCTTCTGAATTTCACACTGTTTCAGGAGGTTTTATTAAATTAAGACTGTGGAGCACCATGTTTTTGTCGGCCCCTAGTTTTACTTTGGTTTGTAGTCCCCCTGAGCACTGAAGGTCTGCACGTTTGTTCCAACAAGACTTATTTTTCTTATTAATTAATTTATTTTTTTTTCCTTTTTCTTTTGTTCGGAATTGGGGCGATGGAAAGCGGAGCGGAGACGCACCCAGCGGGGGCCTCTGGAAACCGTTAAGGCCGGGAACGTTCTTCGGAGGGGAGACGCTCTATCGCGCCGGTCGCGTCGGATGCAAAGCGACCCGTTTGAATTGGCACAATTACTTAACTTATCGATGAATCCCACAGTGCGGCGAGGAGAAGCGCGTAACAAACTGTACTTCAAAGTGTAATTTAAGTCCCTAATTCAGATCCGGAGTCCGCACGTCAAACTGTCAGAGCCCCGGGCCGTCCCTAACGAGGCCGGCTGCGCTAAGGAGGCAACGACTCCCAGGTGCCGCGGGGCCGCGGCCGGCCGGGCGCAGCTGCGCCTCGTCGGGAGCCGCGGGCGGGGCCCGCCCCAAAGCCTCTTAAGCTCCTCCGGAGGCTGCCGGGAGCCACGGGGGAGTTTCTGCGGTTGTGGATAGGCGACGGCGGGGGTTCTGTTTCTTTGTCGGGCCCTGGTGTTGCTGAGGCTGAGAAGCGGTACGCGGGGTTTTTTGGGGGGGACGGAGCCTTGAGGTTCTCTTTAATGTTTTCGTGGTGTCGTTTTGTTTCAGGCTGCTGTGAGCCCTTTTGCGGTAAGGACCAGCCCAAACAGGTGAGCGGTTCGGGTAGTAAGGGGACGGCGAGCGCTCGGGAGCCGCCAGGATCTCCGGAGCAGGCGGCTGTCGGACCCCGCTCTTCTCGGGGCCGGCGTTAGGTCGCCGCCGGGCTCCCCCGGCTGTGCGGAGCCGATACGGCGCCGCCGCCGCCGCCCGGCTGCCGTCGCGTTTTCGGAGGCGGCTGCCGCTCAGACCCCCGAGTTCTCGCACAGCCCCGGGGTGCTCTCAGCCCCCCTCACCCTCGGGATTTCTTTCAGCGGGTGCTTCAGTTCTTCAGGCTCTCTTCGGTAGGAGCGAACGCGATGGGGCCGTATTCGTGCAGCCTCTGTGCTGCCGGGAGAGAGAAGCGAGGCGAAGGGCTGCTGAAACAAAAGGTTTCTCGTGTTGCAGGCTGAGCGTGGGCTGCAGCAGAGGCTCTCATCGGCCCGAAGCAGTGAGCTCGTGGAAGCGGTGAGTGTTTGAGAGTCGCTCGGTAAGATCTCTCGTGCTGGGGCTCCTGTAGGGTTGCTGCTCGACTGCCTCCGTGTCTTTGGGATCGGCACGGCGCCGCCGCTGGGCTCCCGCGTGGCTTTTTAGTAGGACCGGCACGGGGCCGCCGCCCGAGACCGAGCACGATCCCGGGGTGGCCTCGGCCACTGCGGAGGGTTTTGCGGGTGCTCTCACCCATCCCGTTTCCAGCGGTGGGAGCGAGCAGGTTGGGACCGTGGTTTTTTTTTTTTCCCCGCCTCTTCCTTCCCGTGTAACTGCAGGAGCACGATTTAGGTTCCCACCGTGGAGACCTGGCAGGGCAGCTCGCACGACTGGAGTGCTGTCGTGGATGGCTTTCTGCCTTTTAGGAAAGACAGACCGGCCAGGCGGTGGAGTCTCTCTTCGAGGGAGAGAACGGGAACGTATCGAGCTCCACCTGGGGGTGAATGAAGAACCAGCGGAGCGTTTGTGCGTGAGGCTGAAGAGGCAGGTAAAAGTGGGTGACCTGAGTGGTGGTGTTGGTCACAGACCAGGGTGAGGAAGCTGATAGACCTTCTGCACACAGCTGGAAGTGGTGCCCACAGCTGTGAGGCCAGTTCTCATGGTAGGCTCCAGGAGTTTCCTGCAATGTGTCAAAGGTAAGATCTTCTGACACAGGTGATGAAGGAGGCATTGAGGAGAGGGGCTGCTGGAGCTCCCTATTGCAGAAGAGCCATTTGGGGACAGGAAGGCCAGGGGCAGCCTGGAGCGTGCCAGTCGTGAGACCACAGCGTTTGGGATCTTGTGTGGAAGCTGCAAAGCAATGAGTAGGATTGAAACACTGGACTTAGAGGGAGCCAAGTTTGTCCTCTTGAAGGGCCTACTTGGAGGTAACCCTTGCTCAAGCATAGGAAGGGGTCCTGTGAATGCTGGAGCATTACTTCGTCCATGCTGAGGTGCGCTGCGTCCCAAGGAGGAAGGAACTGCGCAGGAATGGTGGGAGACCTGCAGGGCTGACTGAGGAACTTGAAGGGGAGAAGGAAGAGAGGCTGAGGAAGGCCAAGTCCCTCTGAGTATCAGCTTTGGGAGGGAGGTCAGGGCTGATGGAAGTTTGTCAACAGGAGAGACTGGAGAAATTGCAGGCCTGTGCTTCACAAGGCAAGTAATGGAGGATGGAGGATGTGCTGGATGCCTCTTGGGTTTCAGTGGTTTCTGCTGAGAGTGCTCCTGGGGAACCTGGGGTCCTGGTGGAGAGAGTCCCTGAGGAAGGAAGGATGTCTTCCCCTCAGTTGCGGAGGAGCTGGTCAAAAGTGGTTCAGGCAGAAAGGAGGCCAGCAAATGCCTGAGCTGTAGAGGGCTATGCCTGTGCCCGCTGAGAGCTGGCAGCGGTGACTGGCAAATGGCGCTCTCTGTCACTTTTCCCTGCTGTTTCCTGTGGGAAAGGTACCTGAAGACTGGAGGATGGCGGATGCCACCGCAGCCTTCAGAAAGGGTGTGGAGGATGGCGTGTGCAACTTGGAGGTAGGTTGGCCTCACCTCACCTCTGTTCCTGGGGAGGTGACGCAACAGCTTGTTGCAGGTGTCATTGCCATGTGACCGGAGGAGAAGGAATTTGCAAGGAGCCGTCCAGGTGGATGGACAGAGGAGAAGTCATGCTGGACCAAAAGGTAGCTTTGTGCATTGTCTTGATTGTGCAGTGAGAGGAGAGGAGGGTGGCAGATAGCAATGCCTGCTGCGCAGGAGCCGAGTTGACGGGGATGAGTGGCGTGTGGCAGTAGGGGGGCAGTGTGCATGTTTGGTATCACCAGAATTCCTCTTTAAAGAGGAAGAAGAATGATTTCCCTGTGAGCGGGATGGGAGAGGAGTGCCCGGGGAGGTAGCGGAGTCCGGTTCCCCGGGCCCCGTTCCAGTTGCGTGCGGGTGCTTTGCAGTGGGGCCTTGGCATTCTGTCTGGCTGTGTGATCTGTGCTCTTGTTGCAGGGTGAAGGCTGCAGAGAGGCTTGGCTGGAGCAGGTGTGCAGTTTTCCCAGGGGTGGGATGAAGGAGGTGAGAGAGGGGGAGCCCCAGGCGCGCCCCCTTGGAGGTGGTTGATGGAGGTCTCTGTGCAGGTTCAGGCTGGAGGCAGGATCCTGGCGGTGTGAGTGGGGCGCCCCTGTGGAGCAAGGTGAGCTGCATGTTACCTGTGAGGTGGGTGGTGCCCCTGGGCCCGAGGCAGCGGCTGTGTGGGTGATGATGTGCTTTTGTGACAGGGTGGAAGGTGCGTGGCAGGTCCTGTCCCGGAGGAGTGGAGTTAAGGGTCCTGGCGTGGCTGATGTCCTGCATGGAAGATGGAGATCCTGGGAGCTGCGAGGAGGAGGAGCAGAGCCAGCAGGTAGGCCTGGGGTGTTGTGCTGTCTTGGCTCTGTTTGTGTCTGCTTAGGTGGCCGGCTGGCTTTGGTGCGTCAGAGGTTTGTGTTGGTGATGTGGCAGGCTTGTTTGCTGGTGGTCTTGTGGTGGGGCTTGTCTTTTTTTTTGGTTAGGAGGCTGGTGGTAGAAAGTGGCTTGGGTGGTTTTGGTGTGGAAGGTGGAGTTGGCTTTGTGGTGTGCTGGTTGTTGGGTTTGGTGGTGGTTTTTCTTGGGAGCTGTCTGGCTTTATTTGGTTGTTGGCAGTACAGTGGGAGGCTGGTGTGGTGGTCTCTTTTGTCTTCTGGTGGCCTTTGGTGTGTGTGTGTTTTGAGGCTGGTGGAGGGAATGTCTTGTGGCTGGTTGTGTTGGGTATGAGGTTGGTTGTGTGGGCAGTAGTGTGGTGTTTGTTTTGGAGCTGTGTGGTGAAACAGCCAAGAGCAGAGCCTGCCCTGGGGGTGGGCTGTGCTCTTGGCTGGTGGTGGGGGGCTGTGGAGTGGGGGTTGCACTATCTCAAAGAGATTATTTTTTTTGGGTGGGAGGTGGGGATGGTCAGTCTCGGAAGTGCAGGAGGGGTGGGAGGAGCTCCCCCTGGGGGGGTGGGGAGCAGGGGGAGGGGGAGAGCCCCCTCCTGAGTGGGAGGGGGCTCTCCTTCCTCCCTGCCCTCTCCACTCAGGGGGAGCCCCCTCCTGGGTGGAGGGAGGGGGCTCCCCCTGAGTGGGGGGGAGGGGGGGTGTGCCCCCTCCTGGGTGGAGGGAGGGGGCTCCCCTGGGTGGGGGGGAGAGGTAGTGTCCCCCCCTGGCTGGGGGGCTCCCCTTGTGTGGGGGAGTGGGGGGGCCCCCCTCCTGGCAGAGATGTCTCTTCCCTGGGTGCTGGAGTGGCTCCTGTGTGGCGATGGCTGCTTTGTGTGGTGCTCCTGGGCTGGAAGGAGGAGGAGAAAAAAGTTTTTAGTGTGGTTCTTCAAAGCTCAGGTAAGCTCCCTTGGAACCAACTCCTCTTGTTGTGACTTAAGAGGTTGCTTGTGCTCTGTAGTCGTGGACTGCACCCTGGGGGGGTTGAGGGAAGTGGCTGGAGGTCATGTTTACTCCCTCACACCACAGGCATACCATCTCTAGCTATGCAGGATGGATACTGTAGCAGCCTAAGTAGACTGAGACCCTCAGGAAGGAGGGCAGCTGCTGCTCTGCTCTCTGACTTTAGCATGCTGCTCTTGGAGGGGAAAAACTCAGACAAATGGGAAAATTAAAGGAGGGAAATGCTGATGACCTCTCCCTGTTGTGACAGGTCTCTAACAAGGCCAACTTGGTGTTGTGTTTATAAAAATGAAGATGTCTCCTTGTGGGGATAAGGCATAATACTAAAGAGCATGCCTCTCAAAGTGCACTGGGTTGAATTAGTGGATGGGAGACTTGAAACTTAAAAATGGGTGACTTTGTAATAGTGGGAAAACCAGGTCTCCTGTTTGAGAGAGGTCTTCCTCTTGCTTTACAGTTTCCCTTCAGCAAGAAGCTATGGGGAGCTTCTAGGTCTAATGCTGTTCCTCTGCTTTTGAGGTATGCCCCTGAAATACTGGTACTGGAGTCAGCCTCTGCGGGGTCTAAGTGGGTGCTGAGGGGTCCTTTCTCTGGAAGAACTACTGGCTGGTGACGGCTTCTTGTAAAGATGGTTTCTACTGTGGGTGGAAAGGCTCTGTTCTACATGTGGGAACGGGGATGCCTAAGAATATCTGTGCTAAAATGGAATGGGTAGGAAGCTAAAGCTCTTGTAGTTGAAGGGGATACCTGTCTGCCTCCAGCTTAAAACAAAAGTGCAATAAATCCTTACTTACCACAAAAAAAAGAGGGGGCACCTGCTATTTCTGTGCTTGGGGCTTCTTCCTTCCCTGGCTGATGCCATTGGTTCAGCAATCTTGAGGGATGAGAAAGGGGAGAAAAATGATGCCTTTGGCCAGCTGTTTAGCATTGCATGTTCTGTAAAATAAATAAAAAGTGAGCCTTATGTCAATAACAAATGCTTACAAATCATCTACTTCAACAGTACAATCCCTCAGACTCACTTCACTCACCAGATGAAATCTCTGAGGATCTTTCCTGTGTCTGTATTGTTGCAGCTGAATTTCTGCACGGCAGCCTTTCTCGAATGCGGTACGGCTTCCCTGGCTTGAAGATGGGTGTGCTGTCCTGAGGGAGGAGCAGTGTTGGCTGTCTTACAGTGACCTTCTGCTTTCCTTTAAGAAGAGTCCACTAAGAACTGTATCGGGTTTCTCAGTAGGTAACTCAGGAGAGGGCTTCTCGGTGAAATCCTTTGTGTTGAATTGCAGTAAGTTGAGTATGTGAACCTTCCTCCCAAACTGAGACCGAACGCCAGCAAAAATGCCAAATATGTTGTCCTGTTTCCCTTTATAACAGAAGATGTGGTACTTTGCTGGGGTTACGCCTTTGTGTTCAATGTTTGTATGCAGTATATTGTATCCTCATGTGGGAGTCTGCCGTTATTAACTGCACTGTTAATAACTGTTATTATTAATATATTAATATAAACTGTAAATTAATAACAAAAACTGTAATTATTAATAAATTTACAGTTTATAATCCAGTTGTGCTGTGATAGAAGTTCAGCAGCTGGATAATGCAGGATAGAAAATGGAGTTGACAGAGATGCAAAACTACTCTCCTACTGCCTTGACTTGAACTGTGTCTCAGTGTGCTATTACTCTGCCTCCTTAGTGCAAGCAGATGTACCATGAGGAAGGGCTGTTTTCTGATGTGGGATTTAGTTCTTGGGCCTGCTTTCCTGACAAGGGTTTTCTTTACCTACTCCCATGGATGATAAATGCTTTGAACTAGACCAGAGGATAAGACTTCCTGCTTTTGTAACCCAGGCTTTCTCTTGAGCAGGAGGCTGTCACTGGAACACACAGGAACAGTCAGAGCAATTACTGCATTGGACTGTCTGAGCTGAAAGTTGATGGTGCATCCCTCTGGTAGAGGGAATGCAAAAAAGAGAGGTCTTGAATCAGTAGTGAGTTTATTGCTGAAGAGCAAAGATTTATATCTCACCCTAAGCTGGGTGTTTTTCACTGCCACATGCCCAGTCATTTCACTATGCCCATGTTCTGCCTGGTACCACTCTGGCTACCTTCTACCACTAACAACCAGAATGGCTGAGCAAGGAGTACTGTTGGCAGCTAGGAAGCCTAAAACAGCCAAAAAGCCCTTCTGTTGCTTCCTTGTGTGTTCTGTGGGGGTGCACAGTCAGAAGAGAGCTTCCACCATGCATACCAGTCCTTATAAAGTATCTTTCCTTCTGAACACCAGTACGGACTCCCTTTCACTGTCTCTTTTAGCTGGAGACCTGGGCTGTGCATCTGTGTTCCTCCATCTACAATGAGAAGAAAGGGTTTTTTTTTTTTAATTTTGTTGTTGTAACAAATAAAAATCAAGGGAGCTTGGCAACTGTGTTTGACTGTGAGTGGTTCTAGAAGTCTGACCTTTGTTCTTCTGTCATTCATATTGAACACTGATCCCTAGGTGCACAGTGCACAAGGAGGCTCTAACCTTCTCCAGTTTCTACACTCCCTTGAAGTAATTATGGCCATAGTCATTTCCCTTCCACATCAACATTGGTTACTGTACTGAGCAGATAAATCCCTTCCCCCAAACCTATGTGGCTGCATGACAAACCATGGGGACTCCATGTGGAAATAACAGTAAAAATAAGCCATCCAGGGCTAAGAGGTCTTTCAAACTTGATGTGATATGTCTGTTCCTCAGGGGTTCGTATGGTCTTGTGTACTGGACACTGCAAAAAACAGTAGCAGAAGCAGTGAAACTAAGGGAAGAGGAAGGTTTCAGATATCACCTTGCAAAGCTCATTGCTCACAGCATAAGCTCTTCAGACTACCTCGACACACGGGCCTTGGAGAAGTCAGGCACAAGCGCTTATCCTTCTAAATGCCTTTCCCAAGAGCTGAGACCCCACAAACTTCACACACCTAGCAAAAGCACACAGGAATGCGTCTCCAAGGAGGAAAAGCGAGCTCGCCTGTCAGTACTGCCAGGGAAGACAGTGGTGGAGACTGTTGGGCTGATGCCCTCTTGTGTTGTTTTAAATGCTAGTCCGCTAAAGTAGGATGATCAAACAAATGTACATTCCTAAAGTCATCCTCTGACTCACTGAACCCTCTTCTCTATTTTTCCCCCTCTAAGTCAGAGTATTTTACTTTTTTGTCCTAAACAAAAATTATCTAGGAAATATCCTTTTTGGCAGCCCAAATTGTTAGCAGCACAGAACATTCTCTGCTCACAGAAGCCTTAGTTCTATTTATCCCACAGAAGGTACGTGCCGTTAAGAAGGCCTACCTGAAGAAACAGACAAGAATTTCAGTAGTTTTGAGAAAGCTGAATTTTCATTTAAGATTTTTTCAGGGATCGCAAGGCTAGACTTGCACCGAGAGGAAATGAAGTTAGCCAAGCGGCATTATTTCAGACAGGTTCTGCTTCTGCAACATTCAATATGCTTCACAGCTTTCAGTTAACTCGGGCAGAGGAGGCTCATTATGAAATTACTACATAAAATTGAGTACAGCACTCCATGTGCAGAAGAAAAAAGAATTTTATGTATGTATGTATGTATACACATTCTGAAATGCTGAGTTAGAAAGGAGCATGAAAGGGGCTCTTTAAGGATGCCTTTCTGAGAGCACAAGAGTTCTCCAGCCCCCAGCAGTTCAGATGAAACTGATCTCGGCAGGAGATTTAAAAACAAACAAACATAGAACAGGGAGGGATTTCTACAGGTACACTGCTCGCAGGAGAAAGGAACAAGGAAAGCATACTCACTCTCATAAGTGAGAAAGGGCAACGACAGACAGAGGGAAGGCTGAGGTGCTCAAGGAGCTCTTCAATCTTTGCTGGCAGTCAGGATTTCCATAGCTCTCATGTCCCTAAACCTCTGGCCAGGGACTGGGGGAATCAAAATCCCTCACCCAGTAAGAGAAGAGCGAGTCTGAGACCACCCAATGAGTCTGAGTGTGTACAAGGCTATGGGGCCTGATAACACGCATCCCAGGGTCAGGGCCTTGCTAGATATGAGCGCAGACCAGGAGAAGAACTCACTGAGGTCAGCCTTACAGAGAACTTGAGGGTTCCAGTGTACTAGAAGCTCCGTGTGAGCCAGCAGAGTGCACTTCCAGCCCAGAAAACCAAGGGTATCCTGGGCTGCAACAAGAGAGGGAGGCGATTGTCCCCCTCTACTCTGCCCTGGAGACCTGTGCCTAGGGCCCTCAGCATGAGAGAGAACGTGGAGCTGATGGAGTGGGTCCAGGGGAAGGCCACAAAGACGAGCAAAGAGCTGCAGCACTCCTCCTATCATGAAAAGTTGACAGAATTGGATTTGCTTACCTAGGAGAAGAAAATGCCTCATTGTGGCTTCTAGTACTTGAAGGGAACTTATAAACAGGAGGGGGACTAACTTTTTATGGGGTCTGTGTAACACTGTAACATGATGGAAAGTACACCAATAACAGCAAGGTGGCATAGCCCATGGCTGCAGCAAATGAGAACAAGAACAAGCCCAAGCACAGCAGCAGCAGCAGCAGCAGCGGGTGCAGAAACAAACAAAAGCAGCTGCTTACCTTCAGAAGGCCTCTAGGAATCAGGAATTACAAGCAAGACACCCTCACCTCCACTGCTGACCCTTAAATGAGGCCTGGGAAGGTGCAGATCCTGGCTCCACCCCTCCCGGTCACTCAGCTGCATTGTGTGCACCTGAGTTCCCCTGGGTTGGCCCTGCCTTCCCACCAGGTGCGCAATCACCTGTTCAAGGTGTGATTTGGCATTTCCACTACGACCTGATAGTGACAGGACAAGGCGGAATGGCTTTAAACTAAAAGAGAGGAGATTTAGGTTAGGTATCAGGAGACAGGAATTTCTTTCTCGAGGTACTGAGGCACAGGCATAGGATGCCCGGGGAGATTGTGAATAACTTGTCTCTGCAGGCGTTCGAGGCCAGGATGGATGGGGCTCTGAGCAGCCCAACTGAGTGGGTGGCAGCCCGGCCCGTGGCAGAGGTGTTCGAGCTCAATGATCTTTGAGGTCTGAGCCATACTGTGATAGAAATCAGTCAACAGAGGCCAAGCCAATTGTTTTTTGGTTTTTTTTTCTTGCATCACATACAACAACATAAGCCATTCCTATGTTAAGAGCAGAGCACTGATGTGGTTTTTGGTCAGGTTGTCTTTTGAGGACATTCTATTCATCTTTGAAAAAGTACTCATTGTACAAGCGAAGTGTTTGTCCCTCTGGCAATTTTCAAGTCCCCAGCGAGGCAGTGTTCAAGTTAGTCAGTGGTCACATCGCTGGACTCATGAATGGTTTATTAACTTTTTCAAGCTAGTATTCTAACAAGTAAAAAAATACAGACCATAAACTCCCCTTGAAATACGACAGCACAGTTGGTAGACGGACTATATAAGCAATAAAATAAATAAACAAATAAATAAAGCTGCACGACACAAACCTACAAAATAAATCACCTTCCCTATTGTCAAGGTAAGCGTAGATAGGGTATGTAATATCACATAGGTTGCGTTACCAATTCACTGCAGAAGCTTACCAGTTACCATGGAAGTCATGTTCTCTGGCTTCATTTTGTAACAGTTTCCAGGTTAATTGGCAGTGAGTAATTAGTCACAGCTACTGATTAATTAACTGATTCTAAACTAAGTTAGAAGAATGAAGGGACTGCTACCTATTTCTTACTCTAGGGGAGACAGATATCGAGACGCGCGGTTCCGCTTTGTCCAGTGGTACCTAAAAGTGAACTGGCTTCAATCACAATGAGAGCAAAGCTCAAAGCTACTTGTGTTCAATCTACTTCTTTCCAGTGAAGTGGCTGAGTGTCTGTGAACGGTTTCTGATGCTGCGGTGAGTTGGGCGCAGCTATCAGACGCGCTCCCGCCAGGCCATTCTCTTGGTGTACCTATTCTTTGGGAACTGAAGCTTGAATTCTCTGGGTAACAAAAGAATGAGGAGATCGCTTACAAATTCTGCTGTGAGAAATATAGACTGGGCTTGGGAAATTTTACTGACTGTCAAGTAAAATAAATACTTACTAATCTGAGTAGGAAAAAAGCATTATTTGCAGGATTTCCTAAATAATAATAATAATAATAATAATAATAATAATAAACTAGTATGACTTGGATGTGATACTGGAAAGAGAGCACTTTAATATGAGTTTAGAAAACAGATAACTGGGTAGACCATAGGTTTACGTCTCAAAAGCCTTGAAAAATGATCACTGTCTAAAAGAAAGAAAGAAAAAAAAAAAAAAAAAAGAGAGAATGAAAAGTTAAAAAAGCTCTTGTGGTCAGCCTGTCACATATTTCAGTGAGAAACTCTACAGGAAAGTTGGTTCCCCCTGCTCGCTCCGGCTGTGGGGTTAGAACCTCATTTCCTGTAACCGAAGTCTTGTGAATAAAAACGTAGTCAAGCCTCTGCCCTTTATCGTCTACAAAGAAGGCTGTGAAACTCTTTTGTCCCATTCAACTCATCAAAGGTACGCAGAGAACATTTGAATAAATTTGATCTTCTTCAATTTGATCTTGGCTCATTGCTCTGGATTTTGTAGCCAGCGTAAAACTGCCGCCTTCACTTGTCCTCAGAAAGTCGAGCTGAGAGTTGACTTTACTCTGTATAGGGAAGTTATTAATTCTGTAACATTTATTGTTTTTTGGGTTTTTTTATTCTTGTTTTTTTGTGTTTTTTCTTGTAGATGATAGAGATCTCAAACAAAGGTCGCTGTTTAAGACTGTGTGACGTTCAACGGCAGAATCTGGAACACTCACCCATAGCAGGGCACATCTGAATCAGTGTGAGACATGATTACATTTAGTAACATAATACATTATCTCCTCAAGAGTTTCTGCTAGAATCCAGACTCTAAACGAAGCTTTGGGTCCCTCACATTGCCCTGTCATGGGCCATAATGTAGTCTTTTATCATCGTACTTTTCAATTAGATCATGACTTTTAACATGCAGAGTTGGAAATTCTGGTTACCCATGAAAAACTATTAAAAGATAGTGCCTGGAAAACATAGAAGCCATCCAAACACTCTGGTGCTGTAGGACATATGTCCCTGTGCAGCTCTCCCATGGGAAGGGTGTCGTCGCTTCCAGGCTTTTGTGGCAATCAGTACCTACGTGGCTGCTTAACAGGCAGAAGCCCTAATAATAAGGTGAGTGAAAGGGCAGCTGGGTGCAGTTTCTTCTGCTGCCTTCAAGAAATGTCTTCTTGCTGGGGGTGGAGTAGATGAAACTGGTATTTCTTAACCAGTATTTCTTTTGAATGACAGATCACTTTATAACACAAAAAGAAAAACAAACAAACAAACAAACAAACAAAAAACCAATGCATGTAAAAGTGAATTAGAGGAGGCAGTACTGCTTGTGTTTTAAACTTCCTTTTTTTTTCTATCCTTTTCAGCATCTCATTAGAAGAGCAGTAAACGGTTCTGTCACTGATTTGGAAAATGTTGAGACGAAGCAGCGTTTCCCCTCGTGGGAGACTCAGGATCCCTCAAAAACATCACTAACGTGTTCCTTCAGGTCAGCCAGGCCCCTAGCGCTTCGGTTTCTTATCTGGAATCCCAGCGAAACAGACTCAAGTGCCTCCCTGCAGAAGGTTGATTTTGGGAGGCTCGTTCTCTTCATTAGGTGAGAATTTGTGCATTGGATGAAGGAAAGGTTAGGGGTGAAAGTTGTCTGAAAACATTCATTTTTACGAACTGAAAATAAAGATGAAGAGAAAGGAGGAAAATAGTTCTAGTAGAACATTTTTCAGCAGCGGTCCCTTGTGTGGAAATACTTCCAACAATCTGTAGTCTAAAGTTTGCTGTCTAAACCTCACGTTAGAGGAACAAGGTTCTGCTGGCTTTGGGAACATCTCTGAAGCCATGTGTAACCTACCATCACAGCATTTTGATGAGAGAGAAAACTGATGAGCTTTATTTCCCACTTATTTACCATTTACAATTTTGCCATCTTTACTTTTCTGTCTTTTTTCACATAGGCAGTGGAGGGTTCTGAAGAACAGCTTGTTTAGCTCCTGGAAAAAAAGAAAACCCACACCCATTTTACAAAATCCAGTCTGTTGTGAACTTCATTCTTAGTATTTAACCATACAAGCAAAACATTTATAACAATGCATAAAGCAGGAAATTAATGTAAAGGCCGCTAAGCTGTCAGAAGAAAGGGTGACCTTTGATGTTGGAAATCACGGGAGGTTTCCCCGGTTCTGCATGGGTACGTCATGGAGTGCTTCACTCGAGGCATTTTAAGTCTGTGATCCTTATGTATTTATTTATTTTTAAAGGCAAATTTAGATGTATGCTCTACGTACGTGTCACTGTAAGACACAATGGAAGAAAGGTGAAGTGCACTACGTATCATTTTCCAAAATAAAGACTAACGACAAAAACAGTGCTGTATTTTATTAAATAGGCTGAATGCTGCTCTATCACTTTGTCAGTTCCCAGCAGAAAATACCTTCTTCAGCGAAAAGCAAGATTTTCAGGGTTTCACTCTAATGGCAACGGTGCCAAAAAAAGAAAGAAGGAATACAATTTTTGTGTGTCTCATCAAGTATATAGACTTTGCTTGCTGAATATTTACTTTTGTTTTCCTCAGTCTCACTCAGTGTCAAATGAAACATTTAATGTAAAACAATTTACTCTACATTCATTTCACAAAAAGAAAAAGTTCCTTCTGTTTCCTCACTCCATGAGGGGATACAATACATACAAGATGCCTGTACAATAAATACAAGACACCTATGAAAACCCCCAGCTACGTAACGTGGCGCATCTAGGATAGTTCTGCATTTTGGCCTCAAACCACAGTTTTGCAGGAACCCTCTCTGTTTCTATGAGCTATTCACTAGAGTAAACTCTGTAAACGTGCCTTTTTACATCACCCTCGCAACGGAGATATTTGAAGGACTTTCAAAACATATCTCCATCTTTGACGCGCTGCATAAAGAGATACTGCACGCTAACACGCCTTTATTGACAGTGGTATCACAGCTACTTCAGCTGTCAAATTATGCTTCATGAAATGCTAAGATAAAAACAAAATCAGTACGGCTTCCTTAAAAATACAGGTGAGTCCTCCTAACTTCTACCCTGTTCATCCAAAGTCACGAAAAGCAGAGTTCAACACTTAAGCCAAGACAAGCAAAATGACGCTTGTAAATTCTCGGTTCCTGCAAGGATGACACCACAAACCATGGACAGTACTGTAGGACTGCTAAATAGCCCTCGGAAGGAATAACACCTAAACGTGCCTGTTTCCTTACAGATGTTCTGGTGGCTTATTTCTGAGAAATCCAACAAATACAAAACTCTATTAGCTCGGTTCTTTAAATCTGTCCTTTCAATATTGCTTTTCTTTTCCTTTCAAAGGCTTGGATGAGCTTGCTGAGGTTGAACAAGAGTACAAAACCTGTGAGTTAAATGGGTGGAACAAAACTACAGCTAGTGCACCTTACCGAGCCAAGATTCGTGACCTGATCTTCCATCTTTTACACAAAATGAGTCAGATATTCAGCTTGCTGCCACAAGTAATTCACACATTCTCCAATTCCTCGTATAGAAAGAAGGTTTTCTTCTAAGGGATTATTCCAATGTGTAAAATCAGTGAATTCACCTGTACAGTAAAGAAATACTTTCAATAATTTCATGCAAAACTTTTCTTTAAGCAGTGCCTTGGGTCAATCTTTCCATGTGAGAGCTGCATCAGTAAAAGTTCTCATTTCAGTACATTTCTGACTTATTTTTTATAATTTAGTTTAAAAGTTCAAGTCATCCAACCAAAGCTGTGACAACAGGAATAACAGCCTCGTGGCATAACAGCAGTAGGATTTAGGCACCTGTGGAGGGAGAAACACTGAAGATTTCACTGTGGGTTCAGGATCGGCCAAACATTTACATCCCTTTCTTGTTTTAAGACCAGAATGCACCTTCGTGGGATTTATTTCTTCCTTAGGTCTCAGTAACAAAGTATGCACTGAGTGACCTAAGCCTTTAAGGGGGAAAATGGTCTCAGTCAAGCACTGGATTATTATAAATAATAATAATAAAAGCCTTTCAGTAAGGAAAAGCTGAGCGTTCTTTTTGAATGCAAACATAATAATTAATAATAATAATAATAATAATCCGTGGCACGGGACCCAAAGTTCAGGGATATGTTATCCATTTTCTGGGCAGGTTTAGAACTTTGGGTCTTACTCCTGCATACACGGATTCTTCTCTAAAGAAATGAATATCCCTTCAGTAAGACAGAACAAAACCCGAGACCCTCTTTGGATTGCAAATCCAGAAGCATTCGACCCTGCGGTTCTGCCAAGCAGTGTGAAACACCGTATTTGTATCCACCACACGGAGCTCCCGCCCGAGTTTTTTCTCCGCGCTGAGCATCAGTCTGCAATCTTCGGTAGTTTCGGTAGAGGGCAATACAATAAAGCCATTCATAGAAGGCTCTTCGAGGCAGCTGCCGTAACTGGCTCCCACAGAACGCCTCAGGCTTTCTTCTTGTTTTGGATTGGTGTTCTAATGCCAAATATTTACAATTGAATCTTTTTTCGATCCCGGAAACGCTCATACTGCTTATTTCTTCTTTGACAGCACAAACGCAAAGGCGCGTTCTCAGTGCCTGAAAACATCTCTATGCAAAAATCAAGATATAACTCTCTTTGCTACCTTTTTTTTTTTTTTTTTTTTTTCTTTTTTGTCTCATTTTCAGCCATCCGTTTCAATGTAAACGTTACAGTATACCTCACATCCGTAAGGAGTCTTTACATTCATATGTAGTTTTAAAAAGTCTCATAGGAACCTCTTGCAGTAGATTAATGGGCACATCGGAAGCAAATCAACTGGAAGTATGGGATAAGTGTTATTTAATTCTCCCTAGGGCTTTGCTATTCACACACTCCTCTGTGCAGGTAGATATTCACGTGCGTATGAAAGGAAAACTCACCTTCAAGGCGTAACAAAGGGAAACCGCGCTGAGATCATTCGTAGGAAAGCATTATTTCACAGTACATAGGTTCATGGATCGTGAGAGATCGTGATGCATTTGTAAGGATGATCCCTACGATAAGGCTCTGTGGTATTATTTTCTCAAGTCTAGACGCATTTAGTCAATAATGATTTGTTCGAAAGATAGCCACATCTCCAAGACAAGAACAGAACGGCCACGTGGCAGATTTAACACAACCTCACCACAGTACCATGAACTGTACTGGAGTTTCATAATTCATGAAGGAACAGTATTCCCTCCCGGGCATTGAAACCAGTCCAGATAACAACAAGAACAGCTGAAAAGTCAGACAGTGTGATTTCCCTTCTCCTCAAGTATAGAGAGACACAAGTATGAAACAGCTGGAAAACATTCAAAAGATGACAGGCACCATGTCACAGCAGAAGTGCCAGGTAAGCTCAGCGCAAAACAGTCCCTTTACTTCTTTCATTCTTTCTTTCATTTGTAACCAGATTCATGAGTGGATGGAAATGCTTAACAAAGTGATAATGAATCTCTCTGAATGTCTACATGGTTCCCACCAGTGCAAAGACTCACCCAGTGCTAAAAGTAATTCACTACAGTGTGAAAAAAAAAATAAATAAATCATTCTCCTTTTCACTGCATTTGGCATTTTTGGCTCCCTGTGTACAAAATGGCCATGGTATTTCCTGTATACAGGGTTTGCGGACGGCTTGTGCAGTAACAAGAGATTGCAATTGCTGCTACAAGTCAAAAGTTCACAATGAAAAGACAGCCCTTGGTAGCATCTTCCTACAGAGAGAAAAGTAGCTAAAGCATAAATATATACACTAATAGGTAAATGTATAGACAGTGTCCAATACAACACTGGGCTCAGTTTTTCAAAGGTATTGCAGTACAACCAGATCATAGTATCATACAAAGGCTGCTCCACTAATAATACCTCCTACAGTATTATGCAGGCCCACAACGTCACAGGTGGATGTTGGTGGTATGACAGTAGAGTCTGAACTTTCCCACCAATATTCCATTACTCTTTGTTGCCATGTGACAGGTGGCAGCAGAGGGACAGTCTGACAAAATGGCACCTGCTATGGAAGCGTGTATGAAGCAAAGGTGTATTACTGAATTCCTTTGTGGTTTGAAAACACTTCCCCTCTTCCAATCACAACAGACCCTGCTGAAGAAAGGAGTCTGTCTCCTGCTTTCTTACAGCCTCCCTTTAGATATTGAAAGGCTGTTATCGGGTCTCCCCGGGCCTCCTCCAAACTGAACAGCCCCAGCTTTCAACCTATCCTTGTAGGAGAGGTGTTCCATCCCTTGAATCATTCTGGGAGCCCTCCTCTGGATGCGCTCCTACAGGTCCCTGTCTCTCCTGTACTGAGGACTCCGCATCGGGACGCAGTACTCCAGGTGAGGCCTCCCCAGCGCCGAGTACGGGAGCAGGGTCACCTCCCTCGACCCGCTGGCCACGCTTCTTTTGATGCAGCCCAGTATACGGTTGGCTTTTAGGGCTGCAAGAGCACATATTCCTGGCTCACATCCAGCTTCCCATCCAGAAGTACCCACAAGTCCTTTTTGGCAGGGCTGTGCTCCATCCTTTTCTCCCCTGGGGGACCCAGGTGCAAGATCCAGCAACTGGATTTGTTGAGGTTCGACGGGGCCCACTGCCTGAGCTTGCCTAGGTCTCCTTGGATCGCATCCTGTCCCTCAAACATGTTGACCACATCAGACAGCATGGTGTCGCCCACAAACTTGCTGAAGGTACACTTGATCCCACTGCCAACGTCACTGATGAAGACATTAAAGAGCAGTGGTCCCAGTACCAACCCTTGAGGGACACCACTTGTCACTGGTCTGCTTCCACACACACTGACTCGTTTTCCTCATTCATCAAAGGGTCCAGCCATCAAATCCATATCTTTGCAATTAGGAGAGAAGGATGCTGTGGGGAGCCATGTTAAAAGCCTCACCGAAATCCAGATAGTTGATATCAGCATCTCTGCCCAATTTTGTTTATGCCATCACAGAAGGAAAGGCCAGTAGGTTGTTCAGACAGGATCTGCCCTTGCTGAAGCCGTGCCGGTTGTCTCATTTCACCTCCCTATCTTCCATGTGCCTTCACAAAGCTTCCAGAAGGATCTGCTCCACAATCTCCTCTGGCACAGAGGCGAGGCTGGCAGCTCGGCAGTTCCCCGAGTCATCCTTCGTACCCTTCTTAAAAATGGGCGTGACCTCACCCTCCTTCCAGCCACCGCGGACTTTGTCTGACTGCCATGACTTTTCAAACATCATCAAGAGTAGCTTGGCAACAATATAAAACAGTTCCCTCAGAGCTCTGGGATGCATTTCGTCAGGACCCATCGGGTTCCTCAGGTGGCTGCAGACCTGATCTTCGCTTACAGCAAGAGGGATGCAGCCCTCACCTTCCAACCAATCCACTCAAGGCCTGGGGTGAAGAGCAGCTGACAGTGAAGACTGAGGCAAAAATGTTGTGAAGTACCACAGCCTTCTCCTCTTCCGTTATTATCAGCCTGCCTGTATTGCTCTCCGTGGTGTGGTATACCTGCTTGAACTTTCTTTTTTCTGGCTACTGTACCTGTACTTTTCTTTGCACTCTGAAATAACATCACAGGTTTGTCAGGACCTACTGAAGCAATGTGAGGCTCTATCAGCAGTGGAAGCAACGATGCCTGAGAGATAAACAGCTTTTGGTATTCTAGAAATCGTGAAGTACTGAAGGAAGTTACCATTCTTGCAGGTCTTTCAAAGGTGTAAAAGTTTAAACAAGCCTCTGATACAAAATGATAAAAATGTAAATAAAAATAAGAAGAAAAATTCACAAGTCAATATTTGCATGCTTTACTGCTCTGTGGCATTATAGATCATGACGTTTGCTTAAAACAAGATGCAAGTGTCATATTAAATGCAGAACTGCACACGAACGCTGAAAAGAACATCACCTTAGCATTAAAAAAATGGTAACACAGCAGCGCTCCATGCTTGGAGGAACACTGCAAAAAGCAATGGCTTCTAGTGAATTTCAGAGAGATTAAGAATTAAATTTCACTCTCCTCCTCAGGAAGCGGCATGGCATACACTTGAAAAGGCCATCCCATTCTGTGCACTGTGAAAGCACTTGGTACAACAAGGCTATAACAAGGCAGTCAACTCACCAGCAATTCAACACAGTTGAAGACAAAGCTGAAGGAAATCTTTCAAGATGGATGAGGAAGGGAAGGGAAGGGAAGGGAAGGGAAGGGAAGGGAAGGGAAGGGAAGGGAAGGGAAGGGAAGGGAAGGGAAGGGAAGGGAAGGGAAGGGAAGGGAAGGGAAGGGAAGGGAAGGGAAGGGAAGGGAAGGGAAGGGAAGGGAAGGGAAGGGAAGGGAAGGGAAGGGAAGGGAAGGGAAGGGAAGGGAAGGGAAGGGAAGGGAAGGGAAGGGAAGGGAAGGGAAGGGAAGGGAAGGGAAGGGAAGGGAAGGGAAGGGAAGGGAAGGGAAGGGAAGGGAAGGGAAGGGAAGGGAAGGGAAGGGAAGGGAAGGGAAGAGCAGAAAGAAGAGGAGAGGAGAGGAGAGGAGAGGAGAGGAGAGGAGAGGAGAGGAGAGGAGAGGAGAGGAGAGGAGAGGAGAGGAGAGGAGAGGAGAGGAGAGGAGAGGAGAGGAGAGGAGAGGAGAGGAGAGGAGAGGAGAGGAGAGGAGAGGAGAGGAGAGGAGAGGAGAGGAGAGGAGAGGAGAGGAGAGGAGAGGAGAAAAAGAAAAACCACCACATACCCACTACCAAAAGGTCCCTTTAAATAACTAGTTCAAAACTGAAAGACCTTATGCCTTCATTTTTTTCCCCTCTCCATCCCTAACACATTACTCCAAACTTAAGCACATGAAAGGTGGTGAAAACATGTTAGCTGTTAAGTGCAGTGATCTGATGGCTTTTTTCCCTGAAATAGTTTCACATATTCATGCCACAGAGTACTTACTTTTGAATATCGGCTTTAAAACTGTCAGCTGTTTGTACACTGAGCAGAAATGATTTCATACATCTAATAAAAATCATCAGCAGTAAGGGTAGGAACTCAATACATGCCCAGTGTAACCTTTTAGTACCTTGGGAAACCACATATTGACACGGAATGAAGGACTCTACCGGAGGGAAAGAACCCACCTAGGCTATTCTCCCATCACCTGCTCTGTCGTAGAAATGGCTGTCAAATCACCTTCACTGAAGTACTCAATTACACAGTAAAAATGTCATTCATTCTATAATCTCCATCTGAGAAGAGAATGGGGAAATCAGAGAAGTTCCTCTGTAGATAACTCATCACTCAGGATTCCCCTAAACGTATGCAGTTCTTCTTTACTGGTGCTGAAGAACAGAACATTCACTGAGACCATTGTTCTTGTGACAGCTACACAGATCAAGTAGGTAATATCGTACCCAGAACATCAATAGTGCTTAGGCAGCAATTCTTTTAAACACCCAGATGTGGAGAATTGGGCCAGGGCAGGCAAAGCAAAATTTGTTCTCAGAGGTTAAGATTATAACATGTTCTTCTTTTGAAGAGTTTCAAAAAGGACAGTTCATAAAGTACAGCTCACAGAAGCACAAAAAAGATTTCAAAGACACAAAAGCTGAAGGATGACTGCTGACAACACGAGACCATTCTGTATGCCTGAGACATGGCAACGTTACATGAAACACTCGGAGACAACGTCACATCGTAACCTGAAGGAACAGCATTACATAAAACGTAGTACCTACAACCTAAAACTGAAGTAGCTCGAGTAAGCCCAATTATCGTGGTTAGGTATTTCTAATGGAATAAAAGAATGTCAACAGTTTACGGGCCGGTTCGGCCCGGTTCTGTGACTGGCGGGGCAGGGGAACTTTTCCTGTGGAACTCCATGCCCCAGGAAAGAGAAAAGGGGGAAAGGAGGAAAAGGGTAGAGAGATGAGCCTAAAAACAAAGCAGGGACAACAATCTGAGGAGCAACAAACTAATCTGCTAAATAAGATACCAGAATGCAAGATAACACACTGTAATACAATAAAATACAATATAATTAGAATTGAAGCTAATAAATCAAATAAAATTAGAGGGGGTGCCTGAAAATGGAAGGCCTTACTCTAATGTTGAGGAAATGTAATTGGGCTGAACAGAAGAGAAAAGAGGGGGCGTCTCCTGATATGTGAAAGTTTTATCTTTTCCCTCTGAACGGAAACAGGAGCAGAACTGCAAACGGTCCTCTGGGGAATATAGTTCTCTTCACAGACAGGTACCCAGAACTGGAACACTAACTCTTTAACTCCCAGTGCAGTATATGATGTTGTGACGCAGAATACTGATTACCAAAAATCATAAAGCCATGGCACTGACCATAAGCATTTGATTAGCAACGAGAACCAATTCAAGATGTATCCCAACATAAGCTCAACAAGAGTTAAAATCTAAAATAACGTGGGTCAGATGTTACAAAAGGACTAGGGGATTATATGAATATGTTAGTTTGATTCATTTCATGGACCAAACCCATCCATGACTGGGACTGAAAGTAGAGTTACATGAGACTCACAATTATTTGCTGTTTCTGGAATTCCAGTGTCATGGTTATTACTATCTTTCTGCAGGAGATCTGTTAGTAAGTGCGTGATGTAATTTGTGGGTGTGATACAGAAGAGTTTGGGGAAATTCTCCTACCCCCAGAATGAACTTCAGAGCTACCTCTACCAACAGTCAAATGTAACATTCTGCCTTGTGCGGCGCTGCTAGCTTAGACTGTTTGAAGAGTTCGTTACTCTTCTTTTCTGACTTGGCTTGGAGAACCCACAAGTGCACTACGGACCTGACACATCACATTCCAATAACTCAGTCACACACTTGATTACCATCTCAAAGCCTGCACCAGCACTGAAATTCCATTCCAGTTTCCGTGGCAGACACTGTCACAGAGCGGGGTTGGTCAACCAGGAAAGTGCTACGAAGGTGACAATAATAGGGAAGGGGGCACAATGTATTTTTCACTTCTTCTCAGTACTCTGAAGAATACACTTGCGCTGCTCCTTGAATGATATGCAACGCTATCAGGGTTGGGCAAGAAGTAGAAATTCCTCCAGAAATACAATTCCTCACCTGAAACACTGCAGCAAATCCAATCAAGCACGACTTCTAAGGTAAAGATTCACATATCACAAACATCTGAATTACCAGCAAAGCTTCCGTAGGAGGTGTCACCTTTCCAACAGTTTTTCAAGGCCTTCTGGAAGAAGATAATGTTTTTTACTGTTCCTAACCTTCCCATTGCCTGAGGGAAAAAGAGGGGAACAAAATCCCAGTTACTTCCAATGAACAGATCCTCTTTTCAAACAACTGAACCACTGCATGCTACATCACTATGTAAACATACAGTCTGAACTCAGTACTGTTACGAGAAAATACGTTCATTCCCGTTTGGACGGGCAGCCACATTTTAACCCTCTCTGTCCTTTCTTTTTCCCATCCTCAAATGTATTCTCTAGACATTTCTCCAGTGTCTAGCCAGAGAGAATGCAACATTTCCTTCCAACACCTACCATAAATACATAGGCATTTGTGATTCAATTACATGTTGTTATTACATATTATGCGTGTGATGTGAAAGTCTTTTAGGATATATTTTTCCTCTCCCAGAGTTATCTGTTACCCCACTTAACCTTAGCAAAGTTATATTCCTCTATCTGAGAGCAAATTGGAATATATGATTTTGGAGGCTCAGTAAGTAGAAAATAACACTATTTTTAAAAACCCAGGGGCACCATAGTTCATTACTGCTCTGTATGTCTTTGGAATTTGTGTGAAAAATGAGAAAGACATAGTTTTCTATCACTTCAAAGCTATGTGAGTGTATCTTAACTATAATTATTGCACACATTATCTCACACAGGAATGATATGTTATTGTAGGGCAAGCACTTCGTAAAGAGCTATGATAGAAGTAACGTACTCTGTACCTTTCCCTATGTACTGCAGAGGGGGATACAATGCATCTACTGAAAGAAAACGATGCATTTTTTTTGCATGAAAGATCAGTAATACTTTCCAGTGCTTTCTTATTCGGAGGTAATATTTTCATGACACAATGCTAGTAAAGTTAATAACTGTTAGATAATATCTGGATTTTGTTTGGTTTTTCTACTTTCTTCATTACACAGTCACTACCACACAGTTTCTGTTGGCCTTGTAGAAGTCGCACCAAGATCTGAAGTGTACCGAAGTGAGAATCAAGGAGAAACATAAACACCAGAAAGTAGACTTTTGCTGTACATGGAGTTGTTCTAGTGACTCACATTAACACCACAACTTTCCATGGAATGAAAATGGTAACACTGAAGCTTTAGAAACCTTCTCTGTATTCACAAATAATGTTCCACGCCAGTTCACCCACTTCTTGCTCACTGAGTACTTAAATTTTGAAGAATACATGAAGGACGCTTACCATTTGAGTGAATGAGGTGAAACACTCAGGACATCTGTATCTGTACTGTGCACGTAGTGCTTTGAAGCTGTGAAGAACTGTGGTGTCGTGCCACACCTACAAACAAGGAAACGGAGAAGACATGAGATAATCCACACTCCACAGAGATATCTCACTGACATGAGATAATCCACATGTCAGTGCTCCAGCTTGTCTCTAGCTGAAGATTCATTAAGCTGGAACCTATTATTTATGGCATTTGCATAGGCTGTGGGTCAGCGCTTTCTGATTATATTACAAGCAATTTAGAGAGATACGCTTTGAAAAGAAATAAAAGCACCAAACCAGCTGCTTCTAAGGCTTTTTGATCAATATCAAACATCAAGGTTGCAAACACTGTACCTCCAAATATAATTTCTTTCTTTCTTATGCAGCGCAGTCAAAAAAACAAACAAACAAACAAACAAAAAAAAACAAAAACAAAAACCAGAAGCTTTGCTTCGTCACTTCTCCAGAGAGTTAAAAAACCAGAAACAGCCAAAATTTAAAATCAGATGTCTTTTAGGTTTATGATGGCATTTTAGTGATCACTCCACTGCATCTTAATGAGTCACTATCAGTCACCATTACTATAGCACCAACACCATATTCACACAGGCAGTTTCTTCTTCACGTGCTCTCTGCTTGGCAGCCTTGTACATTCACAGCCCAAGGATATACCAAAGCATTCAACAGACCACGAGAAATCTGCTCTCCTTATTTGTCTACGGTTTATCTGTATCTCTTCTGACACATCCAGGGGGTTAATGCTGACAGCTTTGGTGAAGACAGTTGGTAAGTAGTGAATTGGGTAAAACTAGTACTAAGCAGGAATTAATTCTAATTCATTCTAAAACAATTAGAATGCCCTCCTTTCTCTAGGCATTAAACTTTATCTTTGCACCAAATACAGGAAAACAGTCAGGTTTAATATTTCCAATAAAAAGCTGAAAGGAAAAAATTAATTTTATTAGAAATATTAGCAGCTCCAGATTTCTGTTTCCTTCCTTTTTTTTTTTTTTCCCCGGAGCGGGAGGTTGGAGGACCATTTACTTCTACAATGAAACGATAACAGAAAACTGTTTGTCCCTAAGCTTCTGGTAGTGTAGAGCTGCCAAAAATCAGATAGTACGTTTTGCCAATATTGTTTTTCTAGAACTTCCTGGTTTGTTATTTTTGCGTCGGTTGGACCTTATATTTTCACCTGTGTACATTTAACCATGACATAAATCAGCTCACCTTTCTCCTGTAAAAAGTCACCGGCGGGATGCATCCACACGTGCTGGGGGAGACGGCAGATGTGACTGCTGAATCACTCTCTGTCATCTTTGACAGGTCTTGGAGAACAGAGGAGGTGCCTGAGGACCGGAGGACAGCCGATGTCACGCCGGTCTTTGGAAAGGGCAAGAAAGAGGATCCGGGAAACTCAAGGCCACTCAGTCTCACCTCTGTCCCTGGAAAAGTGATGGAACAGCTTGTACTAGATACCATCTCTAAGCAATTAGAAGAGAAGAAGGTGATCAGGAATAATCAGCATGTATTCGTCAAGGGAAAATCACGCTCAACGAATCTCGTAGTCTTCTCTGATAGCATCACCAGCTGGGTAGATGGAGGGAGAGCAGTGGATGTCATCTACCTTGACTTCAGCAAGGCTTTTGATACCGTCTCCCATGATATCCTGATATGGAAGCTGAGAAAGTGTGGGATAGATGAATGGATGCTGAGGTGGGTTGAGAACTGGCTGAGTTCAGAGGGTTGTGATCGGTGATGCAGAGTCTGGTTGGAGACCTGTGAGCAGTGGTGTTCCACAGGGGTCTGTCCTGAGTCCAGTCTTGTTCAATGTCTTCATCGACAACCGTGATGAGGGGATAGTGCCCACCCTCTGCAAGTATGCCAATGATACAAAGCCGGGAGGAGTGGCTGACACACCTGAAGGCTGTGCTGCCATTCAGAGAGACCTGGGCTGAGTGGAGAGCTGGGCAACAATAAACAAGTTGAGATTTAACAAAAGCGGGTGTAATGTCTTGCACCCGGGAAGGAATAACTGCAAGTATCAGTACAGGTTGGGGAATGACCTGCTGGAGAGGAGCTCTGAGGATAAGGACCTGGGGGTCATGGTGGACAACAGGTTGGCCATGAACCAGCAGTGTACCCTGGTGGGCTAGAAGGCCAATGGGAACCTGGGGTGCATTAAAAGGAACATGGCCAGCAGGTCAAGGGAGGTGATCCTCCTCCTCTACTCTGCCCTGGTCAGGCCTCAGCTGGAGTCCTGTATCCAAGTCTGGGCTCCTCAGTACAATAAAGACAGGGATCTCCTACAAAACAATCCAGCGGAGGGCCACAAAGATGATAAAGAGCCTAAAGCATTTCCCCTGTGAGGAGAGGCTTGGCGACCTGGGTCTGTTCAGCCTTGGAAAAAGAAGATTGAGAGGTGACCTACTTAATGTTGATAACTATCTTAAGTGTGGGAGTCAAGGAGACACGGCCAACCTCTTTTCAGCAGCCTGTGGGGTCAGAGCAAGGGGAAACAGCCATGAACTGAAGCACAGGAAGTTCTGCACCAATATGTGAAGAAAATTCTTCACAGTGAGGGTGATGGAGCACTGAAACAGACTGCCCAGGGGGGTTGTGGGTCCTCCTTCTCTGGAGATATTCAAGGCCCACCTGGACACCTACCTCTGCAGCTTGTTGGAGGGGGGGCCTGCTTTGCAGGGGGCTGGATTCAGTGATCCCTGGGGGTCCCTCACAGCCCCTAGAATTGTGTGATTCTGTGATCTCCTTGTGAATCATCTTTTCTTGTGTGAGAAGACAGCTCTCCTCACTGGATGAGGATTGAAGAATCAGCTGTTCATTTGGATGAAGGCAATTTGAGACATCACTTTGAACTGTTGCTACTGCACAAAAGAAAAGGCAACATAAAATGGACATGTGGTGCTTGTAGGAGTCACCCTTCCGAACATCAAATCTGTCAGTCTTCATTGCGTATCTTAAATGTTAAAAAAAATTGTAGAAAAATATTTGTTTAACATCGGTCAGGTGTGATTAAAGGTGCATGAAACAAGCAACAGAAGAGGAAAACATCAGAAAATTAAATTCCACAAAGTGAAGTGATATGAAGATACCAATATGTATGTTATTTAAGATTAATGGTATTAAGGGGCCACCTGAACAAGAAAATTCATGAAAAGAGGAGAATGAAGACTTTATAAAAACAGGGTGACTGGTCAAAAACCGGAATAGCCCAGTTAACCTTGCTGTATAACAGTGTTTTAAACCTTGTAGAACAAGAAGAAAATTAATACTTTAAAGGCAGTGACCTAAAGCTCAGACCATCCAACATCATCTGGGGCACACGTAACACAGTTACTGAAGCTGATGATCTAAACATGAAGAAAAAAATGTGGAGTAACACAGTAAAAAAATACCCATTATTCACACAGCTGTGTGTAAGGAAAGCACAGAGGAGGTGAGTTTTAGACACTGTACTCAACTGAATTGCTACTTTATAGAATTGCTTGTTTACTCAATTCAGTTTCTAAATTTTACATTCCAAAGACTTCCTATTATACGTAGAAACATCTTAGAGGAAAAATGGTAAGAGATGTAGAAAGAAGTGTTGAGGTATCATTTTTATTGGTTGGGAAAATCTTATTTATCTTCTTACTCCACAGCAGATATCACCACAAATACCCCAAAGGAAGGGTACTCTTACAGACAGATGACACCTTACATACTCCTGTTGAATAGAATCAGACAGAAGCAAACAAAACACAAAATGACTTTCAGATGTACTACGGCAACATAGTAAATATAATACGGTACATTTTTTCTCCAATACATTGTTTAATTAATTTTACAGATGTTTCTTCTGATGATCTACGGTGTTCAATAGCAAAAAGGAATACTTTGTCAAGGAGCAGCCAGTACCAAGGACTTGGCATGAACTATAAGACCTAAAGAGGTGAGTACATGTGAACATACTTCCTACATACTTCCTGCTTATGATTTTGAAATCCAATTATTTCTGTCCATAACAAGACAAATCTGAGCACTAATCTCCTTATAGTTTGTGAGACACTTACTTATGCTGATGATGGGAGCTACAGAAACAAATAGAATAGCGTTTGCCTTTAAATTGCAAATTTTATGGTTTTTCAAGACAAACTCACTCCTCCATATCCAACTTCAAAGATCTCAACTCTTGATCCCCAGCAAAGCTACCCTCAAGTCACATGGGGAAAAGGAGAAAAACAAGTACAGTTTCTAGAGATTTTGATAAAATGTTTGGATCAGATTGTGAAAGGCAGTCAGTTATGTAATTCCCATTAGTTTCAAAGTGAGAAAAAACACGTAAACATAGTTCATAGCCTGCCGTATTTCACATCTTCATCAAATACCAGGGCATTTCCCTTCATAATTTTTCGACAAATTTACTGCTGCTAGATCTGTACTGTTCAAAATTTCTTTTACTCAGTGAAACAGCTTCTACGTTTCCCTCTTTTACGCTAATGCATTTAAAGCTACAAAGAACACCTCTTCCCCCCCCCCCCCCCCCCCCCCCTTCAGCTGCAGGGGGTAAAGGAGCAATGAGGGAGTACTCAAACACATTGTTAAAATATGTACATCAGTTAATGAGAAGCCCTACAAATAAAGCTATTGTAACTGTAGATAAAATAAACAATTAATAGGATACCAAAAGAGCAAATCTACTATCAAAACATTTTCTATTTTGCATATATTACTCTACATATGTTCTAGGAGGATCGCCCACAACATTAGATGGGAACATGGGAGGTGTGGTAGTAGAAGCTGAACCTTCCCACCAACATCCCATTACATTTTGTTGCCTTGAGACAGACAGCAGCAGAGGGGCAGTCTGACAGAATGGCATCCAACATGGAAGTGCATGGGAAGCAAAGGCATGCCACTGAATTCCTCCGTGTGGAAAAGATGGCACTTGTTGACAGCCACCGAAGCTTGCTGAACATTTTTGGAGACCAAACATGGGATGTGGACACACGGAGGAGGTTGGTGGTGTGTTTCAGCAGTGGCAACTCAGGGTCACCTCTGCTAGCGCAGATAGATACGAGTGCAGCATGCAGGCTCTTGTTCATCACTGGCAAAAATGCACCGATACGGGCAGTGACCATTGAAAAACAGTATTCTGTAGCTGAGAATTCTCTCTCTCAAATAGTGTCGTTGTGCTGGTTTTATCTGTTGTATTTTCCGTGGAAATACCTACGAGGCATTACTTTCAGAGCAACCAACACAAATACAAAGTCAGCTACCGGTCACTAGGTTAGGTCGGGACTTCATTTGCTGATAGGAGAAGACTTCTAATGTCAGGAAAGGTCCAGGGGTTGTTGTCACTTGTCTGGCTCAAAAAACTTGTAACAGAGAATGTTTTTTCTCACGTACTCAGTAGGCGTATCCAGCAGGCAGCAGGGTTTATTCTGCTTTAGAACCAGACTGAAAACACAAACAAGGAAATTACATGAGGGTAAATGTTACTCCTGGGCTTGGGCCGCCTCAGTGGAAAATCTAATTCTTGTCACAGAAAAACACTCAGTGTTACATGGAAAAGTTACAGCTGCAAGACTTTCCTAGAGCAACCCTAAACTCCCTTCTTTCTGTGGTGCCAACAGGGCAAAATAACAAGTAGATTACGTTACACTAGCTTTGTCTCAAGCTCTTGGTGTTAATGCACTCAGAAGTCAAACAGAGAGAAACAGAAAAGTAACGCACTAAAGGCTGACTGCCCTAGAAAGGCCTCAGTCACAAGCAGGACTGTGTGATAGATACATTTTCAGAAGCTAGTAATCAGGGCTAATACAATAAACATGAGATCACAGATGAACCATGTATTTCAAGAAAAATAAGCTCATGAACTGTTTCTATGGTGAGAATCGCTTCATTTGAGATGAGGCAGCAAAACTGTGTGATGTTACCCTTTCTACAAGTTGGGTAAAGCACTGTGGAATCCGTTGCTGTAAATAAAGCTGATTGAGGGAAATCCTCGTGTAACCACAAAAAGATCTTTGCCTCTCCTCACCACGTGATTTTATTTAAGTTCCATCAAATCAGCAAGAGCATATATCTGATTTCTATTAATTCAAAATCAGAGAAAAGCATAGCAGCATTCAGGATTACCCAGAATAAATGAAATCAATTTTCCCAAAGTCCAAACTCTTTTTCCTTTAATGCTAGCCAGTAGGCCATCTCCCACCAGCTGTTCCACCTTGATTTCTCTTCCTGTCCTGTGCAGAAGAGGGAGAGCCCAGGTAGTTGAATAGCCACGAGACAAATCTAATCCAGCAAACCTGGCTTCACCTTCACATTGTTCCTCAACCGTAGGTTGATTTTTCCTAGATAATAGAACAGAGAAGATAATCACATGCAGCAGTAGAGGATATGGTTAGGATACTAAGGCAGTTAAACACCACCCTTTAGAAAAGGGGGAAAGAAGATTGCACTTGACGTTCCACATCTAAAACTGAATACTGCAGTCAACATTTAAGAAATGCTTGCTTCTATCACAAAACTATTTAATTACTACTTTATTTCCAATGTGTCATGGTTTTATGATTTTTGTTATCAGTATTCCGCACCATACCATCATGCACTTGGAGAAGACCTACGTACCCCAGATGGCCGGTCACCGTTCTGTTTCTGTTTTCCCTTCAGAGGGAAAGATAAAACTGTTCGCAGGTCATGAGTCATCCCCCTTTCCCCTTCTGCTTGTCTCTGCAGCTTACGTGCTCCCTAGTGGTCTCATCTTCAGCATTAAAGTCCTCAGTTTTTGGACACACTCACTTTATATGATTTATTAGCCTCAATTCCAATTATATTCTATTATGTTGCGTTCTCGTGCATTTTGATATCATATCTAGTACATTAACTTTCCTCCTCAGATCACTGCTGCTGTTTCGTTTTTAGGCCTACCTCTCAACCCTTTCCCTTTTTCCCCCTTCCCTGGGGCATGTGTCCGTGGGTACCCCTGCCCCATTAGTAACGGAACCAGGCCAAATCAGCCCATAAATCGTTGACAAATGGAAACATCGCTATTGAGAAGTGCTACACTATTTTATATTTCCTTTCTGTTTATTTTTAATTTCTTATTGAGAGAATTGTCTCAAATGACACAAATAATCCCATAAAGCAATTGCAGTAGCAGGAAAAGAAACATCTGTTTCACGTGGATCGTTCCTGCTTGCCAAAACCTGACTGACATCAGACTCACAAGGATGTGGTCATTCCAGCACACCTGGGGAAAATTTCATTTCTTGGAATTCTTTGGTACAGCAGACAGACAAGCAACGACACAGACTATCAACCAAATGGCTCAGCAAGGAAACACAACACTGATATTTCAAAATCCAAAGAAGAATTCTTTACTCGAGATCAGAGCAACATTTTACTGCAATTCTCAAGAGCAGCCTCAGCTAGCAAACCCAGTACCTCATCCTGTCCTTAGAAGGATGCAAACCATCAGCCTCTCCTCTTCTTCAGATCCCCAGTCCCACCCTGCTCGTCTGCCAGCACTGGATATCGGTCACAGAAATCCTACCAGGCATAAAGCAGCCCCCGAGAATAAGCACCTCTACCTCTTCAGAACGCTTAACTTTCAGTATATAGAAACAACTTCAGAAAGCAAAACCAATGACATTTATCAGCCTTCCTGGAGTAAGATATTTCAGGAAACACTGTAGCTGAGGCCTTCATCTTCAGCCATGTGAAAACGCTCATGTTTCTTTAAATGAAACAAACAAACTTAAGACATCCTCCATTATTTTATCAGGGAACTTTTTAAATAGCAACACTTCTGCTTTGAATATGGCGAGTTAAACTCATTTTTCTAAAACTATATTCAGTGCTTGATGCTATGATGCAATGTGGTGGCATTGCAGCTCTGCCTTCAGATGATTGCTTTTGTGTTACAATTCAGTCAAAAAAAAAGAAAAAAGGAAAAAAAATGAATCGAGTAGACTTAGGCATTCTCATAAGCATCAAGAGTAGACTTAGGCTTGTTTATGAGAATACCTTTTTTACCAGTCATACACATAAAAAACACAAATGGCACATATAACATGCCACCAAATGCACAACTTACTAGTGTGCTCACGTACCTGAAGGAGGGAATAAAGATGACCGTTAGGCTCTTTCCTGTGGTGTCCAATGACAGAACAAGAGGCAACGGGCACAAAATGTAACACGGGTGGGTTTCCTCCAAACATCAGGAAACCTTTCTTTACTGTATGGGTGTCAGAACACTGTCACAGGCTGTGCAGTATCCTTCCCAGGAGATCTGGGAAAGTTGCCTGGACGTGACCCTGGGCAGTTTGAGATAGGTTCCCTTGCTTGAACAGGTGTCCTCCAGAGGTATCATCCAGCATCAACCACGCTGTGATTTTACATCCATCACACAGTCATGCATGGCTGCATCTCAAGTATCGGAGGAACCAGCTTACGGGTGAAAGCATACAAAAATCAGCTGGTGTTAAAGAAAGACTTTTCCCTGAAATAGCATTGAGAATACACAAGCGTACACATTCTTAAATCACTGATAAAACTCAACTACTTCATCTGACTAGAAGATTAGCTAGGACATTTGCTGACAGTTTCCATCAATCACACATTTTTAAAATAGCTGATCACTACATCCAGTTGGTTTTTAGTTTTCAATAGGTTTCATAAATTAATTTTTATGCTGTTCATAGCTCATCAAAAGTCAGACTGGTGAGCACTCAGCACACAGCAGCATCGCGCACAGACATGTCAGTGTGCAATTAGTGGGTCAGTTACACCTACAACACGGGCTTAAGCATTTTATTTAAGGACCATTTGTAATGCCAGATGTTATACCAGTACCTAGTGATTCAAAACACCCACGGACTGACACATCAAATATGAGAGTACAATGTCAACACTTGTGAAAATTTTGAGAAGAAAGTTTGAAGAAGGGATAAAAAGAAGAAAACGATGCAGTATTTTAACAGAAAGGCTTCGGGAACCCCAACAAGTAGGTAGAGAAACTTATATTATCAATGTTTTGTCTGGTTGTTTTTTGTTTTGTCTTGTTTTGGTTTTTTTTTTTTTATGTTTTGGCAAATACAGGTAACAGGAATATCATGAGTAAAGTAATAATTCATTGAAAAAAAGGAGTTAGAAACTCCACACTTACTTACGCTCATCATCCTCAGACAGAATCCTGAACGTTTTTGTGCAGAGACATCAGTTCTGCTTTCTTTTCCTCTTGCAGTTTTTAATATAAAGGTAGTGAGACATGGGAACAGGTTGCTCAGAGAGGTGACTGATGGCCCATCCTCAGAGACATTCAAGGTGAGCTTGGTCAGGGCTCTGAGCAACCTCAGAAGGGCACTCTGCAAAACTGTGTCTGACATGGAAGTGCAGGTGAAGCAAAGGTGTGGAATTTAATTCCTCCACATGGAAAATCTACATTCATTGATGCTTGCTGAACACTTCACGGAACCAAACAGAGTATGTGAGTTCCTTCAGGAGGTGGGTGGTGCATTTCAGCAGGGCTGACTGTGGCAGTGAATCACCTCCACTGGTGCAGATTTTTATGAGCACGGCATGCAGACTCCTGCTCATTGCTAGTGAAAATGCATCGCTAGTGATGGGGACTGTGCTGAAAAACAGTATCGTGCAACTGAAAATTTTCTCTCTCAAATAGCATCGTTGTGTTGTTTTTATCTGTTGTGGTTTCCATAACAATAAATGAGGCATTACTTTCAGAGTGACGTACGTACTGTATATATTTTCATACACTCCAGCAAATGTACATTTACATTTAACAGCCTATGCTCTGGTGATACTCGAAGATACAGATGTTTAAGACTTACATGTAAATACTATTTCTAAAGGTTATGATTTGCTACACTAATACAATTTCCTTGCTTGGCCCTACTGACAGAGCAGTGTGCTACAGTTAACCACACTGAAGCGAGACAGAAGGCTTATGCCAAGAACAAGCAGCCAGCTTACAAGACCTCATTGTCATCCTCCCATTCATTTAACAGCTGTGTGAGTAAAGAACTTCTCAGCCCATTGACACTGAACACTTCTCAGATTTTCTTCCCCTCAAGTAAATAGCAGTGCATCAAACAGATTTCCTCTGTTTACCCTCAGCTATTCAGGAGTATCTGAAGCATCTGAACCCCCTACAAAGCTGGCAAAGCTTCTCTGTGTAAAAACTGCAAGGCACCATAATAGAGTCGACTGATTAAGAAACCTAAATTTTCAGAGCCATTGTCATGATTTAGCTGGAATTACGAGTTGTTCCGAGATGCCTACGAACAGCTCATTCTCACACAGGAATTTAATCATCTACGTACTTTCACTTGTATACAAATACTTGATTCCTCATTTTAGTTGAGAATTTGAGACTGACTACTAGTTTTAATATAAAAACCCACCAGCTGATTTGCTGAAATGTAAAATTTCTAAATTAAAAAAAAAAAACCTCTTCCATTCCATTTTTAGTAGGGGATGGAACACTGGTATGGATCTGCTCTGAACCCAGGAAAACTCAGTTCCAAAATAATTACTAGCCTAGTTACAAGATATGACAAGTGAAATCTTTCTAACAATTCCTGGGATGTCCCATTTTCCAGGGGAGATCTCCAGTTCTAAAGTATTAGTTTGACAGAGATTTCTTCTGGTTTTATTCCATTTATTCCACCACTACCAAAAAACTACCTTGCATATACATACAAGCACTATGTTTTCCAGTTACTTGTTTTGTACATTCAAAGATTGGAGTTATTCTTGGTTATTACATGACTTCCATCAAGAGCTCCCGACACTGTACCTCCCCATGTCAATGACCACCTCCTCTTGACATCAAAATGTGAATTTTTGAGCTACTGTGGCAAAAAGTCATTATATTTTGCTAGTGATTTTTAAAGCAATTAAAAAGCTTAAAAGCAACATGAAGTATTCTGGGAAACAAAGGCGTGTTAACACACATGACCGCACAGCCAAGGTTTTCTTGTTGGTTCAAAAGCCAGACCCCCTTAAATGGAAGGGAAATGCCATGATCCACCTGAATTAGATACATTTTGGCAGTGGAACAGAGCTTATTTATTACTGTATCTTTAATAAACGGTCATTATCAGCAAAGTTTTTCAATAACGTTTTCACAGAAAAGGCTTCATTGCAAACACTTGTGGGAAAACTGGACTGCCACCATCAGTGATATTTCATCTCTCCCGGGAATATCACTTTTCTCTGTTCTTAATTGAGTGGTATCCCCACATTCTAAATTGCCATATTCTCCTGCAAAATTACTCACATCACCAGTGCTGCCAACAGACAGAAGATTTTCTGTTGATAATGTGTGTAAAAGAAACAAGCATACTAAATTCTACATGCTCAGTTCCATTCTCTGCTTTTAAGTGGAAAGTTCTGTGGTTTTTTTTGTTTGTTTGTTTTACTTATTTTCCAACAAAAAACATGTTCGCATTTCCATTTGACTACAACATCTATTAAGTTGTTTTTACTTATGCTCCTTTCAAATAAAGGGGGGATCCTTCAGAAGCATTCATCTCTTTTGTCACTGTGCTCTTTCTAGCAAAAAGATATATCAGGAAATATATCAAGCAAATATATTTGCTTTCCTGAAGCCCTGTGGGGAGTCCCTGCTTAGCAGCAAATACTGACTTGTCACTTTTACTGAAGGCACAATCCTCTCAATGCTGTGCATGCAAAACCGCCACAAACTGCAGTGCCCCAGGGTAAGACCTGCTACAAAGAGTAATGGTCCCTAAGAATGTGGGTGATTTTTTTTTTTTTAATCCAAGTGCCAGCAACAATAATTATGGAACCAAATTTTCATAGGATCATGGAGTTGAGTTGGAAGGGACTCTTGGGTCATCTAGACCAACTCCCTTGCAGTGAACACCCACAGCTAGATCAGGTCACTCAGAGCGTGGTCCAGACTGACCCTGAATGTCTCCAAGGACAGAGCATCCACCACCTCTCCGGCCAACCTGTTCCAGTGCATCACTACCCTTACTGTAAAATACTTCTTCCTCATACCCTATCTATATTTCTCTTCTTTTAGTTTGAAACTATTTCCTCCTGTCCTATCATAATAAACTGCTAGAGAGACTGTCCCCTTCTTTCTTACAGCTCCCCTTTAGATACCAAAAGGCCATGTAACGCTGTAACATGAGAGAAAGCACCACAATGAAAGCAGAGTAGTAAGGGCCCAGGCTGCAGCAAGGGAGGACTTGCTTGAATACAACAGCTGTAGGCACAGAACCAAAGAAAAGCTGCTGCTTACCTGAGGAAGGTCTCAAGCACACAGGGATCTCCAGAAAGATCTACTTGCCTCCACTGCCAGCCCTGAAATGAAGTCTGGGAAGGGGTGGATCCTGGCTCCACCACTCCCAGCCACTCAGCTGCATTGCATGCACCTTGGTCCTGCCTTTCCACCAGGTTCTGCATCAGTGTTTAAAGCCCTGACATTGCATTTACCCTACAGACTGTTATTCTACATATCAAAACTAGTTTCCCATTCAAGAGGAGGGAAAAAGACTTGTTACTCTTGACTTAATGACACAAAAGGTACACTTCCAAAATTTGAGACTATGCATGATTCTAGATTAAACAAAACTGCAGCCGTGTATGCAGTTAATTCCACGGTGCTAAGGCAACTTTTTTTCTGAGTACGTTCATCTGGAAACAACAGAAGGAGGCGACTGACAAAGCCCATAGCCTTTCTAGTGCTCAGGAGCTGAATTTGTTAGCAAATACTTCTCCCCTAGTCTCTCTGACAGTTACAAACAAAGCACAAGCTAAATTCCCATGTATATGTGTCTAAAAAGCCAAAGAGAAAGTCAGATAGGTTCTACACTACTAAAATGTTGTGCAGTCAAAGCAGCAACAACAGGAAAAAGACATTGTTCCAGTAGTATCACTGTGTTGGAGAGTCTAATAATGCTGGTAGACCTACTGCTGAGTATCAATGCTACAGAACATCTTTCAAGCTTCTGAAAGATGCTGCAGTACCATTTCAATCTACACTGCGTGAGTTTTGTCAAAAGGAAGAACAGGGCACATAGGGAGAAGGAAAAATTTCATCAAGAGTTGAAGTAGTGCCTGCAAATCCTGAGAGTTCTATCAACTTAATGTAGAACATAGAATCCAAACAATTGCAACAGGAGTGCTTTGCTGGATTTCCTGCCCTGTGTCATCAGATATCACACACGTTTTAACTTAGGAATCACACCTGTTACCAAAATACAGAGATGAAAAATAGACTGGTTTTGCTGTTTGAATGTCAATCAGACATGCCTCTAACTTCAGCACATTCAGTACAACACTAACAGCACACGTAAAGGCCATTTTGCCTTGACTTTCTGAGCAAAACTGTATGTGGTTCTAAAGTTATACTCTAAAGCACAGCATTATAAAGAATATCATCTTCAACAGAACTTTAAAAAATCAATTATAGCTCCTTAGAAAGTTAAACTTCAAGCTCTGAAAATAACAGCAACAACAGTCTTTTTCTTACTGTCTCGGGTATCACCCTTTATTTCACTTTATCACAGTCCTTTTTCTGACCCAAAGGAATCCCTTTGTCTTATAGTCAACTTCATACCCAAATGCCAGTAGCTATTAAGACAACCTCTTGCCATTACTAGCACCACCATCTCAGAGAGCCATCTCCCTTTATACACTCAGAGAACAAGGAATGACAAATGGGTTGTCAGCTATGAACTCTCTACAGTCAAGAAGGTTTCAGATCCAGCAAAAGAATGATTGCAAAAAATGCTTGAAAGGTGCACAGAGGAGACAGCAAATCCGTTCTCAAAGTATAAGAGTCACCTGGTACCTGATAAAATGGGCCTAAGTTTGAGGAAACTTGTAAAACGGGCCTAAGGAAACCAGGCGTCTTCCTCTATTTACACCTTATGGAAGCACTGCAACAGTATTTTTACTAGAAAGTCTTTTTAAAATTTCAAAAAGTAACTAAATCAATTCATGGACCCTGAATTCAGTAACGCTTCCTATCCGGGTTCCCGCAGACCTCAGATTAAGCTAATGTTAATTACTGCTACAAAGTAGCAGTAGCTGTGGATCAGCTTTCCCCATTCATTGCCATATTTCTCTCCGCATCTGAAAAGCAAAGCTCTCTAGGTTCTATCTTGTGCGATCCCAACATCTTACAATGGGTTTATTAAAAGCTAAGCAACACTAAGCTTTCTTTATTAAAGATCAACTCTTTTGCCATCTGCTTAGACCTTTCGTGCTCCCTTTTTTCCCATCTTTTCACAAATAACTTGACTTAATGAAAACCATATGATTTTACTATGGACACTATTATTTTGTACTGTAAAGGCCCAAAGGAACTAATGCAAGGCAAAACCGGTTATGATTTTGAAGATGTACACTCCAAGCTTCTTGCACTTCCCAGTAATAGCGTATCTTTTTGCACTCAAAAACTTGTTAATGTCAAAGGATAACATATGAATCTAATGCCTTATTACTATAAAGTCTTAATAATCTAGCTCAAACACAAACAAGAGCTATTATTATTTCACTTGGAATGCATCTTAACTGCTAGACCCAGAAAAGTCTCAAGAGTAATTCATTTAAAAACTATGCAGAGAAACACTTACTGGTACCTACCTTATATTTCATGGGGTTTCTCTGGCTCACCCCTGTGATGCCTTCCAGGGTCCTAAGGCTGATGCTGCTGACTTTGGACAGCAGGTGAGTGGAGCGGCACAGAAACAGTGTGTTTTCTGCAGTGCCAGGAACGTGGGTCTTCCCTCTTGGAATATGCTTGGGTTTATCTAAAAATGCTTTCTGAATACTGCCTTTTTTCTGTTCACAGGTTTTCAGGTGAAATCTGTGAAAACTGGTGGTATGCATTTTCCATTTCTCATGAAGAGCTTTGCAGTAAGCAGGACATCTAATCATTCTTTCCATTCCTTAAGGATTAAATAGCAGTAGAATGCTGCTTTTATTTTTTTTAATATTATTCTTTTCAATTTATATGGTGATTTCCCCTTACAAGACGGGCTCTGATGGGTGTAGCATCACAAAGCTATTAAGCACACATCTGGGATGTATGCAGTATACACAGACATCGCTCACACACGTGATTTCTATCTACTTAGTCTACAGGAAAATACAGAATCATCTCTGTAGGACTACCTCCAACTTTGCAAGACCTATCACTTATAAGCTCATTTGCCTAGAAAAGCCATCAAATTAAGGCAATAAGTTTGTCAGGGGATCATTGAGGCTGTCAGACTATACAAATTCATACACTACCTCAGTTTAACGTTCTCATTTTCTAGATGGTACTCAAAAACGTTTGACCTGTGTTCTAATTAGATTCTAAATTATGCAGGAAGTCTGAAAGTCTGATCTTTTCAGCGTGCTCTGTATACCTGCAGGCAAGAGTGGTTTTCTTCTTTCTCACTGAAAAAAATACTACATGCCAAGTTCTGAAAGATTTCATAGTTCTCTTTTAAAAGATGAACTAAAAAGCATAGAGGTGAAAGACAGGCCTCTGTGCAAGGTACCGGCTGATCCACACAGCTGAGGTGGGACGCTGCAGATACTCGTCCAGAAAAATCTATATTGGTAAAATGATTTGTATCCCTTTGTGCATTGCTACAGAAATACTACTGAAGCTTGTACACAGCATACTTACACCTATTTAAGTTTTACTGGATTTACAACAGCAATCAGAGAACCTTCAGAACTAAACTTCAGGTAGCAGTCTTAGTGTTAGGATAAGATGCTTATCAAAACACATCACACCTTCTGCCACTCCCTTTGTGGTGACTTATCCTTCTAGCTTTCCCATTTACTGGAATTGTTCTTTTAATGCTCTTCTTACCCCACTCTCTTTCTTGGACAGCAGCTAGTTTGACTTGCTCCCCCCCTGCCCCAGTCTCTCCTCCTTCCCCCTGGGAAGCAAAGGAGTGAGCTGCATAAGGCTAAACTACCAGCCAAGTTAGCCACAGCATTAGAGAAGCAAAATCATGAGCCCCATCAATCAAGGCCAAGTTACCACAGAACATGCAGTAACATCAGGTTTGAAAAAAGAGAAGGGATACAGCACCAGCAGAAAGAACCACATTGACAGTTCATGGGGAACCAGGCACATACAACTAACCCTGACCACATTCATCCCATAAACCAAAGAAACGTCTAGCATTTGGCTGACACCTCTGAAAATAAAAACACAAAAGGGAAAAGACTTAAGCACAAGAGAAAGTGGAACAGAGGCATCTTACCTGGCTAAAAACCTACACCTGAGGCTGCTTGACAAAGGACATAGGAAAGATTAAGTGAAGCTAAGCCACATCAGACAGTCCTAGGCCCCAAACAAAGACCACCAATATCCTCACCTCAGCTTGTATGATTTTCCTGAAGGGAGGAGGAAAAGAAAGAGAGCTGTTGGAGAGGATCCAGAGGAGGGACACAAAGATAAACAGGGAGCTGGAGCACCTCCCCTACAAAGACAGGCTGAGGTAGCTGGGCTTGTTAAGTATAGAGAGAAGAAAGCGGCTGGGTAAACTAACCGCAGCATTTCAGTACCTGAATAGAGCCTATAAACAGGAGGGGAGTCAACTGTTTGACAGGATAGATAACAGGAGAACAAGGGGAAATGGTTTTAAGTTCAGGGAGGGAAGATTTAGGTTGGATGTCAGGGGGAAGTTCTTCACTATAAGAACGGCGAGGCAGAGAAACAAGCTGCCCAGAGAGACTGCGGATACACCGTCCCCGGAGATGTTCAAGGCCAGGTTGGATGGGGCGCTGGACAGCCTGGTCTAGTATCAAATGAGAAGGTTAGTGGCCACACCTGTGTCAAGGAGAATGGAGATCCATGATACTTGAGGTACCTTCAAACCTGCACCACTCTGAGATTCTGTGAGAAAGCTTGGCAGGAAAATCAACTAGTAAGAAACAAAATAATTAATGCTACCAAAGACTCAAAACCAAGAATAAGTACACAAAGGAAATGAACAGCAAATATAACAGGAAAAACAACATGGAAAAAAAACTTTATTCACAGCTGACGACGCTGACAAAAAGAGTGATAAAGTCTTACACAACCGTTCAAAACTGTGGCTCCAAAAGGCAAAGAAATACAAGAAAAACAGTCAACAGATGCCCCATCTTGATTTTGCAGCCCAGGTCCCCACGCCGCTTCTTCTTTCTTCTGAAGCAGCTCCTGGAAACATCAGCGGGGACACCATTAGACCTGCGCGGTGGCAAGCCCCCCACCCGGCGGAAAAGGCAAACGCAGCATCGCTAAGGAACTCAGCACGCGGCCACCCAGCCAAGAAAGGCCTCGCAGCCCTGTTCCCTTCCTTCCCCCCCAACCCCCCGCCCCCCACCCCCAGCATCATCCCAGCAAAAACTACTTCGAGCAGCTTTTCTCAGCTCACTGATGCGCGGCGGACTTCCAGCCAGTGCTGCGGGGGATCACAGAGGCGGGCAGACTGGGCAAATGGGGCTGGGCACACAAAAAGCAGCAGCCAAAGAGTCAGCTTCCCTGCTTACAGGGGACCCCCGGCCACTGCCGCCATTGAAAAGGGCCTGGGACTCCGGGACACAGATGCTCCCTGACTTACAGGGCAGCCCCCATCCCTACGGCCGAGGGAGGCTCCTTCTCTCCCAGTCCGGGGCACCTCGACCCACACCCCGCTAGCGGGGCGGTCACCCCACACAGGCTGCCAGCAGAGCACAAACGCTCACGCACCCAGACCCTGATTACAGGCGGGTGGACAACACCCCTGGAGCCACAGAGCTCGGTTTCCCCCCCAGCGGCAGGAGCAACTCTCAGCAGCCAGGCAGCGGGGCGGCACGGCCAAAGGCCGCAGTCGGGATCCCAGCCCCGATTCCAGGGAGGGCGCAAGCCCCACCCCGCGTCTCACGGCCCCGCGCCTCTGAAAGGCCGGGGCCACATTCCCACCTGAGTACAGGGGGTCTCTCAGAACGCAGCTCACCAAGCACACACGGGGGGCACACACAGCCCTGCCTACAGGACGGTACTCCCACACCTCACCCTCTTCAAGAAGCCCCGCGGAGCACGAGGCTCCCGCCAACGCCTGAGCTACAGGCTGGCCCGCCCGGCAGCAGCAGAACATCACCAACGCCTCGTCTTTGGAAGCCCAGGGAGCTACCTCGACCCACCGAGCGGGGAGGTCACCCCACACACAAACAGCACCTCAACCTGCACCCTCTGACGGGACAGGGAGGGGTCACTCCCACCAGCTGGATGGCTAAAGCAGCCGGCTGCAACGCTGCAGCCTCCCCACACCTGATTACAGGGCGGGCGGGCTGCTCAGGGACAGAGGGCTCCAAAGCTTGGGACACGCACCCCGAGTACGGGGCCGTCGCGTTGACAAGCCACCATCAGGCAACGATGCCGAGGGGCCGGGGGAGGAAGAGGGGCAGGGAAACGGCACTACCCTGCTTACAGGGTGGCCTCGGGGTCCGGCGAGCTCCATTTCCCACTCAGGTGCGGAGAGGTGGCTCTCGCCCTCCGTTACAGGGGGCCACGCTCCCCAGGCAGCCAAAGGAGCAGCAAGGCAAAAGGCCAACTACAGCAAAGACCCGAGCCCCGCTTACGGGGAGGTCGCCCAGCACAACGCCAGCCTGGTCACCAAAGGCGCCGGCAGCTCTCAACTCAAACGTGACTGTGCCCCCGCTAACGGGACAGGTGCTTTGCCCAGGGAGCCTCTCTCCTTCCCCCCCGCATCTGCACGCTTCCGCTTCCTCTTCTTGCTTGCTCCTGCCTCCCAGCTCCCCACGCCGCTTCTTCTTCTTCTTCCTTCTGCAGCAGCTCCTGAAACATCAGCGGGGACACCGTTAGACCTGCAGGGTGGCAAGCCCCCCCACCTGAAGGTAAAGGCAAACACAGCATCGCTAAGGAACTCGGCACGCGACCACCCAGCCATGGAAGGCCTTGCATCCCACCCCCTCCCCCCCCCACCCCCGCAAAGTCGTCCCCGCAAAAACCACTTCGAGCAGCGTTTCTCACCTCACTGACACGCGGCGGACTTCCAGCCAGTGCTGCGGGGGATCACAGAGGCGGGCAGACCGGGCAAATGGGGCTGGGCACACAAAAAGCAGCAGCCAAAGAGTCAGCTTCCCTGCTTACAGGGGACCCCCGGCCACTGCCGCCATTGAAAAGGGCCTGGGACTCCGGGACACAGATGCTCCCTGACTTACAGGGCGGCCCCCATCCCTACGGCCGAGGGAGGCTCCTTCTCTCCCAGTCCGGGGCACCTCGACCCACACCCCGCTAGCGGGGCGGTCACCCCACACAGGCTGCCAGCAGAGCACAAACGCTCGCGCACCCAGACCCTGATTACAGGCGGGTGGACAACACCCCTGGAGCCACAGAGCTCGGTTTCCCCCCCAGCGGCAGGAGCAACTCTCAGCAGCCAGGCAGCGGGGCGGCACGGCCAAAGGCCGCAGTCGGGATCCCAGCCCCGATTCCAGGGAGGGCGCAAGCCCCACCCCGCATCTCACGGCCCCGCGCCTCTGAAAGGCCGGGGCCACATTCCCACCTGAGTACAGGGGGTCTCTCAGAACGCAGCTCACCAAGCACACACGGGGGGCACACACAGCCCTGCCTACAGGACGGTACCCCCACACCTCACCCTCTTCAAGAAGCCCCGCGGAGCACGAGGCTCCCGCCAACGCCTGAGTTACAGGCTGGCCCGCCTGGCAGCAGCAGAACATCACCAACGCCTCGTCTTTGGAAGCCCAGGGAGCTACCTCGACCCACCGAGCGGGGAGGTCACCCCACACACAAACAGCACCTCAACCTGCACCCTCTGACGGGACAGGGAGGGGTCACTCCCACCAGCTGGACGGCTAAAGCAGCCGGCTGCAACGCTGCAGCCTCCCCACACCTGATTACAGGGCGGGCGGGCTGCTCAGGGACAGAGGGCTCCAAAGCTTGGGACACACACCCCGAGTACGGGGCTGTCACCGCCGCCAGCAGGACAGGCGGCCACGCAAGGACAGGCCCAAGCCCTGGCTACAGGGAGGCCTTGGCCACAGAACTACCGTGTGGCTCTGATCTGCACTAAGGAAAATAGTAGGAAGACAGGACACTCGCTGCGCTCGCAGGACTAAGAGGGAACACCCCTTTTGCGGCATGCACCAAAGTCCTCCATTCCCCCCTGGGAAGTCAAAGCTAAGCTGCAGCCATCTTTGTGGAGGCCTAAAGGGAAAGCACACCCGCTCAACCACTCCACAAACACAAACAAGGAAAGGAAGGGGAACACGCACACACAGGCACGACTTTCCAGAAGGGAAGGACAACGCAGCACAGCCAACACCTGGGAATAAACCCACAACCACGGGCAACAGACAAGAGCCTGTGACCCGTCCCTAGGCTGCACGGAGGCCACAGACCTCAACGTGCCAAGGGGCTCCTCAGGTAAAGCCAGCGGCCAAATGCCGTGACGCACACCCCGAGTACGGGGCCGTCGCGTTGACAAGCCACCATCAGGCAACGATGCCGAGGGGCCGGGGGAGGAAGAGGGGCAGGGAAACGGCACTACCCTGCTTACAGGGTGGCCTCGGGGTCCGGCGAGCTCCATTTCCCACTCAGGTGCGGAGAGGTGGCTCTCGCCCTCCGTTACAGGGGGCCACGCTCCCCAGGCAGCCAAAGGAGCAGCAAGGCAAAAGGCCAACTACAGCAAAGACCCGAGCCCCGCTTACGGGGAGGTCGCCCAGCACAACGCCAGCCTGGTCACCAAAGGCGCCGGCAGCTCTCAACTCAAACGTGACTGTGCCCCCGCTAACGGGACAGGTGCTTTGCCCAGGGAGCCTCTCTCCTTCCCCCCCGCATCTGCACGCTTCCGCTTCCTCTTCTTGCTTGCTCCTGCCTCCCAGCTCCCCACGCCGCTTCTTCTTCTTCCTTCTGCAGCAGCTCCTGAAACATCAGCGGGGACACCGTTAGACCTGCAGGGTGGCAAGCCCCCCCACCTGAAGGTAAAGGCAAACACAGCATCGCTAAGGAACTCGGCACGCGACCACCCAGCCATGGAAGGCCTTGCATCCCACCCCCTCCCCCCCCCCACCCCCGCAAATTCGTCCCCGCAAAAACCACTTCGAGCAGCGTTTCTCACCTCACTGACACGCGGCGGACTTCCAGCCAGTGCTGCGGGGGATCACAGAGGCGGGCAGACCGGGCAAATGGGGCTGGGCACACAAAAAGCAGCAGCCAAAGAGTCAGCTTCCCTGCTTACAGGGGACCCCCGGCCACTGCCGCCATTGAAAAGGGCCTGGGACTCCGGGACACAGATGCTCCCTGACTTACAGGGCAGCCCCCATCCCTACGGCCGAGGGAGGCTCCTTCTCTCCCAGTCCGGGGCACCTCGACCCACACCCCGCTAGCGGGGCGGTCACCCCACACAGGCTGCCAGCAGAGCACAAACGCTCGCGCACCCAGACCCTGATTACAGGCGGGTGGACAACACCCCTGGAGCCACAGAGCTCGGTTTCCCCCCCAGCGGCAGGAGCAACTCTCAGCAGCCAGGCAGCGGGGCGGCACGGCCAAAGGCCGCAGTCGGGATCCCAGCCCCGATTCCAGGGAGGGCGCAAGCCCCACCCCGCATCTCACGGCCCCGCGCCTCTGAAAGGCCGGGGCCACATTCCCACCTGAGTACAGGGGGTCTCTCAGAACGCAGCTCACCAAGCACACACGGGGGGCACACACAGCCCTGCCTACAGGACGGTACCCCCACACCTCACCCTCTTCAAGAAGCCCCGCGGAGCACGAGGCTCCCGCCAACGCCTGAGTTACAGGCTGGCCCGCCCGGCAGCAGCAGAACATCACCAACGTCTCGTCTTTGGAAGCCCAGGGAGCTACCTCGACCCACCGAGCGGGGAGGTCACCCCACACACAAACAGCACCTCAACCTGCACCCTCTGACGGGACAGGGAGGGGTCACTCCCACCAGCTGGACGGCTAAAGCAGCCGGCTGCAACGCTGCAGCCTCCCCACACCTGGTTACAGGGCGGGCGGGCTGCTCAGGGACAGAGGGCTCCAAAGCTTGGGACACACACCCCGAGTACGGGGCCGTCGCATTGACAAGCCACCATCAGGCAACGATGCCGAGGGGCCGGGGGAGGAAGAGGGGCAGGGAAACGGCACTACCCTGCTTACAGGGTGGCCTCGGGGTCCGGCGAGCTCCATTTCCCACTCAGGTGCGGAGAGGTGGCTCTCGCCCTCCGTTACAGGGGGCCACGCTCCCCAGGCAGCCAAAGGAGCAGCAAGGCAAAAGGCCAACTACAGCAAAGACCCGAGCCCCGCTTACGGGGAGGTCGCCCAGCACAACGCCAGCCTGGTCACCAAAGGCGCCGGCAGCTCTCAACTCAAACGTGACTGTGCCCCCGCTAACGGGACAGGTGCTTTGCCCAGGGAGCCTCTCTCCTTCCCCCCCGCATCTGCACGCTTCCGCTTCCTCTTCTTGCTTGCTCCTGCCTCCCAGCTCCCCACGCCGCTTCTTCTTCTTCCTTCTGCAGCAGCTCCTGAAACATCAGCGGGGACACCGTTAGACCTGCAGGGTGGCAAGCCCCCCCACCTGAAGGTAAAGGCAAACACAGCATCGCTAAGGAACTCGGCACGCGACCACCCAGCCATGGAAGGCCTTGCATCCCACCCCCCCCCCCCCCCCCACCCCCGCAAATTCGTCCCCGCAAAAACCACTTCGAGCAGCGTTTCTCACCTCACTGACACGCGGCGGACTTCCAGCCAGTGCTGCGGGGGATCACAGAGGCGGGCAGACCGGGCAAATGGGGCTGGGCACACAAAAAGCAGCAGCCAAAGAGTCAGCTTCCCTGCTTACAGGGGACCCCGGCCACTGCCGCCATTGAAAAGGGCCTGGGACTCCGGGACACAGATGCTCCCTGACTTACAGGGCGGCCCCCATCCCTACGGCCGAGGGAGGCTCCTTCTCTCCCAGTCCAGGGCACCTCGACCCACACCCCGCTAGCGGGGCGGTCACCCCACACAGGCTGCCAGCAGAGCACAAACGCTCACGCACCCAGACCCTGATTACAGGCGGGTGGACAACACCCCTGGAGCCACAGAGCTCGGTTTCCCCCCCAGCGGCAGGAGCAACTCTCAGCAGCCAGGCAGCGGGGCGGCACGGCCAAAGGCCGCAGTCGGGATCCCAGCCCCGATTCCAGGGAGGGCGCAAGCCCCACCCCGCATCTCACGGCCCTGCGCCTCTGAAAGGCCGGGGCCACATTCCCACCTGAGTACAGGGGGTCTCTCAGAACGCAGCTCACCAAGCACACACGGGGGGCACACACAGCCCTGCCTACAGGACGGTACCCCCACACCTCACCCTCTTCAAGAAGCCCCGCGGAGCACGAGGCTCCCGCCAATGCCTGAGTTACAGGCTGGCCCGCCCGGCAGCAGCAGAACATCACCAACGTCTCGTCTTTGGAAGCCCAGGGAGCTACCTCGACCCACCGAGCGGGGAGGTCACCCCACACACAAACAGCACCTCAACCTGCACCCTCTGACGGGACAGGGAGGGGTCACTCCCACCAGCTGGACGGCTAAAGCAGCCGGCTGCAACGCTGCAGCCTCCCCACACCTGGTTACAGGGCGGGCGGGCTGCTCAGGGACAGAGGGCTCCAAAGCTTGGGACACACACCCCGAGTACGGGGCCGTCGCGTTGACAAGCCACCATCAGGCAACGATGCCGAGGGGCCGGGGGAGGAAGAGGGGCAGGGAAACGGCACTACCCTGCTTACAGGGTGGCCTCGGGGTCCGGCGAGCTCCATTTCCCACTCAGGTGCGGAGAGGTGGCTCTCGCCCTCCGTTACAGGGGGCCACGCTCCCCAGGCAGCCAAAGGAGCAGCAAGGCAAAAGGCCAACTACAGCAAAGACCCGAGCCCCGCTTACGGGGAGGTCGCCCAGCACAACGCCAGCCTGGTCACCAAAGGCGCCGGCAGCTCTCAACTCAAACGTGACTGTGCCCCTGCTAACGGGACAGGTGCTTTGCCCAGGGAGCCTCTCTCCTTCCCCCCCGCATCTGCACGCTTCCGCTTCCTCTTCTTGCTTGCTCCTGCCTCCCAGCTCCCCACGCCGCTTCTTCTTCTTCCTTCTGCAGTAGCTCCTGAAACATCAGCGGGGACACCGTTAGACCTGCAGGGTGGCAAGCCCCCCCACCTGAAGGTAAAGGCAAACACAGCATCGCTAAGGAACTCGGCACGTGACCACCCAGCCATGGAAGGCCTTGCATCCCACCCCCTCCCCCCCCCCACCCCCGCAAAGTCGTCCCCGCAAAAACCACTTCGAGCAGCGTTTCTCACCTCACTGACACGCGGCGGACTTCCAGCCAGTGCTGCGGGGGATCACAGAGGCGGGCAGACCGGGCAAATGGGGCTGGGCACACAAAAAGCAGCAGCCAAAGAGTCAGCTTCCCTGCTTACAGGGGACCCCGGCCACTGCCGCCATTGAAAAGGGCCTGGGACTCCGGGACACAGATGCTCCCTGACTTACAGGGCGGCCCCCATCCCTACGGCCGAGGGAGGCTCCTTCTCTCCCAGTCCGGGGCACCTCGACCCACACCCCGCTAGCGGGGCGGTCACCCCACACAGGCTGCCAGCAGAGCACAAACGCTCGCGCACCCAGACCCTGATTACAGGCGGGTGGACAACACCCCTGGAGCCACAGAGCTCGGTTTCCCCCCCAGCGGCAGGAGAAACTCTCAGCAGCCAGGCAGCGGGGCGGCACGGCCAAAGGCCGCAGTCGGGATCCCAGCCCCGATTCCAGGGAGGGCGCAAGCCCCACCCCGCATCTCACGGCCCCGCGCCTCTGAAAGGCCGGGGCCACATTCCCACCTGAGTACAGGGGGTCTCTCAGAACGCAGCTCACCAAGCACACACGGGGGGCACACACAGCCCTGCTACAGGACGGTACCCCCACACCTCACCCTCTTCAAGAAGCCCCGCGGAGCACGAGGCTCCCGCCAACGCCTGAGTTACAGGCTGGCCCGCCCGGCAGCAGCAGAACATCACCAACGCCTCGTCTTTGGAAGCCCAGGGAGCTACCTCGACCCACCGAGCGGGGAGGTCACCCCACACACAAACAGCACCTCAACCTGCACCCTCTGACGGGACAGGGAGGGGTCACTCCCACCAGCTGGACGGCTAAAGCAGCCGGCTGCAACGCTGCAGCCTCCCCACACCTGATTACAGGGCGGGCGGGCTGCTCAGGGACAGAGGGCTCCAAAGCTTGGGACACACACCCCGAGTACGGGGCCGTCGCGTTGACAAGCCACCATCAGGCAACGATGCCGAGGGGCCGGGGGAGGAAGAGGGGCAGGGAAACGGCACTACCCTGCTTACAGGGTGGCCTCGGGGTCCGGCGAGCTCCATTTCCCACTCAGGTGCGGAGAGGTGGCTCTCGCCCTCCGTTACAGGGGGCCACGCTCCCCAGGCAGCCAAAGGAGCAGCAAGGCAAAAGGCCAACTACAGCAAAGACCCGAGCCCCGCTTACGGGGAGGTCGCCCAGCACAACGCCAGCCTGGTCACCAAAGGCGCCGGCAGCTCTCAACTCAAACGTGACTGTGCCCCCGCTAACGGGACAGGTGCTTTGCCCAGGGAGCCTCTCTCCTTCCCCCCCGCATCTGCACGCTTCCGCTTCCTCTTCTTGCTTGCTCCTGCCTCCCAGCTCCCCACGCCGCTTCTTCTTCTTCCTTCTGCAGCAGCTCCTGAAACATCAGCGGGGACACCGTTAGACCTGCAGGGTGGCAAGCCCCCCCACCTGAAGGTAAAGGCAAACACAGCATCGCTAAGGAACTCGGAACGTGACCACCCAGCCATGGAAGGCCTTGCATCCCACCCCCTCCCCCCCCCACCCCCGCAAATTCGTCCCCGCAAAAACCACTTCGAGCAGCGTTTCTCACCTCACTGACACGCGGCGGACTTCCAGCCAGTGCTGCGGGGGATCACAGAGGCGGGCAGACCGGGCAAATGGGGCTGGGCACACAAAAAGCAGCAGCCAAAGAGTCAGCTTCCCTGCTTACAGGGGACCCCGGCCACTGCCGCCATTGAAAAGGGCCTGGGACTCCGGGACACAGATGCTCCCTGACTTACAGGGCGGCCCCCATCCCTACGGCCGAGGGAGGCTCCTTCTCTCCCAGTCCGGGGCACCTCGACCCACACCCCGCTAGCGGGGCGGTCACCCCACACAGGCTGCCAGCAGAGCACAAACGCTCGCGCACCCAGACCCTGATTACAGGCGGGTGGACAACACCCCTGGAGCCACAGAGCTCGGTTTCCCCCCCAGCGGCAGGAGCAACTCTCAGCAGCCAGGCAGCGGGGCGGCACGGCCAAAGGCCGCAGTCGGGATCCCAGCCCCGATTCCAGGGAGGGCGCAAGCCCCACCCCGCATCTCACGGCCCCGCGCCTCTGAAAGGCCGGGGCCACATTCCCACCTGAGTACAGGGGGTCTCTCAGAACGCAGCTCACCAAGCACACACGGGGGGCACACACAGCCCTGCCTACAGGACGGTACCCCCACACCTCACCCTCTTCAAGAAGCCCCGCGGAGCACGAGGCTCCCGCCAACGCCTGAGTTACAGGCTGGCCCGCCCGGCAGCAGCAGAACATCACCAACGCCTCGTCTTTGGAAGCCCAGGGAGCTACCTCGACCCACCGAGCGGGGAGGTCACCCCACACACAAACAGCACCTCAACCTGCACCCTCTGACGGGACAGGGAGGGGTCACTCCCACCAGCTGGACGGCTAAAGCAGCCGGCTGCAACGCTGCAGCCTCCCCACACCTGATTACAGGGCGGGCGGGCTGCTCAGGGACAGAGGGCTCCAAAGCTTGGGACACACACCCCGACTACGGGGCTGTCACCGCCGCCAGCAGGACAGGCGGCCACGCAAGGACAGGCCCAAGCCCTGGCTACAGGGAGGCCTTGGCCACAGAACTACCGTGTGGCTCTGATCTGCACTAAGGAAAATAGTAGGAAGACAGGACACTCGCTGCGCTCGCAGGACTAAGAGGGAACACCCCTTTTGCGGCATGCACCAAAGTCCTCCATTCCCCCCTGGGAAGTCAAAGCTAAGCTGCAGCCATCTTTGTGGAGGCCTAAAGGGAAAGCACACCCGCTCAACCACTCCACAAACACAAACAAGGAAAGGAAGGGGAACACGCACACACAGGCACGACTTTCCAGAAGGGAAGGACAACGCAGCACAGCCAACACCTGGGAATAAACCCACAACCACGGGCAACAGACAAGAGCCTGTGACCTGTCCCTAGGCTGCACGGAGGCCACAGACCTCAACGTGCCAAGGGGCTTCTCAGGTAAAGCCAGCGGCCAAATGCCGTGACGCACACCCCGAGTACGGGGCCGTCGCGTTGACAAGCCACCATCAGGCAACGATGCCGAGGGGCCGAGGGAGGAAGAGGGGCAGGGAAACGGCACTACCCTGCTTACAGGGTGGCCTCGGGGTCCGGCGAGCTCCATTTCCCACTCAGGTGCGGAGAGGTGGCTCTCGCCCTCCGTTACAGGGGGCCACGCTCCCCAGGCAGCCAAAGGAGCAGCAAGGCAAAAGGCCAACTACAGCAAAGACCCGAGCCCCGCTTACGGGGAGGTCGCCCAGCACAACGCCAGCCTGGTCACCAAAGGCGCCGGCAGCTCTCAACTCAAACGTGACTGTGCCCCCGCTAACGGGACAGGTGCTTTGCCCAGGGAGCCTCTCTCCTTCCCCCCCGCATCTGCACGCTTCCGCTTCCTCTTCTTGCTTGCTCCTGCCTCCCAGCTCCCCACGCCGCTTCTTCTTCTTCCTTCTGCAGCAGCTCCTGAAACATCAGCGGGGACACCGTTAGACCTGCAGGGTGGCAAGCCCCCCCACCTGAAGGTAAAGGCAAACACAGCATCGCTAAGGAACTCGGCACGCGACCACCCAGCCATGGAAGGCCTTGCATCCCACCCCCTCCCCCCCCCACCCCCGCAAAGTCGTCCCCGCAAAAACCACTTCGAGCAGCGTTTCTCACCTCACTGACACGCGGCGGACTTCCAGCCAGTGCTGCGGGGGATCACAGAGGCGGGCAGACCGGGCAAATGGGGCTGGGCACACAAAAAGCAGCAGCCAAAGAGTCAGCTTCCCTGCTTACAGGGGACCCCCGGCCACTGCCGCCATTGAAAAGGGCCTGGGACTCCGGGACACAGATGCTCCCTGACTTACAGGGCGGCCCCCATCCCTACGGCCGAGGGAGGCTCCTTCTCTCCCAGTCCGGGGCACCTCGACCCACACCCCGCTAGCGGGGCGGTCACCCCACACAGGCTGCCAGCAGAGCACAAACGCTCACGCACCCAGACCCTGATTACAGGCGGGTGGACAACACCCCTGGAGCCACAGAGCTCGGTTTCCCCCCCAGCGGCAGGAGCAACTCTCAGCAGCCAGGCAGCGGGGCGGCACGGCCAAAGGCCGCAGTCGGGATCCCAGCCCCAATTCCAGGGAGGGTGCAAGCCCCACCCCGCATCTCACGGCCCCGCGCCTCTGAAAGGCCGGGGCCACATTCCCACCTGAGTACAGGGGGTCTCTCAGAACGCAGCTCACCAAGCACACACGGGGGGCACACACAGCCCTGCCTACAGGACGGTACCCCCACACCTCACCCTCTTCAAGAAGCCCCGCGGAGCACGAGGCTCCCGCCAACGCCTGAGTTACAGGCTGGCCCGCCCGGCAGCAGCAGAACATCACCAACGCCTCGTCTTTGGAAGCCCAGGGAGCTACCTCGACCCACCGAGCGGGGAGGTCACCCCACACACAAACAGCACCTCAACCTGCACCCTCTGACGGGACAGGGAGGGGTCACTCCCACCAGCTGGACGGCTAAAGCAGCCGGCTGCAACGCTGCAGCCTCCCCACACCTGATTACAGGGCGGGCGGGCTGCTCAGGGACAGAGGGCTCCAAAGCTTGGGACACACACCCCGAGTACGGGGCTGTCACCGCCGCCAGCAGGACAGGCGGCCACGCAAGGACAGGCCCAAGCCCTGGCTACAGGGAGGCCTTGGCCACAGAACTACCGTGTGGCTCTGATCTGCACTAAGGAAAATAGTAGGAAGACAGGACACTCGCTGCGCTCGCAGGACTAAGAGGGAACACCCCTTTTGCGGCATGCACCAAAGTCCTCCATTCCCCCCTGGGAAGTCAAAGCTAAGCTGCAGCCATCTTTGTGGAGGCCTAAAGGGAAAGCACACCCGCTCAACCACTCCACAAACACAAACAAGGAAAGGAAGGGGAACACGCACACACAGGCACGACTTTCCAGAAGGGAAGGACAACGCAGCACAGCCAACACCTGGGAATAAACCCACAACCACGGGCAACAGACAAGAGCCTGTGACCTGTCCCTAGGCTGCACGGAGGCCACAGACCTCAACGTGCCAAGGGGCTTCTCAGGTAAAGCCAGCGGCCAAATGCCGTGACGCACACCCCGAGTACGGGGCCGTCGCGTTGACAAGCCACCATCAGGCAACGATGCCGAGGGGCCGGGGGAGGAAGAGGGGCAGGGAAACGGCACTACCCTGCTTACAGGGTGGCCTCGGGGTCCGGCGAGCTCCATTTCCCACTCAGGTGCGGAGAGGTGGCTCTCGCCCTCCGTTACAGGGGGCCACGCTCCCCAGGCAGCCAAAGGAGCAGCAAGGCAAAAGGCCAACTACAGCAAAGACCCGAGCCCCGCTTACAGGGAGGTCGCCCAGCACAACGCCAGCCTGGTCACCAAAGGCGCCGGCAGCTCTCAACTCAAACGTGACTGTGCCCCCGCTAACGGGACAGGTGCTTTGCCCAGGGAGCCTCTCTCCTTCCCCCCCGCATCTGCACGCTTCCGCTTCCTCTTCTTGCTTGCTCCTGCCTCCCAGCTCCCCACGCCGCTTCTTCTTCTTCCTTCTGCAGCAGCTCCTGAAACATCAGCGGGGACACCGTTAGACCTGCAGGGTGGCAAGCCCCCCCACCTGAAGGTAAAGGCAAACACAGCATCGCTAAGGAACTCGGCACGCGACCACCCAGCCATGGAAGGCCTTGCATCCCACCCCCTCCCCCCCCCCACCCCCGCAAAGTCGTCCCCGCAAAAACCACTTCGAGCAGCGTTTCTCACCTCACTGACACGCGGCGGACTTCCAGCCAGTGCTGCGGGGGATCACAGAGGCGGGCAGACCGGGCAAATGGGGCTGGGCACACAAAAAGCAGCAGCCAAAGAGTCAGCTTCCCTGCTTACAGGGGACCCCCGGCCACTGCCGCCATTGAAAAGGGCCTGGGACTCCGGGACACAGATGCTCCCTGACTTACAGGGCGGCCCCCATCCCTACGGCCGAGGGAGGCTCCTTCTCTCCCAGTCCGGGGCACCTCGACCCACACCCCGCTAGCGGGGCGGTCACCCCACACAGGCTGCCAGCAGAGCACAAACGCTCACGCACCCAGACCCTGATTACAGGCGGGTGGACAACACCCCTGGAGCCACAGAGCTCGGTTTCCCCCCCAGCGGCAGGAGCAACTCTCAGCAGCCAGGCAGCGGGGCGGCACGGCCAAAGGCCGCAGTCGGGATCCCAGCCCCAATTCCAGGGAGGGTGCAAGCCCCACCCCGCATCTCACGGCCCCGCGCCTCTGAAAGGCCGGGGCCACATTCCCACCTGAGTACAGGGGGTCTCTCAGAACGCAGCTCACCAAGCACACACGGGGGGCACACACAGCCCTGCCTACAGGACGGTACCCCCACACCTCACCCTCTTCAAGAAGCCCCGCGGAGCACGAGGCTCCCGCCAACGCCTGAGTTACAGGCTGGCCCGCCCGGCAGCAGCAGAACATCACCAACGCCTCGTCTTTGGAAGCCCAGGGAGCTACCTCGACCCACCGAGCGGGGAGGTCACCCCACACACAAACAGCACCTCAACCTGCACCCTCTGACGGGACAGGGAGGGGTCACTCCCACCAGCTGGACGGCTAAAGCAGCCGGCTGCAACGCTGCAGCCTCCCCACACCTGATTACAGGGCGGGCGGGCTGCTCAGGGACAGAGGGCTCCAAAGCTTGGGACACACACCCCGACTACGGGGCTGTCACCGCCGCCAGCAGGACAGGCGGCCACGCAAGGACAGGCCCAAGCCCTGGCTACAGGGAGGCCTTGGCCACAGAACTACCGTGTGGCTCTGATCTGCACTAAGGAAAATAGTAGGAAGACAGGACACTCGCTGCGCTCGCAGGACTAAGAGGGAACACCCCTTTTGCGGCATGCACCAAAGTCCTCCATTCCCCCCTGGGAAGTCAAAGCTAAGCTGCAGCCATCTTTGTGGAGGCCTAAAGGGAAAGCACACCCGCTCAACCACTCCACAAACACAAACAAGGAAAGGAAGGGGAACACGCACACACAGGCACGACTTTCCAGAAGGGAAGGACAACGCAGCACAGCCAACACCTGGGAATTAACCCACAACCACGGGCAACAGACAAGAGCCTGTGACCTGTCCCTAGGCTGCACGGAGGCCACAGACCTCAACGTGCCATGGGGCTTCTCGGGTAAAGCCAAAGGCCAAATGCCAAATGCTGTGGCGCGCACCCCGAGTACGGGGCCGTCGCGTTGACAGGCCACCACCAGGCAACGATGCCGAGGGGCCGGGAGGACAAAGAGGGGCAGGGAAGCGGCACTACCCTGCTTACAGGGTGGCCTCGGGGTCCGGCGAGCTCCATTTCCCACTCAGGTGCGGAGAGGTGACTCTCGCCCTCCGTTACAGGGGGCCACGCTCCCCAGGCAGCCCTAGGAGCAGCAAGGCAAAAGGCCAACTACAGCAAAGACCCGAGCCCTGCTTACAGGGAGGTCGCCCAGCACAAAGCCCGCCGGGACGCCAGAGGCACCGGCAGCGCTCAACTCAAACGTGACTGTGCCCCCGCTAACGGGACAGGTGCTTTGCCCAGGGAGCCTCTCTCCTTCCCCCCCGCATCTGCACGCTTCCGCTTCCTCTTCTTGCTTGCTCGCTCCTGCCGCCCAGGTCCCCACGCTGCTGCTTCTTCTTTCTTCTGCAGCAGCTCCTGAAACATCAGCGGGGACACCATTAGACCTGCGCGGTGGCAAGCCCCCCACCTGGCAGAAAAGGCAAACGCAGCATCGCAAAGGAACTCGGCACGCGGCCACCCAGCCAAGAAAGGCCTCGCAGCCCTGTTCCCTTCCTCCCCCCCACCCCCAGCTTCATCCCAGCAAAAACTACTTCGAGCAGCTTTTCTCACCTCACTGATGTGCGGCGGACTTCCAGCCAGTGCTGCGGGGGATCACAGAGGCGGGCAGACTGGGCAAATGGGGCTGGGCATACAAAAAGCAGCAGCCAAAGAGTCAGCTTCCCTGCTTACAGGGGACCCCAGCCGCTGCTTCCAGTACAAAGACATTTCTTCTCATTGCAGTAACTGTTTTGTATTATTTCAATCATGGTGGTATCTTCATTGTCCTGATATCTGAGTGTACCCCTTGTAACAGTGAAATTTTTTTCTCCGTGGTCATCTTCTCTTTTCTATCTAATATTCTGTCTTTTACAAATTTGTCTTATTTCCTCATTCCCCTGTTTTTAGCATTGTGCTGATAGGGTGTTGTAAGTGAGGCAGCCAATTCTAAACATCTACTGCTTCTGATTGTCTTAAGGACGAATAACAAGTCTGACATTAATGCCTCATTTCTTTTCAAAGTTTCTTTTTTTTTTTTCTACTGAGACTCTTCATCGCCTTCAGTTTCTTAAACACCAGAACAGTAATTTCATATTTCGTAACTTCTCAAGCTCAGTGTGTCTCTCATGACCTGCCCCATACCCACCACCCCATTTCTTATTAAAACATAAAGCCATATGGATATATAGATCTACACTCCAATACCAGATATTTCTTTTTTTATTACAGCTGCTTGTAGTCGAGTAGCTTCTTCCTCCAGGTAGCATCTTGCCACGTTCTGTGATTACCTCCGCCCCCACCCCATCGGAGCCCGTGCGGCGCCCGCGGCTGCCGCCCCCCCCTTCCCCGCCCGCGGCCGCCACCGCCCCCCCCCCCTCGCCCGTCGAAGCCCGCGCGGCGCCCGCGGCCGCCGCCCCCCCCCCCCCCCTCCTCGCCCGTCGAAGCCCGCGCGGCGCCCGCGGCCGCCGCCCCCCCCCCCCCCCCCCCCGCCCGTCGAAGCCCGCGCGGCGCCCGCGGCCGCCGCCGTCGCCGCCCCCCCCCCCCCCCTCGCCCGTCGAAGCCCGCGCGGCGCCCGCGGCCGCCGCCGCCGCCCGCCCCCCCCCTCGCCCGTCGATGCCCGCGCGGCGTCCCCCCCCCCCTCCGCCCGTCGGAGCCCGCGCGGCGCCCGCGGCACAGGCGGCTCCGACTCCGACCCCGTTCCCCCTCAGCCTGCGTCCATCTCCTCCCACTTCAGACCAAACTCGCCGCACCCCGGCCACACCACACCTCAAGCTCTAGAGACCGCTTGCTGCCGTCGCCGTCTTTCCCTCACAGCATCCCGACTCTTTTCACGCGCTGAGGTAATCACGTCTCTCACCTGTTCGTCCGCGCACCTTATATAGATTTCCGGGCTGCCCGCCAGCCAATAGGAGCCCAGAACGCCGCTGTCGCTTCCCGCCTTTATCGCTTCCCGCCGCTTTTTCTTCTCACCTGAGCGTTCCCGCCCTTTCTAGCTGAGGCCGGCCAGGCCGGGGTCACCTGAAGGTCACGGCCGGAGTCACCTAAGGTCATCGCCCCTCTCGCGGGCGGTGCCGCCCGTCCCTTCAGGGCAGAGTTGCCCCATAGGTGATTTCACCTCACAAACGGGCACCAGGCAGAGCTGCCCGCAGGGAACCCATTTCTTCAATATCATTGTTTCTTTTAACAGTCACGTACACATCAGGTGTTTCTTCCTGAGCTGTAGATGCCCTCAAATGGAATATATTTATATATATATACATGATTTGAAGGAGTTCTTCACTGTGACGCTTCCCATCTCTGACCCTACAGCGAAAATCCCTTTTGAGCTCCGAGATACCATACCACCCTATGAGAAGGATGAAAAAAGCTTATACATGTCGTAGGAAGGACACCATTTATTTGTTATCTCAGGATTTTCTTGTTTTATGGAGCCGCTTGTATTTTATAACTCATTTACACACCATGGTTGGAAATGCTCATCTAACGGCTATGCCTTGCAGCGTGTTTGCTAAAGGCACTCAGTAAATGCAGAAGACTGAAGAAGTGTTGTCTACTTTGGCTTTAATTACAATAAATACAGAAATAAAAAAGGGAATAAGTTAAGAAGTCTGATCCTGTAAATAGGTTGTATGAGGAAAAGCAGGGCTATATTCTGAAAGAAAGAACAACCTTTCCCAGCATATATAGTAAAATAAAACATCCATTCTTCCATTCATCTTTTCTTAGCAATAATGTACCGTTACTCATGGCTTGCATTTACCTATCAAAAGCGTAAATGGATTAAGCCCACAAATACTTCCCAGAGCTCCAAACTAAATAGAAGGCTCAGGAAACATCGGGAGGCAGCCCCAACTTCCACCAACACCGATCAGTTCAGGAATTTTCTGTCAAACAGCGTACAACTCGCTCAGCAATAAATCCACCTGCCCTTATTTCCAATATCCTACCCTGTTTTACTTCCCAGGAAAACAACGACAACAACAACGATACATCCCCAACCCGCAGAGCAAGGACATGCACAATGCTGGGTTTTATCCCTGTGTTAAAACAAATAAAACTACAAATCAGAACGAAAGAAAATGCTTGCAGAGTTCTCTGTCAGTTCTGTAGCCATTTACAGACCACCACCACCAAGGGCACCTCGTTGAGAAGGCTGAAACATCCCCGCCTTGTAATTGTATCACAGTTGTGAAAATAAAATTCATTTCCAAACATTTCCCTAAGATGTTCAAAGCCTGGACCGCCAAAGCAAAATGCACCAAGACCCCAGCATTTCATCTAGCTGTCTAAAATATTAAACTTTTCATATATGTCGTATTTGAATGTGTCCTTCTCCAAGTGCACTTCAGAGCGCTCGCCCCACATCAGCAACGGTAGTTCCGGCATACTGCAATTTCCCGATCCCCACGGGAATGCCTGCAAGGATTCCATCTGAAGGTTTAGGCGACATCCAAAGTTAGTGGGCGCTTCAGCAGCTGAAATAGAAATGCTGTTCAGCTCCCCGGCCATCTTTTCCAGACCGTGCCTCCAATAAGAACAGTACACTTGCATGCGTTCCTGAACTACAATGGGACAGGCCAGCGATTAAAGTAGTGAAGCATAGCGCAGTATCTCTCTGGTAACATACATTGTGTATGGAATTGAGCGTAAAGGGAAATGAGATGAACTTTGTACAGCTCACCTTAATTAAGTCGTGTCCTGATGGAAATTAATTTGAATGTTAATAGCATGTATAAATGTTGTCTGAGCTTTCTCTCAGTGCCCACTTCAAGCCACTTGCACCGTCCCGGGTCTGTCAGTTCTGGGTGTTCACATACATTCTCCTATTCATCCAGCTGGCCGTCACTTTGTATCTTGCAAGTGATTAACAGCAAATTCTATGGACAATAAGAGTTACATCTTAGCACCTTTCCAAACATCTGCCAGCCAGCACACCACGCTTCAGCCCCACCACAGGCTTCTGAATTTCACGCTATTTCAGGGGGTTCCACTGTGTTTTATTAAATTAAGACTGTGGAGCACCATGTTTTTGCTGGCCCCTAGTTTTACTTTGGTTTGTAGTCCTCCTGAGCAGTGAAGGTCTGCACGTTTGTTCCAACAAGACTTATTTTTCTTAATAAATAAATAAATAAATAAATCAAAATAAGTGGAGTTAATTCAGTGGAGACGTACACGGGACACAACCCACAGCTTCTCCCTGAGTACGTTACGGTGTATCGCGTACCCTCACCAGGATCTCTCACCTCACTCTGCACATTCAGATCTGCCTTCTTTTCACATCTGACGCTGCTGATGGCTGTGAAAACGTATCTGTGACAACGTGCCATAAAAACATTCACTGTTCCGCCATCAGAAGAAATAAAAATGAGTGTAGTCCAAACTTCTGGATTTTAAATTAAGAATGTAAAGTGAATTTCAGCACTGAAGTGTTCACAGAGCACCTGCCTCCATAACTGGTCGTAACTAAAATTGTACCGGAAGTCTTCCACATTTATAAGACACGTGAATGGAATCCTGAGCAACACCGTAGAGAAGTGTTTGCAAAGCTTCAAGATTCTCTGGTTGGTGATATTCTTGCCTGCGTCATTAACTCATGTGGGCATTTATCACATCACTACTCCCATGTTTCCACTGCCTTCTGTAGTCACGATTTCTCTGAGATACAAAGATTTTACAGGTTTAACAAACTTTTTTTTTCTTTTTTTTTTTTTCTTTTGTTCGGAATTGGGGCGATGGAAAGCGGAGCGGAGACGCACCCAGCGGGGGCCTCTGGAAACCGTTAAGGCCGGGAACGTTCTTCGGAGGGGAGACGCTCTATCGCGCCGGTCGCGTCGGATGCAAAGCGACCCGTTTGAATTGGCACAATTACTTAACTTATCGATGAATCCCACAGTGCGGCGAGAAGGAGAAGCGCGTAACAAACTGTACTTTAAAGTGTAATTTAAGTCCCTAATTCAGATCCGGAGTCCGCACGTCAAACTGTCAGAGCCCCGGGCCGTCCCTAACGAGGCCGGCTGCGCTAAGGAGGCAACGACTCCCAGGTGCCGCGGGGCCGCGGCCGGCCGGGCGCAGCTGCGCCTCGTCGGGAGCCGCGGGCGGGGCCCGCCCCAAAGCCTCTTAAGCTCCGCCGGAGGCTGCTGGGAGCCACGGAGGAGTTTCTGCGGTTCTGTATAGGAGACAGAGTGAGTTCTGTTTCTTTGTCGGGCCCTGACGCTGCTGAGGCTGAGAAGCGGTACGCGGGGTTTTTTTGGGGGGGACGGAGCCTTGAGGTTTTCTTTAATGTTTTCGTAGTGTCGTTTTGTTTCAGGCTGCTGTGAGGCCTTTTGTGGTAAGGAGCAGCCCAAACAGGTGAGCGGTTCGGGTAGTAAGGGGACGGCGAGCGCTCGGGAGCCGCCAGGATCTCCGGAGCAGGCGGCTGTCGGGGCCGGCGTTAGGTCGCCGCCGGGCTCCCCCGGCTGTGCGGAGCCGATACGGCGCCGCCGCCCGGCTGCCGTCGCGTTTTCGGAGGCGGCTGCCGCTCAGACCCCCGAGTCATCGCACAGCCCCGGGGTGCTCTCAGCCCCCCCATCCTCGGGATTTCTTTCAGCGGGTGCTTCAGTTCTTCAGGCTCTCTTCGGTAGGAGCGAACGCGATGGGGCCGTATTCGTGCAGCCTCTGTGCTACCGGGAGAGAGAAGCGAGGCGAAGGGCTACTGAAACAAAAGGTTTCTCGTGTTGCAGGCTGAGCGAGGGCTGCAGCAGAGGCTCTCATCGGCCCGAAGCAGTGAGCTCGTGGAAGCGGTGAGTGTTTGAGAGTCGCTCGGTAAGATCTCTCGTGCTACGGCTCCTGTAGGGTTGCTGCTTGACTGCCTCTGTCTTTGGGATCGGCACGGCGCCGCCGCTGGGCTCCCGCGTGGCTTTTTTAGTAGGACCGGCACGGGGCCTCCGCCCGAGACCGAGCACGATCCCGGGGTGGCCTCGGCCACTGCGGAGTGTTTTGCGGGTGCTCTCACCCATCCCGTTTCCAGCGGTGGGAGCGAGCAGGTTGGGACCGTGTTTTTTTTTTTTTTTTTCCCCGCCTCTTCCTTCCCGTGTAACTGCAGGAGCACGATTTAGGTTCCCACCGTGGAGACCTGGCAGGGCAGCTCGCACGACTGGAGTGCTGTCGTGGATGGCTCTGTTCCTTTTAGGAAAGACAGACCGGCCAGACGGTGGAGTCTCTCTCTCTTCGAGGGAGAGAACGGGAACGTATCGAGCTCCACCTAGGGGTGAATGAAGAACCAGCGGAGCGTTTGTGCGTGAGGCTGAAGAGGCAGGTAAAAGTGGGTAACATGAGTGGTGGTGTTGGTCACAGACCAGGGTGAGGAAGCTGATAGACCTTCTGCACACAGCTGGAAATGGTGCCCACAGCTGTGAGGCCAGTTCTCATGGTAGGCTCCAGGAGTTTCCTGCAGTGTGTCAAAGGTAAGATCTTCTGACACAGGTGACGAAGGAGGCATTGAGGAGAGGGGCTGCTGGAGCTCCCTATTGCAGAAGAGCCATTTGGGGACAGGAAGGCCAGGGGCAGCCTGGAGCGTGCCAGTCGTGAGACCACAGCGTTTGGGATCTTGTGTGGAAGCTGCAAAGCAATGAGTAGGATTGAAACACTGGACTTAGAGGGAGCCAAGTTTGTCCTCTTGAAGGGCCTACTTGGAGGTAACCCTTGCTCAAGCATAGGAAGGGGTCCTGTGAATGCTGGAGCATTACTTTGTCCATGCTGAGGTGCGCTGCGTCCCAAGGAGGAAGGAACTGCGCAGGAATGGTGGGGGACCTGCAGGGCTGACTGAGGAACTTGAAGGGGAGAAGGAAGAGAGAGGCTGAGGAAGGCCAAGTCCCTCTGAGTATCAGCTTTGGGAGGGAGGTCAAGGCTAATGGAAGTTTGTCAACAGGAGAGACTGGAGAAATTGCAGGCCTGCGCTTTACAAGGCGGAGGCCTGAGTAATGAGGCCTGAGGCGGAGGCCTCTTGGGTTCAGTGGTTTCTGCTGAGAGTGCTCCTGGGGAACCTGGGGTCCTGGAGGAGAGAGTCCCTGAGGAAGGATGTCTTCCCCTCAGTTGCGGAGGAGCTGGTCAAAGGTAGTTCAGGCAGAAAGGAGGCCAGCAAATGCCTGAGCTGTAGAGGGCTATGTCTGTGCCCGCTGAGAGCTGGCAGCGGTGACTGGCAATAGCTCTGTCACTTTTCCCTGCTGTTTCCTGTGGGAAAGGTACCTGAAGACTGGAGGATGGCGGATGCCACCGCAGCCTTCAGAAAGGGTGTGGAGGATGGCGTGTGCAACTTGGAGGTAGGTTGGCCTCATGTCTGTTTCTGGGGAGGTGACGCAACAGCTTGTTGCAGGTGTCATTGCCATGTGACCGGAGGAGAAGGAATTTGCAAGGAGCAGTCCAGGTGGATGGACAGAGGAGAAGTCATGCCGGACCAAAAGGTAGCTTTGTGTGTTGTCTTGATTGTGCAGTGAGAGGAGAGGAGGGTGGCAGATAGCAATGCCTGCTGCGCAGGAGCCCAGTTGACGGGGATGAGTGGCGTGTGGCAGTAGGGGGGCAGTGTGCATGTTCGGTATCACCAGAATTTCTCATTCAAGAGGAAGAAGAATGATTTCCCTGTGAGCGGGATGGGAGAGGAGTGCCCGGGGAGGTAGCGGAGTCCGGTTCCCCGGGCCCCGTTCCAGTTGCGTGCGGGTGCTTTGCAGTGGGGCCTTGGCATTCTGTCTGGCTGTGTGATTTGTGCTCTTGTTGCAGGGTGAAGGCTGCAGAGAGGATTGGCTGGAGCAGGTGTGCAGTTTTCCCAGGGGTGGGATGAAGGAGGTGAGAGAGGGGGAGCCCCAGGCGGGAGCCCTCGTGGTGGAGGGCTGCCCCCAGGAGCGCCCCCTTGGAGGTGGTTTGTGGAGGTCTCTGCGCAGGTTCAGGCTGGAGGCAGGATCCTGGCGGTGTGAGCGGGGCGCCCCTGTGGAGCAAGGTGAGCTGCATGTTACCTGTGAGGTGGGTGGTGCCCCGGGGCCGGAGGCAGTGGCTGTGTGGGTGATGATGTGCTTTTGTGACAGGGTGGAAGGTGCGTGGCAGGTCCTGTCCCGGAGGAGTGGAGTTAAGGGTCCTGGCGTGGCTTGTTTTCCTGCATGGAAGATGGAGATCCTGGGAGCTGCGATGAGGAGGAGCAGAGCCAGCAGGTAGGCCTGGGGTGTTGTGCTGTCTTGGCTCTGTTTGTGTTTGCTTAGGTGGCCGGCTGGCTTTGGTGCGTCAGAGGTTTGTGTTGGTGATGTGGCAGGCTTGTTTGCTGGCGGTCTTGTGGTGGGGCTTGTCTGTTTTTTTTTTGGTTAGGAGGCTGGTGGTAGAAAGTGGCTTGGGTGGTTTTGGTGTGGAAGGTGGAGTTGGCTTTGTGGTGTGCTGGTTGTTGGGTTTGGTGGTGGTTTTTCTTGGGAGCTGTCTGGCTTTATTTGGTTGTTGGCAGTACAGTGGCAGGCTGGTGTGGTGGTCTCTTTTGTCTTCTGGTGGCCTTTGGTGTGTGTGTGTTTTGAGGCTGGTGGAGGGAATGTCTTGTGGCTGGTTGTGTTGGGTATGAGGTTGGTTGTGTGGGCAGTAGTGTGGTGTTTGTTTTGGAGCTGTGTGGTGAAACAGCCAAGAGCAGAGCCTGCCCTGGGGGTGGGCTGTGCTCTTGGCTGGCGGTGGGGGGCTGTGGAGTGGGGGTTGCACTATCTCAAAGAGATTATTTTTTTTTGGGTGGGAGGTGGGGATGGTCAGTCTCGGAAGTGCAGGAGGGGTGGGAGGAGCTCCCCCTGGGGGGGTGGGGAGCAGGGGGAGGGGGAGAGCCCCCTCCTGAGTGGGAGGGGGCTCTCCTTCCTCCCTGCCCTCTCCACTCAGGGGGAGCCCCCCTCCTGGGTGGAGGGAGGGGGCTCCCCCTGAGTGGGGGGGAGGGGGGGTGTGCCCCCTCCTGGGTGGAGGGAGGGGGCTCCCCTGGGTGGGGGGGAGAGGTAGTGTCCCCCCCTGGCTGGGGGGCTCCCCTTGTGTGGGGGAGTGGGGGGGCCCCCCTCCTGGCAGAGATGTCTCTTCCCTGGGTGCTGGAGTGGCTCCTGTGTGGCGATGGCTGCTTTGTGTGGTGCTCCTGGGCTGAAAGGAGGAGGAGAAAAAAGTTTTTAGTGTGGTTCTTCAAAGCTCAGGTAAGCTCCCTTGGAACCAACTCCTCTTGTTGTGACTTAAGAGGTTGCTTGTTCTCTGTAGTCGTGGACTGCACCCTGGGGGGGTTGAGGGAAGTGGCTGGAGGTCATGTTTACTCCCTCACACCACAGGCAAACCATCTCTAGCTATGCAGGATGGATACTGTAGCAGCCTAAGTAGACTGAGACCCTCAGGAAGGAGGGCAGCTGCTGCTCTGCTCTCTGACTTTAGCATGCTGCTCTTGGAGGGGAAAAACTCAGACAAATGGGAAAATTAAAGGAGGGAAATGCTGATGACCTCTCCCTGTTGTGACAGGTCTCTAACAAGGCCAACTTGGTGTTGTGTTTATAAAAATGAAGATGTCTCCTTGTGGGGATAAGGCATAATACTAAAGAGCATGCCTCTCAAAGTGCACTGGGTTGAATTAGTGGATGGGAGACTTGAAACTTAAAAATGGGTGACTTTGTAATAGTGGGAAAACCAGGTCCCCTGTTTGAGAGAGGTCTTCCTCTTGCTTTACAGTTTCCCTTGAGCAAGAAGCTATGGGGAGCTTCTAGGTCTAATGCTGTTCCTCTGCTTTTGAGGTATGCCCCTGAAATACTGGTACTGGAGTCAGCCTCTGCGGGGTCTAAGTGGGTGCTGAGGGGTCCTTTCTCTGGAAGAACTACTGGCTGGTGATGGCTTCTTGTAAAGATGGTTTCTCCTGTGGGTGGAAAGGCTCTGTTCTACATGTGGGAACGGGGATGCCTAAGAATATCTGTGCTAAAATGGAATGGCTAGGAAGCTAAAGCTCTTGTAGTTGAAGGGGATACCTGTCTGTCTCCAGCTTAAAACATAAGTACAATAAATCCTTACTTACCACAAAAAAAAGAGGTGGCACCTGCTATTTCTGTGCTTGGGGCTTCTTCCTTCCCTGGCTGATGCCATTGGTTCAGCAATCTTGAGGGATGAGAAAGGGGAGGAAAAATGATGCCTTTGGTCAGCTGTTTAGCATTGCATGTTCTGTAAAATAAATAAAAAGTGAGCCTTATGTCAATAACAAATGCTTACAAATCATCTACTTCAACAGTACAATGCCTCAGACTCACTTCACTCACCAGATGAAATCTCTGAGGATCTTTCCTGTGTCTGTATTGTTGCAGCTGAATTTCTGCACGGCAGCCTTTCTCGAATGCGGTACGGCTTCCCTGGCTTGAAGATGGGTGTGCTGTCCTGAGGGAGGAGCAGTGTTGGCTGTCTTACAGTGACCTTCTGCTTTCCTTTAAGAAGAGTCCACTAAGAACTGTATCGGGTTTTTCAGTAGGTAACTCAGGAGAGGGCTTCTCGGTGAAATCCTTTGTGTTGAATTGCAAGTAAGTTGAGTATGTGAACCTTCCTCCCAAACTGAGACCGAACGCCAGCAAAAATGCCAAA